>NC_056735.1:1798403834-1798711334 GCF_019279795.1 Protopterus annectens
ATATATATATATATATATATATATATATATATATATATACACACATATACACACACACATATACACATATATGTATGTCAGTAAGAAAGAGATATATAATAAAATGTTCTATACCAATCATTAAGACTACTTTAGGTACTCAGCTTTTATATACTTATCACAACAAAACATCTCCAAGAAGAAGTCCATCACCTTTAACAACAGGAATAATACCAAAATGATACCACAGGTGGTAGGACTGTTCTGAGGATAAATTTCCATACTTTTAAGTACCCTCCCTCTATTCCCTTTCACCATGGTGCCAAGTTTCTCTACATGATTGGTATTACAGGCAGAAAGTGCCTATTAACTAGAATGAGAACAGGTAAAGATACTCTGGGGGCATGCTACTAAGGATGGGTCTACTCTTGCAGATTTACTGTTATGGTAAGCGCCCAACTCTTATGTTTGACAAGAAGAGGTCTAGCCTATTAACAGACAGGTCCCCAGTAAATCCTTCTAGATGGGATTTCCTATAGAAACAAACGCTACGCCACATATCAGTGGGCCAAAAGGGAGATGTGAACATCATATGCTACTTTAATTTATTTGTTTTGATTTTATTCATTTACTAACTGGCTAAACCTACCATGAACAAACCTCTTTTCAGTGATGACGCGGGAGCACTGTGTATTTAAGTGACTTGTTCAGAGGTTGCATAGCAGGCAAATGGATGAAGAGGGGCTCAAACCCTAAACTTCAGGGAGCAGCTCCTTAGCAGCTCTTAACCTTAATTCTCTGTGCTCACTGCCAGAGAGAGAAAAGTACAGTTTTGTACCTACCATAAATGTAGATGTTCGAAGATCCACATTGCTGCAGTCCTTACACTTGGGTAGTCCGCTGTCCTCGGTCGGCCCGAATATCAAAGTATAAGGCTGACGTCGGTCAAGGCGCATTAGACTGACATCAGGACATCAGGGTACAAATGCGCATGACCGACGTCATATCCTCAGTCTTTTCTTGCCCCAGATGTCAGAAGACCCTAAAAAGAAAGGTCAAAACCACCAACCAACCATCCTTGCACTAACAATATGTACAATATATACAATATACACAATATTTACAACCCAACCCACACAACCGCCTCTAACTACAGAGGGGAAGGAGGGAGGGTAAATTGGACTGCAGCAATGTGGATCTTCGAACATCTACATTTATGGTAGGTACAAAACTGTACTATGTTCTTCATCTCACATTGCTGCAGTCCTTACACTTGGGTAGAATCCCAAAGCAGAGGTAAGGGAGGATGGCAAAACTATAAAGCAGCAGGAGCTGCCAAAATGCCCTGTAAAATAGCAGTGGCAAAACCAGCCCTAGATTTAGAGTAAAGTGGAAGGTGATAATGCTTAGAGAAAGTATGCACTGAACTCCAAGTAGCTGCCTCCAAAATATCTTTAGTTGCCACCCCCCTTAAAAAAGCTGTCGAAGTGGCAGTCGCCCTAGTGGAATGAGGCCTAATCCCAGCTGGAATCTCCTTACCATGATGGGAATAACAGAAAGCAATGCAAAACCCAATCCACTTAGAAATAGTTTGTTTTGACACAGGCTTGCCCTGAGAACTCAAAGCAAAAGAAACAAATAACTGCTGAGACTGCCTGAACCCTTTAGTTCTGCTCAAATAATATCGCAATTGCATGTGTACATCTAAAGTGTGCAAAATCTTTTCCCCTTTATTTTGGGGATTTGCATAAAAAGTAGGCAAATGAATAGTTTGGTTTAAAGCCACACTAGAAACCACTTTAGGCATAAAGGAAGGATTAGTACGCAAAGATACCCTATCCTTATGGAAAATTAAGAAAGGCTCAACCGCCATAAGGGCCTGTAATTCAGAAACCCTTCTTGCAGAGGTAATGGCCAACAAAAAAGCAGTCTTCCATGATAAATATTTCAACTCGACAGTAGCTGCAGGCTCAAAAGGTTGTAGAGTGAGTTTCTCCAACACAAAATTGAGATCCCAAGCAGGAGTAGGAGCTCTACGTGGGGGTCTTATATTCTTTGCCCCTCTAAGAAATTGCTTGAACAAAGGATGAGAAAACAATGGTGGGTCACAGTGATAGTGAGCAGAAATTGCTGCAGCATGAACCTTAATAGAAGAGAAGGACAAACCTTTGTCCAGTAACTCAGTAAGATATTGAAGAGCCACACTTAAATTAGGCTCAGAAACATCAAATTCCTTTGCTGCACTCCAAAATAAAAATCTCTTCCATTTATCTGCGTACACTTTCCTTGTACTAGGCCTTCTGGCTTCCAAAATAACATTCAAAACTTGCTGTGGAAGTTGAGACCCTCCAGGGTTCAAAACAGAATATGCCAGGCTGTTAGGTGAAGAGAGTGAAGTTTGACATTGAGTAAATGACTGTTCTCCTGAGACAGCAGGTGTGGAATCAAGGCAAAGGCCATGGAGGCTCCGTACCAGACTTCTCAGTAATGGGTACCAGTGCTGTCGAGGCCAATCTGGAGCTATTAAAATCATCTTTGGCTTGTCCTGTCTGACCTTTAGGAGTACCTTTGGGAGGAGAGGCAGAGGTGGAAAGGCATACACATGAAGATTGCTCCAATTGAAAGAAAGAGCATCCACTTTCCAGGCTGTGGGATGAAACCTTTTGTGCAAAACTTTGGCAGCTGGTAGTTTAGTGGAGAAGCGAACAGATCTATGTCTGGAGTTCCCCATGACACTGTCAATTTCTGAAATACATGAGGATCCAATTTCCACTCGTGGGGATCCATAATTCGCCTGCTCAACACATCTGCTAAGGAGTTCTGTGCTCGGCAGAAACCTTGCCTGAAGATTTAGCTGTAAACTTAGAGCAGTCTCCCACAAAATCATTGCTTGCCTGCATAGAGGATAAGAATGTGTTCCCCCTTGCTTGTTGATGTACCACATGACAGTTGTGTTGTCTGTTAGAATCAACACCTGCCCTGGAAGAAGTAAATCCTTGAAAGCTATTAATGCAAATTGGACTGCTAACATCTCCTTCAAGTTGATATGTAGATGTTGTAGTCTGACAGGCCACGTGTCTTGTATCCACTTTCCATTTAGATGAGCTCCCCAAGCTTTGTCTGAGGCATCTGTCGTTAGAATCTGACTCGCCTCTGGCCGGGTCACAGAGAGTCCCTTGTTTAGGTGACATTCCTGAGCCCACCACAAAAATTCCTTTTGAATGCAAGGTATTATCTGAATGACAGTGTCCATATCCTGGCAGTGCTGTGTCCATACATTCTTGAGATACCATTGTAGCTTCCTCATATGCAGTTTGGCATTGGGAAGCACCAGAATACAAGATGCCATGAACCCCAAGGCTTGAAGGACTGTCCTTGCAGTCAGCCTGGACTGATGAGACAATTGATGGAAGTACAGAGAAAGATTCTTTTGTTTGTCCGGGGTCAAAAAGGCCATCTGGGATGCTGTATTCAGTCTTACACCCAGAAAGCACATGTCCTGAGAGGGTACTAGACTGGACTTTATTTTGTTCACAGAATACCCCAGGCATCTTAGCACTGCTATCACATATTGCAAATGAAGAAGAAGTTCGTCCCTTCCTTGAGCCAGAATCAGGCAATCGTCCAAATAAGGATAAATCTGTATTCCTTTTAGCCTGAAGAAAGCTATCACTGGAGCCAGAACTTTGTGAACACTCTGAAGCAGTAGATAAGCCAAAGGGCAATGCAGAGAACTGATAATGAGAAGTCCCAGCCCGAAGCAGATACTTCCTGCAACTTAGTCTGATAGGAACATGAAGGTAAGCCTCCTTGAGATCCAGAGTTACCATCCAGTGATCTTTGCCCAGCAGAGGTAAAAGCTGTTGTAACGTCAACATTTTGAACTTGGGAATGTCCAGATAAGTGTTGAGGATAGATAAATCCAAAATTGGTCTCCACGTGTTCCCCTTCTTTGGTACTAGGAACAGGCGAGAATAAAATCCTAGGCCCACTTCTGGCAGAGGGACCGGCTGTATGGCCCCTATTTGAAGTAGCAGAGAAATTTGTCTGTGAGCCTCTATTCTTTGCTGAGGAGGAACGTCTGGCATGCCTTTGAAAGGAGGCAAGGTATGGAAATAAAACCTGTAACCTTGGTGTATGATATCCAATACCCATCTGTCTTGGGTAATTAAACTCCAATTTCCTTGAAAAGTGCCAACCTTCCTCCCAAAGGTGCTGCCAAGCGAGAAGGCTCTGGCAGCTGAAAAGGTAGGGCATTGGGCCTGTTTACGAAAGGACTGACCCCTGCCCTCACCCGAAGACTGTGCAGGTGAACTCCCTGTTCTAGGCCTGAAAGAGCCCTGAGCTCTGCCCCTACCACGTCTAGATCTACCCCTAGACTGGGAATCATAAGAAGGATACGCCCACCCTTGGTAGGCCAATTCCTACTAAACTTTGGAGGCTGAACCTGCAAAAAATCTTTAACAGTCTGCATAGACTTAGCCTGGTCTTCCATTTTCTTTAAGACTGCTTCCACAGGTGAACCAAACAACACATCAGACTGTAAGGGAGCATCTAAAATCCTTGTCTTAACATGGTCAGATAAATTCTGATCCCTCAGCCAGGCGTGCCTGCGAAGAACTGACCCAGTGGCAGCCACCCTAGACGAGGCCTGTACAGCATCAAAACCACATTGCAAAGAATGCTTACCCACCTGTTCAGAAACATGTACCAAATCCTGTAATTCCTTACACTCAATACCTTCCGCCAGAGCATCTACCTTAGACTTCAATTGAGAAAGTAGATAGTTTTGGTATTTCAACATGTGAAACTGGCAATTCAAAGCCCTCATAGCTAGGGTGGAAGAAGTATAGACCTTCTTTCCCCATCTATCCAAAGCCCTGGCCTCTTTATCTGGAGGAACCGGATTTTTTACAACAGAAGCCTTGACACCCTTAGGCCCCTGACTAACAGTTTCAGGGTCCGCCCTAGGACTCTTAAAAAGATACTTATGAGCTTCAGGCACCCTGTAATACCTATCCGGTTTAACAGGAGCAGGAGGCAAAGAATCAGGATTAAGAGAAGCCTCTGCAAAAACATCTTCCACAACATCCAGAACAGGAGGTATAGCCAAAGGCCTATGCTGGGGTAAAAACAAAAATTCCCTAAGCCTTTTCCTGGAATCAGAGAAGTCCTGACCTTCCCACTTAAAATGTTCCCTCATGGAATGAAGAGTCTCTGAAAAAGAAAAATCCTCAGGAGGAGAAGCAGAAGGAGTAGAATCATCCACATCAGAATCAGAATAAGGAGAATACTCCTGCAAGTCTTCAGCCGAAGACTCTTAAACATCCGAAGCCTGCTCAAAACTCCCCAACTCAGGTTCCACCCTAGGTCTCTTATCAGGAGGGGGCAAAGAACCTCTAATCAAAGTAATCAAATCTTCTGCCATTTTAAGCATGTGCTTCTTGGGCACAGATCCTGAAGAACTAGGAGTGACACCAACAGAAGCTAAACCTGGCCTGCCTCTGGGAGAAGCCTTGGAAACAGAAGGAGAGGGTCTAACCACCCTAGGAAGGGAGGGGAGTACAGTAACCTGAGAAGCCCCTTCAGCCTGACCTGCCTCCTGGGAGGCCACATCCTGCAATAACAAAGTATCCCCCTGGGATTCCAGAGAAACCTCCGGCGGAACCCCCGGTTCCACCGACACCTCTAAAGAACTGGCGTCCGGTACGGACGACTCTTTTCTTGCCTGGGCTTAGCTGCTTTGTCTTTGCGCTTCTTCGAAGAAGCGGGCGTCGGAGCATCCGACGGCATATTATAATTGCACCTCTTCCCGAAGACTAACCTGGCACAATCTAACCTTCGCTTAATAGTGCGCTTATTGAACCTAGCACAAAAGCGACACCCAACAACGTCGTGCTCAGGCCCTAAACAAGGAATACACAAAGTATGATAATCTCTATGCGGTATCTGTTTCCCACAAGAAATACAGTTATTCACTTTTTCTGACATCCGGTAAACCACTGAGGCAAGAAAAAACCAAAATATTCCCCAACGGGGTACTTAGCCAACTTTGACTCGGTCTGAAACTCCGAATTCGAAAAATTTCAGAACGCCAAACGGCACTTGCAACGCTGCTTCTGCATCGGACCATGCGACAAAAAAGACTGAGGATATGACGTCGGTCATGCGCATTTGTACCCTGACGTCCTGATGTCAGTCTAATGCGCCTTGACCGACGTCAGCCTTATACTTTGATATTCGGGCCGACCGAGGACAGCGGACTACCCAAGTGTAAGGACTGCAGCAATGTGAGATGAAGAACATGTACAGTTTTGTACCTACCATAAATGTAGATGTCCGAGAGGTATGCATCTGCAGTCCTAACATATGGGTTGTCCTGCCTCAGGCAGCCCTTCGGTCGGCCGGATTCCAAAGTCTGGGTCTGGCCTCGGCTGATGTCGCACTTCACCCGACGTCATAGCTGCTGTCAGTTGGGTATAAAGGCATCAGCGGCGCCATTTTCCTCGGTGTTTCTTGCCCCAGATGCCAGGTGCCCTCTAGGAAGGCTAAATTTGGATAAATGCAAATGATTCCAAACAGTAGAGAGCAAACAAAATAACATGTATATACATTATATACAAACAAATACACCATAATAGATTCCCCCAGCCAGCTACAAGATGGGCAAATACCCTAGGAGTACCACAGAGGGAAGGAGGTGGGTAATCCTGACTGCAGATGCATACCTCTCGGACATCTACATTTATGGTAGGTACAAAACTGTACTATGTCCTTCAAGGATGCATCTGCAGTCCTAACATATGGGTAGAATACCATAGCCAAACTGGGGGAGGAGGCACTTAAGAAGATTATGGTGTAGTTAAGATCCCTTGCAAAACAGCAGTGGCAAAACCTGCTCGGGATCTGGAGTATAAAGGTAGATTATAATGCTTGGCAAATGTATGCACGGAGCTCCAAGTAGCAGCCTCTAAAATGTCTTTGGTAGCCACTCCTCGTAAGAAAGCTGTAGTAGTGGCTGTAGCCCTTGTGGAGTGAGGTCTGATGTTCTCTGGAGTTGTCTTTCCATGAAAAGAGTAACAAAATCTAATGCAATTTCCTATCCATTTTGAGATTGTCTGTTTTGAAATTGCTTTTCATTCCATTCCTGTTGCAAATGCTACCAGAAGCTGGTCAGTTTTTCTGTTGGAAATTGCTTTTCCTTCCATTCCTGTTGCATATGCTACCAGAAGCTGGTCAGTTTTTCTGTTGTTCTTGGTTCTGTCCAGGTAGTAGCGCAATTGCCTGTGCACATCCAAGGTATGCAGTAGTCTTTCCCCCCTGTTCTGTGGGTTGGGGAAGAATGTTGGTAGGTGGATTGCTTGGTTCAATGATATCCTGGAGACCACCTTTGGCATAAAAGTAGGGTTAGTTCTCAAGGACACTCTATCCTGATGGAAGATAAGGAAGGGCTGTACTGCCATTAATGCCTGTAATTCAGATACCCTTCTTGCTGAAGTGATTGCAAGCAGGAAAGCAGTTTTCCAAGATAAGAACTGTAATTCTGCTGTTGCTGCTGGTTCAAAAGGGGGAAGTGTTAACTTTTCTAGCACAAAGTTCAGGTCCCATGTAGGCAAAGGTGGCTTCCTTGGAGGCTTTACGTTTTTAATACCTCTTAGAAACTACCCGAGTAGAGGATGAGAGAAGACTGGAGGATCCATGTTGTATTCTGCTGAAATTGCTGATGCATGAATCTTAATGGAGGAGTAAGACTGGCCATTGTGGAAGAGTTCTGCTAAATATTCCAGGATGTTAGCTATGTTTGCCAATGATACATTTTCTCCTTTTGCTGCACTCCAAATGAGGTATCTTTTCCATTTTGCTGAATAAGTTTTCCTTGTGGAGGGTCTGCGAGCCTCCAGGATAATGTATTTAACCCTCTGAGATAAATCTGGGTTATTTTGTTTTATGTAAGATTCCAAGCAGCTAGCTGCAGTGTTTTCAAGTTTGGATGCAGGATCTTGAAGTTGTTCTGTGTTAGCAGTAAAGGAACTAGAGGTAGAGGCCATGCGTGTGCTCAAGACATACTCCTTAATAGTGGGTACCAATGCTGCCTCGGCCAGTCTGAAGCTATCAGGATGATTTTTGGGTGATCTTCTTTGATCTTCAGTAGCACTTTGTGCATCAAAGGAAGAGGTGGGAATGCATATGCTGTTAGGTTTTCCCAACTGAAGGATAGGGAGTCCACCTTCCAAGCAAGTGGGTGGTATGTCCTTGTGCAGAATTTTCTCAATTGGTGGTTGTGTGGGGAAGCGCACAGGTCTATTTCTGGTAGCCCCCATTTCTTTGTAATGGATTTGAAGATGTCTGGATGCAGCATCCATTCGTGGGCATCCGTGGTAGTTCTGCTTAAGGTGTCTGCTAGTATATTTTCTTTTCCTGGCAAAAATATAGCCTGGAGCTGAATGTTGAGGTTCAGGGCCACATTCCACAGGTCCATTGCCATCCGGCATAGAGGATATGAATGTGTGCCTCCTGCTTGTTGATATACCACATAACTGTGGTGTTGTCCGTCCTTATCAGCAAATGACCTTGTTGAAGAACGGTCTGAATGTCTGAATTGCCCGTTTCACTGCCAGCATCTCTTTTTGATTTATGTGTAGGTTCAGCTGGTCTTGTGTCCATAGGCCTTGTATACACTTGTCTACCATGTGTGCCCCCCAACAGAGGTCTGAGGCGTCCGTGGTGATAGTCTGGCTTGGGTGAGGGCTGTGGAAAGGCAGTCCTTTGTTCAACTGACAGGCCTGAGCCCACCACAGGAATTCTTGCTTCAGGCATGGAATTATTGGAATTTGGGTTTCTAGGCTGTGCTTGTGCTGAGACCATAAATTCCTTAGGTACCATTGTAACTTCCTCATCTGTAATCTGGCATGTGGAATCAGTATTATGCAGGATGCCATGTAACCCAGGGCTTGCAGGACTTTCCTTGCTGTAAGCTGGTTCTGCGTTGTTAATGCCATGAAATAGAGTGGTAGTTGCTTTTGCTTTTCTGCTGTGAGAAATGCCATTTGATTTGATGTGTCCAGTTCTGCACCCAAGAATGTTATCCTTTGGGATGGTACCAGCCTTGACTTTATGTTGACTGTGTATCCCAGGGCTTGCAATAGGTCAATAACCTTTTCCAAATCTTTTGTTAATTTGACCTTGTTGTCCGCTTGTATCAGGCAGTCGTCCAGGTATGGATAAATTTGAATTCCCTGAAGCCTGCAATGAGCAATTACTGATGCCAGGCATTTCGTGAATACTCTGGGCGCAGTAGATAAGCCAAAGGGCAATGCTGAGAATTGATAATGCTCTGATCCTGCAAGAAATCTGAGGTATCTTCTGCAATCTGGTCGTATAGGGACGTGCAGGTATGCCTCCTTGAGATCTAGAGTCACCAGCCAAGACTCCTTGCCCAGCATGGGAAGAAGTTGCTGTAGGGTCAGCATTTGAATTTTGGAACAATGAGATATGTGTTCAAAGCGGACAGGTAGAATAGGTCTCCATTGGTTTTCTTTTCTTGGCACCAGGAAAAGTCTGGAATAAAATCCTTGTCCTTGTTCCATAGGCAGTACCTTTTCTATAGCTCTCATCCTTAGTAAGTGGTTGATTTGTTCTAGAGCGTTTGTTTTTTGGTTTGGTGGTAGGTTTGGCATTCCTCTCTTCCTTGGTAGAGTATGGAAGTGAAACCTGTAACCTTTGTCTATTGTCTGTAAAATCCATTTGTCTCCTGTAATGTAATGCCAGTTTACTGAAAATAAGGCTAGCTTTCCGCCTAAGGGTGCTTCCAGTTGTTCCCTGGTAGGGCCTATCTCAGCCAAGTCACTGTGAGTGTCCTGTGGTAGTGGTAGTAGCTGGGTCTGTGGCAGTACTTCTCTGGTTGTTAGGCTGCCACTGGCGTCCCCTGTAGGCACCTCTGGATTGACATCTGCCCCTTGGGCCTATTTCTGCCTCTCTGTGCTCTGGTGGTGTCTGGAAAGGACCAATTCTTCGAAGGCCAATTTCTACTAAACCTCGGAGGCTGGACCTGTAAGAAATCCTTGACTGTTTGAACAGATTTTGCTTTTTCTTCCACCTTCTTTAACACTTGCTGTGCAGGGGAGCCAAACAAACTGTGTTTCTCCATGGGAGCATCTAGGAGCTTTGACTTTACATGGTCTGGTAAGGATTGCTCTTTTAACCATGCATGCCTTCTGATCACTGTACCAGTCATAGCTGAACTAAAGGAAGCCTCCAGTGCATCATAGCCGCATTTTAAAGAATGATTACTGACCTGCTGAGTGTTATGTACCAAATCCTGAAGGGACTTACGGTCTATAGGTTCAGGAGAGGATAGTTTTTTATTTAGCTGATCTAACAAAAATTCCTGGTATTGAATCATGTGGAATTGACAGTTTAAGGCCCTAGCAAAGAGTAGCAGAAGTATAAACTTTTACCCCATCTCTAATGCTCTAGATTCTCTTTCAGAGGGAGGGGTTTTGGCAGAGGCAGTTGCTACAGCTTTGGGGCCCTGTGAAATAGTTTCAGGATCTGCAATAGGAGCCTTATACAAGTGATAATGTGTGTCCGGGACCCTGTAGTATCTGTCGGGCTTAGCAGGGCCAGGAAGAGAGTCAGGGCAGTACAAGCATCATTAAATGCATCATCCACAACTGTTAGTACTGGAGGAATGGCTAAAGGCCTATGCTGTGGCAAGTGTAAAAAGGTCCTTAGCCTCTTCCTAGAATCTGAAAAATCCTGGCCCTGCCATTGGAATTGCTCTCTCATAGCATGCAAGGTTTCCCCAAAAGAAAATTCCTCAGGAGAGGCAGAAGGAATGGAGTCTTCTGCGTCAGAGTCCTCATAAGGAGAATAAGGGCCTTCTGGAGGATTTGAGTTTTCTGAATCATCAGAGGAATAATCTGAAGAAACTGGCTCAGGGGGCTCTGCTCTAGGCCTCTTCTCTGGAGGGGGATGAGAGGCCCTGTCAGGGTGAGGATGGGATCCCCTGATCAAAGAAATGAGATCCTCTGCCAGGCTGAGCATTTGGGAACTAGAGCTAGGCCTGTGTGAGGGGGTTTTAGCAGGCAAGGCCTTAGAAGATTTAGCTGCTTTAGCCCTAGAAAAAGCCTTGATAGACATGGATGCAGGGGGCCTAGCAGCTCCACGTGCAGGAGTAGATATGCCTAAAGGAATAGTATCGGATAAATCCTGGGTGCCTGCTACAGCAGGAGAAATTTCAGTAGCAGATTCAGCCATGCTGTGTGAGGCCTCGGCTGTCGGAGGCATGCTTTCGGCCAAAGGAAGAACCGAGGACTCGGTTTCAGCCGAAACAGAGACACTCGCGGTTGGCTTAACCGTGGTTTCGGCCGAAACCGCGGACCGCGAGTGCCGGTCCTTTTCCTTACACTTTTTAGCTAATTGTGAAGTCGGAGTCTCCGATGGCATTTTGTAAGCAAAAGCGGGACCAAAAAACTCCTCCGCAAACTCCGACCGACGTCTAAGTGTCCGTCGGTTGAAGGAAGCACAGGCTAGACAAGCTGCTACGTCGTGGTCTGGGCCTAAGCAAGGAAGGCAGTAAGAGTGGAAATCCTTATGAGGTATTTGTTTCCCACAAGTTAAACAATTATTTACTTTTTCTGAGATCGGCTGAGGCAAGAAAGAATCCCCAACGGGGTACTTAGCTTTTAAGAAGTCTTCGGTAGTAGAAATCTCTGGATCTGACCGACCGGCACTTGCGAACAGCTTCTGCTTCAGGCACCGCGCGGCAAGAAAGACTAAGGAAAATGGCGTCGGCTGATGCCTTTATACCCAATTGACAGCAGCTATGACGTCGGGTGAAGTGCGACATCAGCCAAGGCCAGACCCAGACTTTGGAATCCGGCCGACCGAAGGGCTGCCTGAGGCAGGACAACCCATATGTTAGGACTGCAGATGCATCCTTGAAGGACATCATAAAGTGATTGCTGCAAAATTGATATACAATTGCATTTTTGAACTATGCAGTAGATTAAGCAAGTACTCTTGTGGAATGGGCTTTAGCTACTGTACTGAGAGGCCTGCCATGCTTGCTATGACAAAATTATAACTAGTCAGAAACATTAAGTTAGGGTAAGCATTATATTTCTTGTCCAAGTTTCCTCCTGGAAAAGGATACAAGTAACTGGCTGCCTTTGAGAACAGCTTTCATTTTCTCAACATAAATCTAACTTTAGTTTTATGTTGTCAATGCATATCCATGCAATGCAGCAGATACTCCCTTTGGTTAGAATATTCTGGAAAAAAAACTGTGAAAACTGTAGGATTTAAGAGGGATTCGTTCAAAAAGTAACCCCATCTTAAACAAAATTTCAGCAATGAAAGATCCACGAAGAGTGCAAGCATTTCAAATTCTGCCAGCAGTTTTAACTGCCACTTTTAACATATTCCAAGACAGGTACTTTCAACTCAGATGACACGTGGGCTGAAACTGGGGTAGGGTCAGCTTTTACAACCAAAACAGGATCACTCACAATAGACAACCAGGTCTGCAGAAAAACACGAAATTCAAAAACAAGAACCTCAGACTCTGGAAATGTCAAGTGTTTAACACTATAAAGCTTTAGGGCCTATGCCCTTTCCTCAGTGTGAATTCAACATTTAGATTCCATTTAAACATTTTTAAATAAACTACATGACACAGCCTCAATCACATTTACTCAGCAATTAATCAATATTAACTTAAAATCACAATAACAATATAAAAATAAGACTTTTTTGAGAAAACAATCGGCAATTGTTATATACGAAGAACAAATTAAAATTATTTCATAACATAGTTCATTTTAAACACATCTGCTTCTTTTTAAGAATAGGTTTAAGACTCACTGCAGCATTAATACCAGGTTTAAAATCTGCTTGTAAGTGCTGAATCCAGTTATATTCACTAACTTCAAGTACATTACTGTAATATCCACCTCTTACATTATTATGTACAATACCTGTGACTAAAGTAAAAATCATGATCTAAGCCTTGCTACCACTGATCAATCAATTTTGGACACGTATCTTGATGGTATCAAAGTTACATATGGGATACTGGGGACTTTTTGTAAAACATGAATGGTATGAACTTTAGAGCACTAATCATTTTATGTTTTCAACATTAGATAATTAACTCATTGTTTACTGTAATCCCTAATAGTTATGCATGGATGCAATACTTAATTTTCTATGCTCGAATAGTAAAATACATGGTAGGGACATTGATACTATTTGTGAACTTCTGGAAATTGTCTTGACCAATAATGTATTTATTTTCAAGGGTCAAGCTTATCATCAGGTTTCTGGTGTGGCTATGGGTACACCCATAGCCAACACCTAAGACATTACTCTTAGTGGGAAGAACAATTTGTTTGCAACTGCCCTTATGAGATTGAGTCTGAAGTATTGTATTATAATCACTTTGTTGGTGACTTCTTTTTGAGGGTCTATATTAGTTCTGCAAAAGATGTACTCACTGAATAGGTCTTCAGTGAACACCAGCCATGGAAATTCACTTCAGTGAACCACAGAATTTTTCCCACAGTTCGCAAACACTTGGCCATCACCTCAACTTTGCCCTTTTCTTCACTGTAGTGCGATCTTGGAGTTGGTATATATAAGTTGGGGGGGCACAGCCCCCCACTTGGGTGGATTTGATTTAGTCTGTTGTGTGTTCTTGACAGTTGGTGGAAGTGTGTTTGCGAACCGTAGGAAAAATTCCACGGTTTGCTGAAGTGAATTTCGGTGGCTGGTTTTCGTTGAAGATCTTTCGCAAAATTAATATAGATCCCTTTTTGATATGAGATGGTAATAAAATAGAACTTATGGATTTTGTAAAGTATTTAGATAGCACAACCAATTTTTTGAAGTTTAAACTCAATTCCCCTGAGAATGAAATTTGCTTTCTTAATAAATTTGAGCAAAAGTGAAAATGTATTCTTCTTCTTTCAGCTTTTTCCCGGTTAGGGGTCGCCACAGCGAATCATCTGTCCGCTCATGATTGGCAGTGAAATTTTATGGTGTCGAGTTGCCAGCCCAGTGCCCAACCTTCCACAGAAGGGGCACACATGCCTAGGGCCAATTCAGAGTGTTCAATCCACCTACAGCATGTCTTTGGAATGTGGGAGGAAACCCACGCGACCACAGGAAGGACATGCAAACCACACACAGAAGGCACCCCAGCCGGGAATCGAACCGGAGAACCTCTTGCTGTGAGGCGGCAACGCTAACCGCTGCACCACCACGGCCTCCCAAAAGTGAAAATGTATTAATACATGTAGATTCAGAAAGGAAGTTCAAGCTAATAGATACATGCACAGGGGTAGTATGCATCCCCTGCATATTTTTAAGGGATCATTAAAAGTCAACTAATGAGGGTCAGTAGACTTAATACCGACGAGGGGAGGTGTCTTGAGCAAATGAATGATATGTTATGTGAAGTTAAGGAAAGAGGCTATGACAATCAGGTTTTAAATACACTCAAATTTGAGATATTAAATGATAGGGAAGGGTCTGCTGGACCATTTTTTAAAAGTGGAGATGCTCCTTTGATTACAAGTATGCGTGGCCACTATACCAAACAAGCTCCTCTGAAATACACTACACTACTATATATAATACAAGTATAAATAAAGTAAGAAGAATTATTTAAAAAAATAGGGTATCTTAAAGGCTATGCCTGAATTAAAACAAACAGCAGAGAGATCCAGCTTTGCATATAGAAATTGCCCAAGCTTAAAAAGCCATCTCTGTTACAAAGTCTTGAATTTTAACTGGAAAAATGAGATTGCAGAGAGGCAGGGCACATTTCCACAGTACAACTGTGTTTGTTGTAAATATATTTTAAAGGATAATATATTTTTATACATCCGAAAACAGAAAGAAAAGTACAGTTGTGTACACTTACCATAAATGTAGATGTTTGAGTGTATTCACTGTTGCAGTCATTACATTTGAGTGATCCTGCTGGCAGGTTGCCCTCAGTCGGCCTGAATTCCAAAGTCTTGGGTCCTGCATCGGCTGCTGTCGCCCCTTCCCTGACGTCAGGTCGTCAGGGGTATAAAAGATGCGGCCGACGCCATTTTCTTTAGTTTTTCTTGCCCCAGATGTCAGGTGCCCCCAAAAAGGGTAGCCAGAATTTATATATATCAATCAGAGAAGGAAAGATAGGTTCCATCAGAAGAAAAAGGGGGAAGGCGGGTGGGTAACCTGGACTGCAACAGTGAATACACTCGAACATCTACATTTATGGCCAAGTGTACACAACTGTACTATGTTCTTCGTGTTTCACTGTTGCAGTCATTACATTTGGGTAGAGTCCCAAAGCTATGGATGGGAGGCTGGAGCTAAACAGAATTAGGAGCGGCTATAAGGCCCTGCAGAACTGCAGTGGCAAAGCCTGCCCTGGATTTAGAGTACAGTGGCAGATGATCGTGCTTTGTAAAGGTGTGCAATGAACTCCAAGTAGCAACCTCTAAAATGTCCTTAGTTGGTACTCCTCTGAGAAAGGCTGCTGAAGTGGCTGCAGCTCTGGTTGAATGTGGCCTAATGTCCTTGGGCACTGGCTTGCCATGGTGTAAGTAGCAGAAACGAATGCAGTGGCCTATCCACTTTGAAATAGTCTGCTTTGAGATAGCCTTTCCTTGTGATCCTGCAGCATATGCCAATAGTAATTGCTCTGTCTTTCTGAAAACTTTGGTTCTGTCCAAGTAGAATCAAATCTGTCTGTGTACGTCAAAATAATGCAGAATTCTCTCCCCCTTGTTCTGTGGATTTGGATAAAAAGTTAGCAGGTGAATAGTTTGGTTAAGAGCCACACTGGACACCACCTTAGGCATAAATGTTGGGTTTGTCCTCAGAGAGACCCTGTCTGGATAAAAAATGATAAAAGGTTCTACAGCCATGAGTGCCTGTAGCTCTGAAACTTGTCTTGCAGAAGTTATTGCTAGGAGTAGAGCTGTTTTCCAAGATAAAAACTTTATATCAGCAGTAGCAGCTGGCTCAAAAGGAGGCAGGGTGAGTTTTTCCAAGACATAGTTGAGGTCCCATGCAGGCATTGGTGATCTCCTTGGAGGCCTTAAATGTTTGGCTCCTCTGAGGTACTGTTTTAATAAGGGATGAGAAAAGATTGGTGGCTCTGTATTGTAATGAGCTGAAATGGCAGAGGCATGAATTTTAATAGATGCTAAAGATAGGCCTTTGTCCAACATCTCAGTTAAGTATTGCAAAATCTGAGGAAAATTTGGCACAGCTGCATCAGTTCCTTGTGCCTGGTTCCAAGCAAATAATCTCTTACATTTTAGAGCACAAGATTTTCTAATACTAGGCCTTCTGGCCTCCAAAATGACATCCCTCACAGCTTTGCTGAGAGGTGTGTTTTGTATGACTACATTATCCGACATGCTGCCAGGTTTAAAGTCCTGAGTTGGTTGTGCAGGATCTGATTGTTTTGCTGGGACAGTAGAGGAGGTATTTGAGGTAAGTTCCAAGCTGGGCATTGAGACAAGGTCTTTAGGATTGGAAACCAGTACTGGCGGGGCCAGCCTGGGGAAATCAGTATCATTTTTGGCTTCTCCTGTCTGACCTTTAGGAGTACCTTGGGGAGGAGAGGCAGTGAGGAAAGGCATATACTGATAGTTTTTTTCCAGCTGAAAGATAGGGCGTCCACTTTCCATGCTTGCCTGTGACAAGTCCTTGTGCAGAATCTTTTTAGTTGCTAGTTGTGAGGGGAGGCAAATAGATCTATGTCTGGGCATCCCCATTTCTTTGTTATCATGCTGAAGACTTATGGATCCAGCTGCCACTCGTGGGGATCCATTAGGATTCTGCTTAGTTCGTCTGCCAGAGTATTTTTCCTTCCTGGCAGGAATTGCGCCTGCAGATGTACTTGCTAAGTTAATGCTGTGTCCCACAAAGTCATGGCTAGTCTGCAAAGGGGGTAAGAATGTGTGCCCCCCTGCTTGTTTATATAACACATGACCGTGGTGTTGTCTGTCTTTATCAACAGTTGTCCCAGATGAAGTAGGTCCTTGAAGGCTGTCAGGGCATTCTGAACAGCTAGCATCTCTTTTTGATTGATATGTAGATGCATTTGGGTTGAGGACCATGTGCCCTGAATGCATCTTCCTGCCATGTGGGCCCCCCAGGCATAATCTGATGCGCCTGTTAGTGTCTGCCTGGCTGGGGGTAATGTGAATGGTTGTCCATTGTTTTGGTGACAAGCCTTTGCCCACCATCGAAACTCCTGTTATAGGCAGGGAATGAGAGTAATCATTGTTTCCAGGCTGTGACAATGTTGAGTCCAAACACTTTTTAGGTACCATTGAAGTTTCCTCATATGCAGTCTTGCATATGGAATTAGTAGGATGCATGATGCCATGAATCCCAAAGCCTGCAGAATTTTTCTTGCAGATAACTGGGCCTTTTTGAAATAGGTAGTCAGTTGCCTTTGTCTGGCGTGAGATAAACCATCTGGGCAGTTGTATTTAAGTTTGCACCCAGGAATATTATCTCTTGAGAGTGTACTAGTTTTGATTTCTTTTCATTGACTGTGTACCCCTAGGCATGTTAGAAGTCTTTTTACAAATGTCAGATGCTGTAGAAGAATGTCCTTGTTCTCTGCTTGAATTAGACAGTCATCCAAGTAAGGATATATCTGTATTCCTCTGTCTGCAGAATGCAATTACTGGTGCCAGACACTTTGTAAAGACCCTGGGCGCAGTAGATAAGCCAAAGGGCAGTGCAGAGAATTGGTAATGCATTGAGCCAGCCTTGAATCTGAGGTATCTTCTGCACAACTGTCTGATTGGGACATGCAGGTATGCCTCTTAGGTCTAGAGTCACCAGCCAAGCGTTCTTGTCCTTCTCTTCAGTGTTGCAGTCTTCCTAATATAAGGCATATCCTGCCAAGGACAGCCCAACATCTCACCAGTATACCAAAGCCTTTATTATCTACAGGTGCAATACTTCACATGTATGCTCCCCACACAAGGCGTAGTGCATAAAGGTGACATACAGACACATGCACTTCAGAACTGAAATTCCCCAGAAGGAACATGTGCATCCAGAAACAAAAGAGAGAGAAGAACCCCTTCAGCCAGGAAGGCAAAGAACAGGCTGAAGTAGAGGAGGCAGGAGGGAAGAAGCAAATACTGCAACAGTGAAAAGAAGGACATCTACTGTTAAGGTAAGATTTTACACAACTGTACTATGTCCTTCCATATCATTGTGGCAGTATTTCTAATGCAAGGGAGAATACAAGAGGAACCCTAAGAGGAGGATTGCACTAAAGAACCCTCAAGGAACCAGAGTAGGATAGCCCTGGAGCCAAAATATAACTTATAATGCTTAGTGAAGGTAGGGACAGAAGATCAAGTAGCAGCCTCAAGTATGAACTGGTATCCAGAGGAAGCAAAAGCGCTAGTAGAGTGAACCTTTCCTGAAGGAGAAACGTATTTGCCATGAAAGAAATAAAAAGAACTGGCTTTAGAAATCCAGGAAGATATGGTCTACTTAGAAAAAGCTATACTAAATACCTGGAATAAAAAGAAACAAATAGCTGATCAGATATGCAAGTCCAAGGTGTGCAGAACCTTCTCATTGGCAGACTGCAGAGAAGGAAAAAGGGAAGGTAAATAAATAGATCGATTAAGGGACAACTCTTTAACCATCTTGGGCATAAAAGAAGGATTAATATGAAGAAACAATCTGACCCTATGAAAAACTGAGACAGAAGGAACAGTCATGAGAGCCTGAAGTTCAGAAACCCTCCTGGCCAAAGTAAGAGGCAAAAGAACAGTCCTCCAAGTACAATGTTGTAAGGCAGCTAAAAAAGCAGCAGGCTCAAAAGGTGCCTGAGCCAATTTTTCAAGAACAAAACTGAGGTCCCAGAAAGGCGGAATAGGCTTCCTTGGAGGCCTAATATGAAAGACATCCTTAAGAAACTAACCTCAAATCTGGAAGCCAGATGAAGGATTCAAGTGCAGACAAGCAGAGATTGCTGATAGGTGAGCTTTAAATTAAGACTATGCAAACCCAGCATGGAGCAGATCACACAAGACAGGACCAGAGGAACCTCTGCAGATAGAGGATCCTGATGGAGAGAAAGGCACCAAACAAAAATACTCTATTGTTTGGGCAAATATGATTTCCTGGTAGTGGGCTTCCTTGGTTCCTGCAGGACCTAAAGTACATCCTTAGAAAAAAGGTCCCTACGAGGGATCAAAACCCTATCACCCATACCATCAGCTGAAGGATGGACAACAAATGATGAATAAGAGACCACTTGTCTTGTGTGAGAAGGTCCACACAGAGAAGTAACTTGTAGTGATTTACCTCAGGCAAGCAAGAAATGGGGAAGGGTCTAGTGTTGTCTGCGCCAAAAGGGAGTCACCAACAAGATTTTGGGAGAGTCCTGCCTAATCTTTTGCAAAACTGCTGGAAGCAGCAGAAGGGGAGGGAAAGCATACTGAAGCATTCCCTTCCAAGGGAAAAAAAAAACACAGGAAATCCAATTTCCAGGCCAGAAGACTTAGGACTATGGAACAGAAAATAAGAAGTTATGTACCTACCATAACGTTCCATGTTAGTTGTCTTCTTCTCGCCTTCTTTCTTGCTGGATGGGTTTGGAGCCGATCCTCGGCTCCGACTCGGCCAATACTAAAGCTCGAGAGCTAATTCCACCGGCTCGAGGCTCCCCTATATCCCACAATGCTAGGCGGTAACTACTCAGATCTCGTTTGATAGCTATACCAAGCAATCCTAGTCTCCATAGAATGGAGTCGGGAAACCCACCTCAAACAATCTGCGTAAAAGAAAGGCAGACCTCAGTAAAGATAGAAGAGGTGGGAGAACGTGTGGGAATGACAACTTTCGGAAGAAAAACACAAAAAGAATTCCGGTCGGTCTGTCCAGGCTTGGGGGAAGGAGGGTGGGACGCAAGAAAGAAGGCGAGAAGAAGACAACTAACATGGAACGTTATGGTAGGTACATAACTTCTTAATGTTAAGTTGTCAATCTCGCCTTCATTCTTGCTGGATGGGACCGCGTCCCTAGCACCTATCCCGGGTGGCCTATCGGAACAGACTCTTGAGAACAGTTTAACCAAATTTGGCACGGCTTCTGGAAACCATGTCCAATTTGTAATGTGAAATGAATGTATGAGGAGAAGCCCAGGTGGCTGCTGCACAAATTGAATCTATTGGCAACCTATCCTGAAAAGCTACGGATGTAGCTAATGCCCTAGTTGAATGAGCTCTAGGTCTTGAGGGTAGTTTTTGATGTCTGATCTCATAGATGAAGGTAATTGTAGAGGTGAGCCATCTAGAAAGGGATACTTTAGTGACTGGAAGGCCCAATTTACCTTCCACATATGACAGAAACAATTGATCAGATTTCCTGAATTGTTTAGTCCTGTCTAAGTAATATCTCAGTTGGCGATGAACATCCAAAAAATGTAGCTTTTGTTCCGACCTGTTTGAATAGTTAGGGAAAAAAACGGGGAGATCAATAACTTGGTCTAGGTTAATTTGAGAAGAAATTTTAGGCAAAAAGGATGGATTAGTACGGAGGGATACCCGGTCTTTGTGAAAAACTAAGTAAGGAGGACGACTGCACAGAGCATGAAGTTCGGATACTCTTCTCGCTGAAGTTATAGCTACCAGAAAAAGTGTCTTCCAAGAAAACAACTTCAGAGAACATGAAGCCGCCAGCTCGAAGGGGGGAAGAATTAAAGATGCCAGAACCAAGTTCAAATCCCATTGAGGCGGGGGGTCTTTGATTGGAGGTTTGAGAAGAAATACACCCCTTAAGAAGGCTTTACAGAGTTTGTGAGCCATGATGCTGGATTCTGAAACACCAACATGAAAATTTGATATGGCAGCCAATTGAACTCTAATGGTTGATGCAGAAGATCCTAAATGAAAGAGTTCTGCTAGAAAGTCTAAAATAGACTGGATAGGCGCAGTAAAGGGATCTATGTTTTTCGATGATGCCCAAAAGGAAAAACGTTTCCATTTGCTACTGTAAATCTTCCGGGTAGAAGATTTATGAGAGGCTATCAAGATATCTCGGACCGAGCAAGATATTGAGGGAAGCCTGGCTAAGGTTGGAATCGGAGAAACCACGCTGTGAGGTTTAGAGAAGACAGAGATTGGTGCAGCTGACCCGATTGGTGGGTGATCAGATCTGGTACTGGGTCCAGATGCCAAGGCTGCTCCAAACGGTAACTATGGAGAAAGGGAAACCATATCTGTCGAGACCAGTAAGGGGCAATGAGGATCATTGTCACTTTCAAGGTGATGGCTTTCTGAATTAGTTGAGGTATCAGTGGAAAGGGGGGAAAGGCATACAGAAGTCCCCGGGGCCAATCGTGGACTAGAGCGTCTCTGGTGGGATGGCCTGGTAACGGGAAGAGAGTGAAGAAGTCATGACACTTGCTGTTTTGGTGAGTAGCAAAAAGATCGCAGCAAGGCTGGCCCCATCTCAGGAATACTTCTTCTAGAACTGACTTCTTTAGAGACCACTCGTGTGGCATGAGAATTGCTCTGCTCAATTTGTCTGCAATAACGTTGGATTTCCCGGGAATATGCGTTGCTATCAGAAAACGCTGAGAAGAGATCGCCCATTGCCAAAGTCTGAGTGCCTCTCGACATAAAGGGTATGATCTGGTTCCGCCTTGTTTGTTGATGTACCACACTACGGACATGTTGTCCGTTTGAATTGCAATAGTCCCAGTGGGAAGAGAGTCGTGAGGGGCCTGCAACGCTAAAAGCACTGCTCTCATCTCTAAGACATTTATGTGCAAGTGGCACTCGAAAGGTTGCCACGTGCCCTGGACTGTCCTGCCCTGATAATGCCCCCCCCCCCCACCCGATCAGGGAGCAGGGAGGTGTCTGTTGTCAACGTGGCAACTGGGGGGGGGGGGGGGGGAGTGAAGGGTCTTCCTCGGAGAAGTTGAGGTGATGTGATCCACCAAGACAGTTGATTCTTGCATGCTTGAGTTATCAATATGGTATGGGACATCGGGAGCTGTTCATAGGTTCATAGGTTCATACTAGGCTATCCCTTGGAGGTTATTTATAAGCCTAGCCAGAATGTGTTTGGCTTTTGCCACCCATTTTAAATTTATTTTGCTATGCCCTTTTCTTTTTGGTTAGTATACTGTGCCTCTATCTAACAGTGACACAGAAGGATATACCGGTAAACCTCACGATCTCCCATCCACTCATCAAGATTCCTCTTGAAGAGAGAGTCAATGAGGACTCTGCCTAACCTGGACTGGATTTTATTTTATTCCAGAGTGAAGGGAGCCTCTGGGTTATGAATCTGTCCCTCAGCATGTCCTATTTATTTCAGTGCTGAGGTTCAAGTCTCTCGAAGTCGAGTTCATGGGGATTTGGATTTTCTGAGGTGCAGCATTTCCATTAATTCCGGTTGGACATGGCTTTATCGTCAGGCACAGCTCGCCTCTGAACAGCCGGTATGCCACTGAGTAGAGCTGGAGTTTCTTTAACCGGGCAGCATATGGCATCTGTTTGAGCCCTTTGATCCTCTTGGTGAGGTACTTTTGGGGTCTTTCCAGTTGCTGCAGGTGTCTGGTAAGGTACATCCCAAAAGGGGCATTGTACTCAATTATGGGCCTGATGAGGGATGAGTAAAGAGGCACGATGACCTCCCCTGATCTAGATGTGAATCCCTTCATGATTAGGTGGGCTATATAAAATGGTTTTCTAACCACTTTGGCCACGTGGTTGTCAAATGAGAGATTGCTATCAACTTGGGTCCCCAGGTCCCTAATTACTTCTTCTGTACTTAATGGATTTCCACCTATGTGGTAATTTGTGGGCACTTTGTTTTTGCCAAAGGGGATGACTATACACTTTTTGGCATTTAGCTTGAGGCCATGGCACTGGCACCAGTTGTCTGTTTCTATGAGGCCCTTTTGAAGGATGCTAGTGTCGGCTGGAGAGTCGATTATGGCACCCAGTTTGCAGTTCTCTGCGAACTTGGTCAGCCACAGTCCTTCCGTGTTGGCCTGTACCTCCGAGAAATATATACCGAACAAGAGAGGTCCCAGGACTGAGCCTTGTGGGACACCACTTGTAACTGGTTTGGAGTCTGACATGGCTCCAGCAATTCTAACCATGTGGGTTCTGTCCTTGAGCCAGTTTGCAATCCATCTAGTGACATAGGGGTTTATATTTAAGCTGGTGAGCTTATCTATAATGCCAGAGTGGGGTATTTGTATCGAGGGCTTTTCCAGGTCGGTAAGAGTGAGACCACCTCCACCTTCTTGGCTCAATGGTGGCCTTGAAGAAATCAACCAGGTTTAAGAGGCAGGAGGAGGCCAGATCAAAAAAACCGGGGTATGTATCAAGGCTTTTTATGAGGTCCAGGAGGGCTGTGTGGTGGACCCTCGGCCTGTCTTGGCCTTCTTGGTGACTGTTTCCAAAGAAACTTCAATCAGAGGATAAGAGGCAAGATCCAACTGGGTAGGATCCAGTGTTTGTAGGTCCCCAATATCTTTATTTATGAGGTCCATGATGATCCTTTCCATAGCTTTGCAGACCCAAGCTAGTCAGGCTTATGGCGGGGGCTTATAGGATCCAGGATGAGGCACCACCTTTGGAGAGGGGAGAGGCTGTACTGCACGCCACTCTTTGGGCACATATCCTGTAGTAAGGCTGAGATTGAACAGTAGTTTTATGTTTGGGTTTAGCTCTTCTTTGAGTTCATGTAGTAGGACGCAGCCGGGACACCATCTGGTCCCATTGATGCTGTGTTTTTTGCTTTGGAGGCGGCAACTCTTACCTGAGCATCTGCGATGTCAGGGGCAGCACTCTGCTGGGATAGATATTTGCCCTTTTGGTGGGGGAGGGAGAGTTTGCGCTGAACTTGTCAGCTAGGATGTTGGCAATGTCTGTGGGTTCGGAGTATTTTTTGTCATTTTGGACTAATTCTGAGCATATCTGGGAATTACCACCCAGGTTCCTAACATAACTAAAGAAAGCCTTGTGATTATCCTTAGTGTCCTGTGCAATTTTTCTCTCGAAGCTGGCCTTAGACAATTTTATGTGTGCCCGTAGTTTTTGCTAATACTGATCAGTGATGCCTTCCCTTTTGGGATTTCGCTTTATCATTTAGTAGCTTACTCCTTCTATTGTAAAGTTTATTTATGGCTGGGCTCCACCAGACAGGGCGTCTGCCTTTGGAGGATTGGGTCTTGGTTTTATTTGGAATCGCATGATCCATGCATTCCTGAAGGTGTTCATAGAATGCGTTTATAAAGGATTCTGCGGTCTGGGCTGTAGTTTCCACAGGCCGGGGCTTTGAAGGATTCCACCTCAGTTTTGAGGAGTGTAAAATTTGCTTTAGAGAAGTTTTTCACTGTGGTTTTCTGGGCAGGGGTGGGGTCAGGATGTGAATATCCAGTGAGATTAGTTTATGGTCTGATCTTACCAGTGAGGGATACACTTCTGGTCTGGAGCATAGAGTCCCCATGTTGGTGATGATCAGGTCCAGTATGTTTTCCCCTCTTGTGGGAGTGGTAACAAGTTGTTCCATAGCATTTGAGTTTATAAATTCTAGGAACCTTTGGGCTAGGGTGTTGGAGCTAGAGTAATGCTCCCAGTCGATGTTTGGGTAGTTGAAGTCGCCCAATATAATGGTGTTTGGAGAGACCTTCATATTTTCCAGTGTTCTCAGGAAGGCCGAGTGGGGTTCCTGGGTTTGGGAGGGTGGTCTGTAGCAGGCTATAAACTGGAAGGCAATTTTACCCACTGTTAGTTGCACATGGATAGTCTCTGATGCTTCGTGCTTTGCCACCAACCTGGAGGTGTGGGTATCTTTGATGAATATCAATACTCCCCCTCCTTTTGTGGTTCGGTCCAAGTTTTCGGGGCGAAAACCATGGTATGAGGTATAACCTGGTAGTGCTGGGGTGCTCCTGGGAGCCCTGAACCAGGTTTCTGTCACTGCACAGATATCGATGCGTGCATCTTGAGGTTTAGACTTCTGGCGTTGAGTAGCATTACTCTTAGTTTCTTATCCCTTGTGATACCTATGGAGGTGGGTTTGTCTTTTGAGCCTTGCCTAAAAAGGCACTATGGGGGTAGCAAGAGCCTTTGCCAATATCCGAAAGCCCAGGGGTGACAGGTGCAAGCCGTCCCTAGCAAAGCATCGTGGCTTGTCGAGCATATCATCCCAAGCTGACAGGCATTGGATCCCCTTTGAATGACACCAGTACTTAAGCCAATTGTTGAAATTGATCATCTTGTCTTCATATTGTGGCATCATTCTTGGTGAGGGTAAGATGCTACTCAAGGTCAGGGTCATACGGCCTGGGCTACATGCTCAGAGAGCTGCTTTATGTCTCTTTTCATGTAGTCCAGGGAGGTAGTCTCAGGTCATTCACACCAGCATGGACAATGACCGAGTCATATTTGTACTTGCCTTGGAGTGACCTGAGTGCTTGTGTTATGTGGCGGATCCTAGCACCCGACAGGCTGCTCACCGTGACCCTCTCCTTGTTCAGCCTGGTGAGCGGGACGTCAGTGTGCCTGATGATAGAGTCACCTATTACAAGTGTATCAGGTGTGTTGTTTAGTCTTAAGGGCTGTGACTGTTTGGCACACTGGCTTTGTGAGATATGTGTTGCACGTGTTTTGTTTTGGGGTAGCGGCTGCTTGGGTGTCTGTTGAAAGGACCATTGATTAAACAGCATCCATTGGAGGATCCTCATGTTGAAGCGAGCTAAGGGGAGAAGGGGAACAGCTGCTGCCATGAGTCCTAGTACCTTCAACACCAGTCTGGCTTTGACTTTGACACATTGCAAGAGAAGGGACACTTGGTTCCGAATGTCTGACACCCTCTGCTCTGTGAGTCTGGCTGAAAGATTCCGTGTATCTAAGGTGGCGCCTATAAAAATAATAGACTGACAAGGCGACAAGGCAGATTTTTCGAAATTTATCGAAATGCCTAGAGCTTGGCAAGATTGGATGGTGAAGTCCCTGGATAGGAGAAGCTGATGTCTGGTGGTGGCAGTAAGGAGCCAGTCATCCAGATATGGAAACACCTGGAATCCTTGACGTCTCAAGTGAGCCGTGACCACTGCCATGCATTTGGTGAACACACGGGGGGCTGTAGTGAGGCCAAAGGGCAGGGCCCTGAATTGATAGTGACTGGCTCCCAGCCTGAAGCGGAGATATCTCCTGGAGCGTCTGTTCATTTTGATGTGGTAGTACGCGTCCTGAAGATCTATAGAGCACATCCAATTGTCCTGACCCAAGAAGGGTAGAATGGACTGTAGCGTGACCATCCGGAATTTCGTTTTTGACAAACTTGTTTAAGTAGCTGAGATCCAGTATGGGTCTCCAGTCCCCTGTTTTTTTTGGTACCAAAAAGAATTTGGAGTAGATTCTGGATCCTTGCTGGTCTGCCGGGACTGATTGGATGACTCTTTTTGATAGCAGCTTTGAAATTTCTAATGCTGCTTGTTCCCTTAGACCAGGTGGAACATCTGGAAGGGATCTTTTTGGTTGGGTTGGAATGTGAATGAAGGGAATTTTGTAACCCTCGGATATGATCGACTGTACCCATTTGTCTTGAGTAAGGAAAGCCAGGCTTTTGGGTACAGTGATAACCTTCCCCCGACTGCCTCCGAAGGTGGACAGCCGGGCAGCCCCTCAGGGGTGCTGAAAGGGTTTGTCAGAGAACATTTCTCTGCTACCCTGGTTTTGCGGACCTCCTCTGCCTCTAGGGCGGCGTCTATTATTATTCCCCCCTCTGCCTCTAGAGGGGAATCGGCCTTGTGCATCAGATGAGACTCCCTGGGATTGTTTATGAACCACATCTTTCCTCCCCTTTGACCTTTGGGATAGGGTCTAGAAGGGGTAGAAAAATGGACTCCTACAGCAGAGAGAGTCTTACCTTCTACCTCACACCTGGTCAATGTATCCTTCACCTGTGGACCAAACAAGGATGATCCATAGGGAGAATTGGTGAAGGACGCCTTGAAAGGGTCCGCAAAGTTGCATAGCCGCATCCAGGCGTGACGTCGTAAGGCAATGCCTGTGCCTGCGGCTCTACTCGCCCCATCTGCTGCATACAAGACCAGCTGCATGGAGGAGTTAACAATGGAATTTAGGGTTGCCAACTGGGAGTTCATTGTGTCTTTGAACCCCTCAGCTGTAGGATCCTTCATCAGTTCACCCATATCCTTGAGTAAATCTCTTTGGAGACGAGTGAATGGCATAAGTAGTTCAGCGACCGCATTGAAAAGGTCGCTGATGAAAACATCCGCTTGCCGTACCTGTCCATGGTCCTAGATTCCTTATTAGGAGGATGGACAGGAACCGAAGGATCAGCTAACTCCTTCTTTGTGGCCGCAGCCACCACCATGGCATCAACAGGGACACCTTTGGATAAAAACTCTTTGTCTTTGGGGCAGTAATAAATTTGGATGGTCTCCTCGGGTGGGTTCCACTGAGTCAGGAGCCATCCAAGCCTTCCTTGCCACCACTTCCATAAGGGGTCAAAGGAGGGGACACCCAGGAGGTAGAAGGGCGAGACCAAAGCGCCTCAAGATACACTGACTCATCCTCCGAAGGATTAAGGGCTGGCCAGTTCCCCTCTGTTTCAGGATCTCAAGGATGTCAGCAAAGGAGACATCCTCAGAGGGGATCGAGGGACCCTTCAGTTCCTCTAAGTCAGTGTCAGAGGTGATAGACTCAGGGGAGTCAATGTGCTTCCTCTTGCACTGCCTCTTCCTTGGGGATCTCCTGCAGGGTCAGGAGAGGCCTCGAAGAGGAGGAAATTCCCAATGGGGAATCTTGAGGAGTTGGCTCTCTGCGGTCTGGGACAAGGGGTGAGTAGAAATCACCGCAGGCACTGTAGATGGAGGGGCTGAAGGAGCTGACTGTGGGGCAGAACCTGGTTCTAGCACGCTCCGCATGACCTCGAAGGCACCCCTGTCAGGCAAGGCCCGAGGCCCTCCGAGACAAGGACCTCCCGGCACCGACAGAGGCGGCTCGAAGCGATGTCGGAGCCGAACTCACCAACGCGAAGCCCGAGAGGGAGGCGGGTCGGACAAGGGTCTGATGCCACTTGCCCCTCGGGCCGGCGATGGAAGCCGGCGCCGAGATCCCTCCAAAGAGGAGATCGGGGCAGATGATGGAGCTGAAATGGAAGGTATCGGATCCGACGCACCGACAGTCATGGCTCCGAAAAGCCTTGGCTCCGAACTCGAAGGAGTTAGAGGAGGAATGTATTGAGGAACGGGAATAGCCACTGACTGGTGAGTCGGGCTATGCAGCATTTGGGCCAGTGCCTCGGACTTGAGAAGTCTACTCACCACCCTTTGCAAATCATGGTCTGATAATCTGGAAGACCGAGAGGAATGAGTTTTGTGACTTCGTTCCGAAAGGAGAGGGGATCCTGGCGCCGAGTGCACGGATCCGATAGAGGGGAACCTGGACCTCTTTCTCGAATGTGGCTCCGATAAGGGTATCGGAGCCGACAAGGTTTTATCAGCCTCGGCTCCAGCCGGAGCCGAGGTAACAGTATGAGGCTTGGAAACATCGGCTCCGGCCGGAGCCGATGTCGAAGCTGGCTTAGACTTCTCAGCAGTCGACTCAGTAGCAGGAGCCGACTGCTTGGAAGTTTTTGAAGGCTTCCCCAACATAGATCGAGTCGGGGGGCCTTTAGGCTTTAATAAACCCCGCAAGATAAGTTTATTCTTGCGTTCCTGCAGGACTCTAGGGCTAAACCCATGACAAAAAGCACAAGAGTCCTGCAGGTGCAAAGGCCCCAGGCAATACACACAAGAAGTGTGACCGTCTGTCAGAGACATTTTCTGACAGCACGAGTCACACTTCTTGAAGCCTGAGACCTTGTCTTTAGACATAGTGAAAAAAGAGAGGCTAACACACAAACACAATCCAGACACTCTCTACAGAAAAAATATTAAAGTAAATTATTAATGTTAATACAGAAAATGTACACACACAAGCCCCTACAACACTAATCTAATAAGGGACTAGGGTGAGGGAAGGGCCGAAGGCCTAGAACAAGGGTAAAGAGGGAAGGGGGCTCAACAAATAGGGGTCGATGTATCTAAAAGTTAAAATTAAACTAAAGGATATGTATTAAAACTAAAAAGAGGGGTTATTAGCAGTACCTAATAGTAAATTTGAACTAACCTGCCTGAGCCGGTAGAAAGGCGCACCTCGTCAGCTATAGCGGCAAACGAGATCTGAGTAGTTACCGCCTAGCATTGTGGGATATAGGGGAGCCTCGAGCCAGTGGAATTAGCTCTCGAGCTTTAGTATTGACCGAGTCGGAGCCGAGGATCGGCTCCGAACCCATCCAGCAAGAATGAAGGCGAGATTGACAACTTAACATTAAGAAGTTATCTGTTCAGAGGGGAGATAGACATACCTGAGGAGTACCCTACTAATGGACAATATCCTGGAACACATCTCTGTGAAGCATCCATTCATGAGCTTGTGTGCTGGACCTGTTCAAAGAGTCTGCCACTAGACTGTGCTCCGAGGAAATGCAAACAGCTTGGAAAAGACTTGATACATGACAGCTAGGTGTCAGACCTAAAGAGCTAGCTTGCAAAGAAGGCAAGGTCTTGTACCCCCTTGCTTGTTGACATACCACAACACTGTGGTATTGTCTGTGAAAACTTTGAAGGGCCCAGGATGAAAGAGGGAGTGAAAATCCTGAGAGCCAACACCAGAGCCCTCATCTCCTCAATACTGATGTGGTCTGACCTCTGATGAAGAGGCCAGAGACCATAAACCTTGAGAAAACTAAAGGAAGCAAACTACCCCTGTCTGAAGCATCTGTAGAGAGCACTTGAGTCGGGACTAGAGACTAGAAAGGAAATGCTATGCTGAGAACATCACTGAAGCTCAAACTTGAGATAGGAAAGGAAGGAAACTAAAAAGTCCGGGGCAACATTGTTGAATCCATAGTGACTTGAGGTACCACTGAAGCTTTCTCATGTGGAGACTGGCCACAGGCAGCATAAGAATGGTGGAAGCCATAAACCCAGAGGACCCTGAGAAAGTCTCTGGCAGTGAGTGCGTCACAGGAAGAAGAGACTGGAAAAAGGCTATCAGACACAGGACCTGAACCCAAGAGTCTGTTGTGATCCTTAACCAATTTGGATGGGACGGGAAAAGGCAAAGGGATGTGGGAACCTGGCCAAGGGAAAAGGGAAGCAAATTGTCTAATGGAACCTGGCTTGTCCTGAAAAGGTGGTTTCCGAAAAATAGGGGGTCTGTATAGATTTAGCAGGAGGTACAGGTCTAGAACACTTTTTACTCTTGGGTAGAGGGCAAGGCTGCCTGTGAACAGATTTGGAAGTGTAATTCCTATGAAACTTGGGGATAGGAGAAACAAAAATAATTTTAAACTCCTGCAAGGCTTAGCCACTATTCTGGAGAGATATAAAAAGTTCAGCAGCAGCCGTACCCAAATGAATTTTATTCTCCAAAAGAGCATCCAATAATTTGGCCCTAATATCATCAGGTAAAGAGTGAAGATGAAGCCAGATTAACACTACATAATAACTGCACTAAGAGTGGCGGACAACTTGAGAGGTAGAATCCAACAAAGAAAGGACAGAAGCCTTCCCTTCAGAATCATGAAGGTCAGACATCACCTAAGAAACTTGAGAAAGGAGGGCTAAAACATATCTGGTCATATCAGTCTGTAATTAATAGCCCTAAAAGACAGGGTGGCAGGAGTATAGACCTTTTTGCCCAGCCTCTCCTTTATCTTGACCTTTATTCTCACTGGTGGGTCAGATTCGATCCATCTCAGCCATCTCGGCTATTTCAAAAGCTCAAGGCCTTCAGCAAAGGTCATGGGCATTCTCCCTTACCCATAATGCAAATGCCTAAGTTCCTCAGATCGTTTGCCCCAGTAAGATATACAAATTGGCTGGTCCAAAAAAACGACAGAGAGGGAAAAAAAAGGTAATCTCGGAGTCTATAGCTTCTGTGATACCCAATAAGGACTACTTGGTCTCCCAAGCATATAGGCAGGGGGGAGGTCCTTAGAATAAAGGTCAAGATGGACAATGCAGATGAACGTTATGGTAAACACATAACTTCTTTATGTGATGTTGTCAAACTTGCCTTTATTCTCACTGGTGGGACCTCATCCCAAGCTACCGTATTCTTGGGTGGCTTATGGGAGAATATTCCTCAGAACCACAGAACCAAAAGAGACTAATCCTAGAGGCCAATTCTACTTTGTATTGAGTAATAAAGGTATGAGGTTTTGCCCAAGTAGCTGCAGCATAGATATTATCCATAGGTAACCTAGCTTGAAAGGCTGCAGATGTGGCTACTGACCTAGTGAAATGTGCTTTAACAGGGTTAGAAAGGGCTTTGTTCTTAGAATTGTAAATGAAGGATATACATTGCAAAAGCCATTTGGATAAGGTAACTTCGGAGACTGGTTGGCATTTTCTAATATCTGAATAAGAAATAAAGAGTTGATCTGATCTCCTGAATTCTGAAGTTATATGCAATTGTCTCTGAATGTCCAGAAGATGCTGCGACTATTCCTCTCTATTTTGGAAGTTTGGTAAGACAAATGGCAGCTCAATAGATTGAGGTTACTTTTTGACAGTCTTGGGTAGAAATAAGCAGTTAGTGTGCAAAGAAACTCTATGCTTACGAAAAACTAGGTATGGAGGCTTGGCAGACAAACCTTGCAATTCTGAAACTCCTAGCTGAAGTAATAGCCAATAAAAAGAGTGTTTTCCAGGAGAGATACTTCAGGACACAGGTAGTAGATGGTTCAGATGGAGGACAATATTCGACAAAACAAAATTCAGATCCCAGGGCAGTGACAGGTTTTTGTATGGCGGTCTTATCACAGTAGTTCCTTTTAGGAATGCCTTACAAAGTCTGTGAGACATGATTCCAGAACAGTTTTCTCCAATGTGTAAATCTGAAATTGTTGCCAACTGAACTCTAACAGTGGCTGCAGCAGCACTTTCATTGAAATGTTTTGCCCAAAATTCTTTAATAGAATGTATGGGCGCAGTAAAGGGGTCTACCTGATTGTTGTTGGCCCATACAACAAATCTCTTCCATTTACCTCTGTACAGTTTTCATGTAGATGATATATGGGAAGATGACAAAATATGTTTAACTGGAGAGGAAAGGAGGGGAAACCTGGCAATCAGGGGAACTGGAGCAGCCAAGTTGTTAGTTTTGAGATTGGTTCAGCCCAACTAGAACATTCCTGATGGGCAAGTCAGAAGGTCCGGAGCAGAGTCCAGAATCCATGGTTAGTCCTGTAGATGAGGCTGAAGGAAGGGGAACCAGATATGGCAATGCCAACAGGGGGTAATTACGTTAATTGTTGTCTCCAAAAGAGTTGCGTTCTGCAAAAATTTGAGAATTAGAGGGATTGGAGGAAAGGCATAAAGAAGTCCAGGAGGCCATTCGTGAACAAATGCATCCCATTGTGACTCCCCCGCAGGAGGGATCAGGCCAAAATAGCTGCTGCATTTGGCATTGATGGGTGATGCAAACAGATTACAGCAAGGCTGGCTCCATTTCTCTTCCACAACTTTCTGAGGGACCACTCATGAGGCCATAAAATGGCTCTGCTCAATTTATCTACAATTACTTTGGATTTCCCTGGGATGTGCGTTGCTATCAGAATGCGGTTGGAAGCTGTTTCCCATTGCCAGACCCTCATGGCTTCTAGACAAAGAGGGGTAAGATCTGGTCCTCCCAGTTTGTTTGTACACCAGACCACAGACATATTGTCTGATTGGATTACTATTCCTCCCAGACAGATGAAGTCCTGAAATGCTTGCAATGCCGAAAGTACCGCCCTCATTTCCAGGATGTTTATGTGCAGATGAGCCTCGTATTGTTGCCAGATGCCTTGAACTGTCCTCCTGAGATAATGCCCTCCCACCCTATGTCTTCCTGAGATAATGCCCCCCCCCCCTATTTGTGAAGTGTCTCTGGTCACCGTGGCTTCGGGTTGAAGGGGAATAAAATGACAGCCTTGAGATACCAGAGGAGAGTAAAGCCACCACTGGAGATCCTTTTGGTTATTCTGATCTTGTGCATTATAGGAAGTTCTAGTATTGACCATTGCGTCGAAAGTAGCCAATGAAGTATCCTCATGTGGAGATGAGCTAGAGGAATAAGATCAACTAAAGCAGCCATTTTTTCCAATACTTGGAGAACTAGCTTGGCAGATGCTCATTTCTTTCGGAATGATAGGTTTTTACATAATAGCGAAGATAGTCTACTCTGTTTTGCGGAAGTTTTGCAACCATTGCAGTTTGTGTTAATCTCTGCTGCTATGAAGACAAAGCTCTGATGTGGCTATACAGCAGATTTTTCATAATTTATGGTAATACCCAAGGAGGAACAGAGTTCGAGTGTAGTCCCTGGCTTGTAACAGAAGGTGTCTGGTTGGGGTGGTTATGAGCCAGTCGTCCAGATACGGAAACACTCGGAATCCTCAGCGTCTCTCTTGAGCCGCCACTACTGCCATGCATTTGGTGAACCTGCTGGAGGCTGTAGTAAGACCAAAGGTGCAGAGCTCAAAACTGGAAGTGACTGGCTCCCAGCCAGAAGAGCAAGTCCCCTTTGCATTGCCTTTCCATCTGTATGTGGTAGTACGCATCCTGAAGGTCTATAGAGCACATCCAACTACCGGATTCCTGATACCTATCCTTATTGAATCCTACTCACAATCTCTGCCACTGCTTCAATTCTTTTCTCTAAAATTCCTTTGTCTAAAAACATATGTTGTATTAAATGAACATGAATTTATTGTTTTTGTAAATATCTTATAAGTGATTGACTCAGCTCACATATTTCAATGCATTTATAATATTGTCTTGCTGTATATTGAACATTAAATTGCTGTTCGTATATGCTGTACTAATACATTGTATATTGTCCTTCTGTCTGGAGCTTTTCTCCTCGAGCCTCCATTGAAAACTGGCTTCCTTGGCTTAATGGACTTTACCGGTTAACAAACTGAAATAAATAAACTGTCTTCTTCCGGGAATGGAAGAATCGACTGCAGTGTCACCATCCAGAACTTGGCCTTTTTCACTGATTTGTTTAGATTGCTGAGATCCAAGATGGGTCTCCTGTCCCCCGTTTTCTTTGGAACTAAAAATAACTTTGAGTAAGTTCCACATCCTCCCTGATCTGTGGAAACTTCTTGGATGACTCTCTTCCTTAGCAACTTTTGAATTTCTAATGTTGTTTGTTCCTTCTGACTGGGTGGAACATCTGGAATTGTCTCGTTTACGAGAGTGGGAAAGGAGAAGGGAATAATATATCCCCTGAATATTATGTCCTGCACCCATTTATCTTTTGCCAGGTTTCACAGTGCAGAGACAAATCGCCCCCCGACTAGTGCTGGAAAGGTCTACCAGAGAAGAATTCGCTGGAGCCCTGGTTCTGTGGGCCTCCACTGCCATGATGGCTGCATCTTTCATTATTGTTTCCCCCCTCTGTCTCTAGGGGAACTATCACAGTGTGTATCCTGGAAAGACCTTTGCAATTTTCCCCACTACTTCCCTGACCTTTAGGAAAGGGTCTGGTAGGCCTGGAAAAAACTCACTCCAATGGCAGACAAGGTCTTGCCCTTCTGTTCACACCTGGTCAGCAGTTCTTTTACTTTAGGCCAGAAAAGAGAAGAGACATCAAAAGGGGCATTAATGAAGGAAGACTTGAAGGGCTTAGCCTAGTACCAACCTATGAACCTATCGGCCCTAGGGCCTATACAAGCCTAGACATAACAATTCCCTGGCTATTTCTTCCCACAATATTTACTTCCCTGGACCCCTGTCTAGCAGGGCAACTGATGTGATCCCTGGGATGAATTTCCCATCTCCCATCCAATTGTCAAGGCTTCTTTTGAAGAGGGCCAAAGAGGCCCTCTGCTTGACATGTATGGGCAGTCTATTCCAGAGTCTGGAGTCTCTGGGTCAGGAACCTATCCCTCCAGCATGTTTTGTTTATTGTGATGACAAGGTTTAGATCCCTGGAGCGTGTGGCTCTGAGGGATTGGGATTTCTTTAAGTGTAGCATGTCCAACAGCTCTGGGTTTGACATGGCCATGTATTTTAAGCAAAGATCGCCTCTAAGTAGACGACATGCGACAGAGTACAGCTGGAGTTTTTTAGATGGTCAGCATAGGGCATCTGCTTTAGGCCTGTGATTCTTTTAGTGAGGTATTTCTATGGCCTTTCCAGTTGTTGCAGATGTCTTGAGAGGTACATACCAAATGGGGCGTTGTATTCTATAATGGGTCTAATGAGGGATGAGTACAGTGGGACAATGACCTTTTTTCTGGATGAAAAGCCCTTAGTGATGAGGTGTGCCACATAGGATTTCCTGACTGTTGTGGCGATGTGGTCATCGAAGGTGAGACCGCTGTCCACCTGTGTCCCTAAGTCTCCTATCACACTTTCAGTGTTTAGTGTACTGCCACCTATGTGGTAATTCACGGGTACGTGTTTTTTCCCAAAGGGGATAACTATACATTTCTTGGCATTAAGCTTGAGCCCATGGCTTTGGCACCAAGCATCTGCTTCTGTAAGGCCCTTTTGTAGAATATCCACAGCATTTGGGGATTCAATAATGGCTCCCAGTTTGCAGTCATTTGCTAACTTTGTTAGCCAGAGTCCCTTAGTGTTGGCCTGTACTTCAGAGAAGTAGATGCCAAACAAGAGCAGTCCCAGGACTGAATCCTGAGGTACTCCACTTGTCTGAAACTGGATTTGGAGTCAGCTACTTTTACAGTGTCAGTTCTGTCAGTAAGCCAGTTGGCAACCCATCGAATGAAATAAGGATTAATGCCCAGCTTAGTAAGTTTATCTATGATTCCAGAGTGGGGGATGGTGTCAAGGGCTTTGGCGAGGTCCAGCTAGGCTGTGTGGACTGCCTTACCCTCGTCCACAGCTCTGGAGACTGATTCGAAGAAGTCAATCAGGTTCAGGAGACAAGATCGGCCCTTCACGAACCCAAACTGGGTGGGGTCCAGTGTTTGAAGATTGCCAATGTCTTTGTTTACAAGTTCCATGATAATACGTTCCATGGCCTTGCAGATCAGGCTCGTCAAACTGATGGGGCGGTAGTTCCCAGGATCCAAGTTGGATCCCCCCTTGTGGAGTGGGATAACTGTAGCTGTGCGCCACTCAGTGTGCACGAAGCCTGATGTGAGGTTATGATTAAACATGACACTTAGGTGAGGTGCCAGTTCATTTTGTAGTTCATGTAGTACACAGCCTGGGATGTCATCAGGTTCCATGGATGCTGTATTCTTAGCTTTGGAGAGTGTGTTTTTTACCTGTGTGACTTATTACTGGAATTTGGCAATCTTTTGGTATTGAGATGGGCCCTTTAGAGGGTGAGAAGGGAGTGAAGTTGGCACTGAATTGATCTGCCAGGATATTGGCAATATCCTTGGGATCAGTATATTTAATGCCATTCTGTTGTAGCTCAGAGCAGATCAGGGCATTGCCATTTCGATTCTTGACATAGCTATAGAATGCCTTGTGGTTGTCTTTGGAATCTTTGGCAATTTTATTTTCGTAACTAGCTTTGGAGGATTTTATGAGGGATCTCTGCTTCATACTGAGGCTGGTAAGGGAGTTTTCTGCATCCAGGGATTTTCCTCTTTTCTGCAACAGTTTCTTCCTTTTGTTGTAAAGTTTGTTTATGGCAGAGGACCACCAGATTGGCTTCCCTTTTTTGGAGGAGAGAGACTTGGTTCTATTTGGGATGGCACAATTCGTGCACAAGTGGATGTGCTCATACAGTGCCTTAGTGTAGGACTAAGCAGTCGAACTTTCAGTTCCCGTCTGCATGGGTGTCATGAAGTTTGTCACTTCTGACTTGAGTAGCAGGAAGTTGGCTTTGGAGAAGTTTTTTTAGAGAGGTTTCCTTACTGGGGGGGTGGGGGACGATGTGGATGTCAAGGGTGATTAGCTTATGGTCAGACCTGACCAAAGAGGGGGTGACTATAGGTGTGGAGCATCAATTTCCCGTGTTGGTAATGACAAGGTCTAGGACACTGGAACCCCTGGTGGGACTATGGATTAGCTGATCCAGGGCACTGGAATTTATGAATTCCAAGAACTGTTGGGCAAAGGCGTTGGTACATGAGTAGTTTTCCCTGTTAATGGCAGGGTAGTTGAAATTGCCCAGTATTAGGGTGTTTGGTTGTATCTTAATATTTTCCAGTATGTTTAGAAAGATGTAGCGAGAATCTTGGGGCATGGTGGTGGATCTGTAGCAAGCTACAATTTGGATTGCAATCTTACCTAGTATTAGTTGCACCTAGAGAATTTCAGACGCACTGTGTTGGGCAGCTAGCCTGGTGGTGTGAATATGGACACTCCTCCACCTTTTGCGTTTTGGTCCTGGTTTAGTGGCCGAAAAGTGTGGTAAGAGTTGTAGCCTGGTATTGCAGGGGTGCTCTCTGGAGCCTTGAACCAGGTCTCAGTTACTGCACAGATATCAATGTTCCCCATTTTTTGGAGTGCCTCGAGAGAGTGCATTTTGAGGTTTAGACTTCTAGCATTGAGTAGCATTACCTTCAGATTTTGCATGCTTGTACCAGTTATGGTGGTGGTTTTGTCCTTTGAACTTTGCCTAAAAAAAGGCACTATAGGGGTGGCAAGAGCCTTAGCCAGTAACCTGAATCACAGGGGTGACAGGTGCAGACCATCTCTGGCAAAGCATCGTGGCCTGTCGATCATGTCGTCCCCGGCAGACAGATACTGTATCCCCTTTGTATGACACCAAAAGCTTAGCCAATTGTTGAAGTCATCATTTTGTCCTTATACTGTGGTATCATTCCTGGCGAAGGTAGGATGCTACTCAGGGCTAGGGTCATACCTGCCTAGACCACATGATCCGAGGGGTCTTCCATGTCTCTTTTCATGTAGTCCAGGGAGGTATGTCTCAAGTCATTCACTCCAACATGGACAAGGACAGAATCATATTTGTACTTGTTGTGGAGTGACTTGAGTGCATGCATTACGTGGCGGATCCTGGCACCAGACAAGCAGCTGGCTAATTTTCTCCTTGTTCAGCCTGGTGAGTGGGATATCAGTGTGCTCGACTAGAGTCACCTATAACTAAAGTGTTGGGTATGTTGTCTTGCCTTAGTGGCTGTTGTTGGGTGGCACACTGGTGTTGTGGGCTATGTGACACTTTGGTTGTGACTGGTGTTTGTTCACATTTCAGCTTCGGAGGTCCTTATTGCTTGGGCAGGTTACTGTTAAGGGTCTCCGCGTATGAGGATTTAGTGTTGCTATGTGAGGGTGTTGGTGGTGTGGGTTTAGAAGGACTATGTGTTGCTTGAGGTGTAGTGCGGGTGTTAAACTTCTCCTCTTGACTGTCTAGCACAATCTTGGGTGGAGAGAGGTTTGCTTCCAGTAAAGGTGCATCCAGGCCTGCCTCCTGAGAGAGAGGTCTGACCTTCTGCCCTACTCATTCCATCTGCTGCGTAAGATATGAGCCTCATAGAAGAGTTTACGACTGAATTTAGGGTGCTGAGCTGGGTGCTGAATTTATCTGCCACACTGCCTCAGCTACAGCTCCTTAGAGGGAGTCTAAAAATTCCTTCAACAGGTCCCTCTGTAACCTGGTGAAATGGGTAAAGTAGCTCAGAGACTGTAAGGTAAAGGTCGCTGATGAAAAGATAAGCATTCCATATCTAACTGTAGTCCTGGAATCCCTATTCAGAGAATGGATAGAGGAAATGGTCTCAGACAGTCTTTTCTAGTGGCCACTACCACAACCATGGCATCAACTGCTACACCTTTTGTTAGGAATGGTTTATCCTTTGGGGAAGTAATGTACTTATTTGGTCACCTAGGATTAGGCTCTATGGAATCTGGGGTCTCCCAAGCCTTCCGAGAGATTAATTCAATAAGTTCATCGGAAGGAGGGGGTCATCCAAGAGGTTGAAGGGTGAGATCTGAAAGCCTTCAGATATACAGACTCCTCAGCTGAAGTGGATGTGGCCAGCCAGTAACCTTTGTTTTAAAATTAACAGGATGTCTCCACAGGAAACATCTTCAGGAGGTGACCATGGGGACCCTTCTGCCCACTGAGATCAGTATCGGATGTGACAAACTCCTCCAGGGAGTCAAGATTCTTCTTCCTGCAGGTCCTCTTCCAAGGAACCTCCTCAGTGGGATAGTCTGGGGAGGTTTCAGAAGAGGGAGGTGTCCCCTGGGGTCTCTGCAGTCCTGTGGAGACGGTATGTGAGAAGGCAAAGACACCAGCGTAGAACTGGGAGGAAGACCCAAGGAGGGATTGTGTCAGACTGGGATGCAGTCAAAACCCTCCTCATAACTTCAAAGGTAGCCTGTCTCTGCTCAGAAGAACACCCCAGATCTGACAAAAGGGTTGTCAGAGCTGAAGGAATCTCCAAGACAGAAGACAGATGATCGGAAGCAGAGGTAGCAGCTGAGCTCATCCACGCCGACAGTCCCCAGAGGCAAGTTCGGATCTGAAGAGATCTGAACCAGCTCAGCAGACTCGATTGGAGTGTATCGGCTCCTAGGGGTCTCCTCCTCTGACTGGGCGGAAATGCTCAGGGCAGACATCGGATCCGAGGAACCTGTGGGACCCTGATCCAATACAGACAATATCTGGACTTCAGAATCCTCTGGCTCCAAAACCAAGGGGCAGATCAGAGAAGGAGGACAGTGTCTGAATAGAATCCTTTAGGTTCGGATCCAACAGCAGTTTGGCCAAGGTCAATGTCTTTAGCAGCCTCTGCACTACCCTATCCACATCTTCATCTGACAAATTCCTGGTGGACTAAGTAGACAGCGTAGGGGATCTTGACTTAGTCAAAAAAAGTGAAGGGAATCGAGAGGGAATCTGTTCCAAAGAAGGTGAATGTCTTCGTTAGCTGAATTCTGTGGGTGCTGTAGATGTCGGAACTGATGGTTCCAATGAAGTCTTGGATCCATCATCAACTGTCTGCTCCAAGGGTTCTGTTGGAGCTGACAGTCTTGGAACTTTCTGCTTCTACTCTGAAGAGGATTTCAGCACTGAAGAAACACATTTTTGTGATTTGTCTGACTTGTCAGATTTGGTGGCGGACTCTGGAGATGCAAGCCTTAGAGAAGGGAGTTTTCAGTAGACCCTTCAAAATAAGCTTATTCTTGTGCACCAAGAGAGCCCTCTGGCTGAAACCATGGCAAATGGAGCATGACTCTTAAGAGGCGAGGAGTCCGCAAGCAACACACACACACACACACACACACACACACACACACACACACACACACACACAAAGTGTGTGAGTCACTAAGGGGCATCTTCATTCAACACTGTTCGCACTTTTTGCAACCAAGAAGTTTCCCTTCATTTTTTTGCAACATTTTCAGTTATTCAAGGGCAAAAGGAGATTTAACAAGAAAACGTACAACAATGAAACAAGCACACCAGAAGGCAGTCTAATTTAAACGGACACAAAAAAGTTGAAATTTCAAAAGAAGGACTTTTTTTTTTTTTATGAAAAAATCATCCTCTAAAAAGCAGACAAAGGAGGAAAGGGGTAGAAAAAAGGGGCAAATGTCCTCTAACTTAAACAGATGTTAGTTAGATGTCTTCTAACTGAAACGGATGCTAACAGAAGATAAAGGGGTCAACACACACACACACACACTGAAATAGAGAAAAAAAATATTAATGTATATATTTGAGATATAGGTATAGATTTTACATACACACATATATATATATATATATATATATACACACACACACATATATATATATATATATATATATATATATATATAATAAAGAATAAACTACAAGAAACTATGAGAATTACTAGTAGTAGTAACAGTATAGAAAAATGAAAGCACTTAACCCAGAGCTTGCTTCAGAACCTCCTTTGCAGAGCAGCAAACGAGATCTGAGGAAGTTAGGTACTTGTATTACGGGTAAGGGAGAATGCTCACGAGCTTTGCTGAAGGCCTCAAGCTTTTGAAATGGACAAAGATGGACTTGATGGATCAGATCAGATCCACCAGTGAGAATAAAGGCGAGATTGACATCACATGGAAAATTACTGCTGTGGCTTTTGTGTTTACAATAGAAGCATCCTAAAAAACAGGCACTTGTATTATAGAGGTCTCAAGAAAAATAAAGACGCTTAGTGTGACAGTCCATAGGAGGGATTCTACCCCCACGGCAAACTTGTGAAATGAGTGTTTCACTTTAGGCATTAGGGCAGGGCTTAAAAATGAAGGAGATTACAGTAAAACATTTAGCTAAATTTAGGTGGAAACTAACGACTAAGATGGCAAAAAAAGAGAATAGAAGGCACAATGGAATAATTTTTGCTTATAACTGAGCAAACAAAAATCATCTTCAAATAAATGAATTGCAGTCTGGGACCATACTCTTTTATCCAGTCTGAAATGCAGAAATGAAGATCTGGCGAGACTCTCTACAGCAGTGGATTATGAACAGAAAGAGTGCCTGCAGCTTTAACTTTGCTAATACAGAGAATGACCCTCCTCTTGTAAGACCAGCAGATGTGCATATTACAAGATCACTACTGCAGTAACATATGCATGGACTGGGAAATAATCAGTGTGCCATTTGGATTCCTCAAAGAGATGGCTGCTCTAATGTATTGTCTGTAAAACTGATGAGGGCAAATCCTATACCTCCACCCTACCTCTTGGGCTGGACATCTGTTATAAAATCCCCAAAGATAACAGACCAAGGGCACACACACACACACAGCTTAGAGCATAACAATCTTTTTAATGGATACGCGCTTTCACAACCAAAACTTTGCTCCTTCAGATCATTGAAATTATACTTAAGTCATTTAAAAGGCATCAATGAAATAAACAACCAATATCCTCCTCTATATAAAACACATGATCTAGAGTAAAATCTCAATTGCATAACTCGCTTTCCTTAAACCAGTAACAACATACAAGTTAATGAAGTATTCAGGTCCATGAAGGTTATACAAACTAGCCAATCTCATTGTAGAAATCAGCATTCCTTCAGACCAACAGAAGACATATGTTGATGTGGCATGCAGTCAACACTCCTGCAAACCACTAAAAAAGTATATACCAATAGAACATTACATACATAAATACAATATGAACTGTGCTATCATGCTACAACTTCAGTGGCATAGTCATCTTGTATACTGGCCAATGAGAAAAAAGAAGGGACTAATAAAAACATCTAAACATAAACAAAGACGACACAAACTAAAAGAACTTATCTATATAAAACAGAGCTAGACCATACCTTGGAAATGCCACAGACTCTTTTAAAGGTCCCTCTAATACAGAAATGCCACGTACTATAGGGACATCTCTGTCATTTCATCAAATATCAGTCTGATATGTGATGTTTTTAAGAAACATCGGCTGATTCTGATGACCAATAAGAGAAACAGGCAGATAATAGGTCCAACAACAAGCTTTTGCTTTAAGAATAAAAAAAAATCTTTGGAACTTATGTTACGCTATAACCATCATATACTCCGCCAGTAAAGAAGTCAAATCAATCAACGGAGTTGGTACTTTTTGTTCTAACAAGTGTAAATTCTGTAATTACACTGATAACAGTAACTCCTTTAATCATCCCAGTATGGGGAAGGAATTTAAGTTTAATTTGTTTGCAGACTGCTCTACACGGAACCTAGTATATCTGGGCCAATGCAGAATATCTTTTTCCTTTTATATAGGGAAAATGAATAGTTCCCTTAGAGAGCAAATTTGTGAACGTTTATGAAATCAGGAAGTCAGATGGCAGGAACACTTTAGCTAAACACATAAAAAGTTGTGGCCCAACACACTTGTCTGTTTCCCTAGTGATACAAGTTTTGACCCCAGATATGAGATTAGGTGATTTAAGGAACTTAACCGGGAGAAGTGAACTACAATGGATTATACAGTTACAGGCAGATAAATGTTATGGGTTAAATGAATCCATGCCATTGAAACGCCATCTTAGATATTGTGCTTTGTATAGATAATAAGATCTTTAAGTTTGTATTCTCTTTGTATACGTTCATTTGTTTTATTAGTCCTTTCTTTTTTCTCATTGGCCTGTATACAAGATGACTATGCCACTGAAATTGTAGCATGATTGCTCAGTTTCTACTGTATTTATATATGTAAATGTTCTACTGGTATATGCATTGTTATTGGTTTGTGGGAGTGCTGACTACTTACTATGTCAGCATATGACTTTTATTGGTCTGAGGGCTACAATGAGAATGGCTAGCTTGTATAACCTTCGTGCACCTGAATACCTCATTAACTTGTATGCTTTTATTGGTTTAAAGGAAAGCAAGTCATGCTATTGAGATTTTACTCAACATCATGTGCTTTATATAGAGGAGATGACTGGTTGTTTATTTCATTCATGCCTTTGAAATGACTCGTATATAGTTTTAATGATCTGATCTGAAGAAGCGACATTGTCGTAAAAGCACTTTACCATTAAAAAGATTTTCACACACTCAGCTGTGAGTGCCCTTGGTCTGTTATTTTTGTGGATTTTATACTGTTTTTTGGCCAGAGGTCACTTCATTCATTCACCGGTTGGTTCTTTTGTTTGGATATCTGTTATAAAATGCTTTAAAAATGTATATGGCATATCCAGTGGCAGCTTTACCAATACTCTGAGTCTGCACATTACTGAAGAAAGTACACGGTATTCACCAAAACAGGAAGCAATGCAGTTTAATTTTTATTTTACTTATGTCCATTTGCACGGCAAAACTGACCGATTTCAGTCACCAATCAGGTGGACATAATTTTCATAGATAATGCAAAAAAAAAAAATGTAGAAAGTCTCAGTACTTGTCTTAACAAATACAATACAACACATAGGAAGTTAAAAGAGGATCCCTGGGATTCAATAATGCCAACACTAAGTGTCCACCTTTCTAAGTGAGCAGACAACATAGACACAACTCAGACCGTCTTCCTTTAGTTTTCCTACTGATATTCTTGCAGCGTTAAATACTGACAGGAATTCATAAAGGTTTCCACAAAGTGTAAACTAGATGTACACTTAGTGTAATCATTCTTGGCGACTATAGAAAGCACAAAAAATGTGATAAGAATGTTCTTGAATACATATCATGTACACAGTGTAGGTTTTATTGAATCTGGCCCGATAAGTATTACAGCATACACGTAATAAAGATACAATCAAAAACGAACAGTATTTATATTATTTTGTTTACCAGCAAAGTACATTAGTAAAAAGACCATTTTTAGGCACGACCTAGGCCTAGAAGATATACAGCAAAAACAATAAGCAGTCCACGAAAAGCTTAAACAATTTCAAGATGAGAAGCAGTAACAAAATACAGTAACAAGCATCATTATCAATAATGCATAAAAACAGAATGCAACTAACAAAAAAACAGACAAAATATTGATGAATCACATTTTATTAAAATCATCTTAAAGTATAGTCAACAGGGAAGCAGGAACATACTAGGAAATATCTCAAAGAGGAGAAGAGTTTAGAAAATGGTAGAGGAAAACTACAGACTAACAAGCATACTCAATAAGGATAGAGTAGGCTGGAGGATAAGAGAATTTAAACATTCTAGTCTGGTAAGGGCAAGACTACCAAATAAACTGGTTCGACATGAATTCAGATACAACTGACATAATGGGTATTTTGTTTTTTTTAAAGACATGCTTTCTTTGTGGTAGGAAGATTGTGCACGGCTCTTTAAGGAGGGCAATTCACAAATTATTCAATCTACTTTTACTAGAACTAGTACAGAGGCTTCCAAGATATCCATTTCAAATCACTAGAGTTGATGGGCTCATAAAGAGGTACTGTTAAATTCCTGTTACAAAATTCAGATCCTAAGCAGGAACCACAGTAGGTCTAGGTGTCAAATACAAACCTTCATAAGAATTTAACAACTAGGCGAGTTGCAGGTTGCACAGGTAAACGAGTAAAAATTGGCTAAAATATTTTAACAGATGAGTAAGCCAGGCCTGCATGGAGTACTGCAAGACTTGAGAAAAGGAAACGATGTCTATATACCGATGGACCGCTAGAGTCCAAAAGCAAATTCTAGACCAGACTCCCAGGATAGGAAGAAACTGGTTACACTCAGGAGTTTGGATTTTTTTTTTTAAACCTGTGATACTATGGGAAATGAGCATTCTGTTGGATTGGATAGAATTATTTGAAATAATGTTATTAGGGATCACAGGCCCAAGTTAAAATAAAAGCACAACTGTCATGTAATTTTGTACTAATAAGAGGTACCAGACAGGGATGTCCCTTGCCTCCTTTATTATCTGCTATGTACTTATGTACTTAGAACCATTTGCAACAGAAATTAGAAATTTGCAAAGTATTTGCCTGGGGGGGGCAAGAATTTGAAGGTGGCACTCTACACAGATGGTGATATGCTCATTAACTGACCAGCAAGGGGACAGAGGATTTGCTACAGACACTGATGAAACTTGGATAGAAAAATCAGGATCATGAATAACAAATACTTCATAGATAAATGTAATGGGGAAGAAAGACCAAATAACCAAATTACCATATTTAACCTCCTAAGCAAAGAGAAAATATTTAGAGAGTTTTCCAAATGTGTCCATTAAACCTAAATAAGAAATCTTAACAGGAAGCATGGGGAAGATGGAAAACAAATTATCAAAATTTAAGCATCTGAACCTGGAAAAGGATCAAAAAGTAGAGGTTATGAACAGACAGGTGTTGCCTCATATTTTGTATTTGGGACAATTGTTCTTGATGTCCCCCAAGAGACAGAAAATAGTAAGAATAAAGAAATGGATGCAAAGTTTTTTTGTTTGTTTTTTTTAGGGGGGGGCAAAATCACCTCATCAGATAACTTGGGAAACTGCAATGTTAACCAAGTCAAAGGAGGGTTGGGTGCTCCAGACAAAGAAAAAAAAGTGTTTGTGGCCAGATGTAGCAATCAGCTAAATTATGTATTGTGGAAGTACATGCTGCTAGGAAAACGTAACTTTTTAGGAAAAATATATTTTTTTATGCCTTTTGGGGTGCAGAGGCAAAGTCTGATAAAACTCTTAATGGAAAAGAAAAAGCTAAAACTGAGAAAAGAATTTAGCAGAAAATCTTCAACAGGATGCCATCAGGATCTGTTGCCAATACATAACAGAAAGATACATCAAAATAGTCATGAAATTAATAAAGCCAAAAGCAGGTTTTTTGGAAGGTAAAGAGAAAAATGCACGGTGAAGGATGAGAAAAGTATGTTGTGCAAAACTGCATTCCTACGCTGTTAATTGTTGCACAATATTTCAACTGTATTAGAGGCATGCACACCTTGCTGGGACCCAATTTCTTTCTACTTCTTGTCCCCCCCCCCCCCCCGATTACCTATGGAAACTGAGGTTTTGTATAACTAAATCAGCATATACTCCTTTTTGTTACAATTTAATTTTTTGGTCACTTCCATTTTCCTCACAACTAAAGTAACGGTATTTTCTACTCTATCCTTAGCTGCACAGTTTCATTTTATTACCCCCTGTGAATGTCAATTGAATAATTTTACCCCATAAGCAGCAGTAGTGCTTCTTTACTTACGTACATGTAAGTTGATGATTTGGTTTTTTTTTCTTCTTACCGTGGTATGTCTCTGTCTTGGTTTCATTCTGCTCTGTTCACCCTTCGCTTCACTCAGGCTCCCCTACCCTATTCCCATTCCCACACACCCTGCCTCCACTGCACTTGTATTCTAACAAACTCGTCTCAGCCACACCCACAATACTTTTTTAACCAATCTAAATTTTTGTCAACAACCAGCTCTAAACCCTCCCCCAATCAACATCCCCCATTCAAATCACCCATTATCACTTCCCCATTCTACATAATCATCTCAAAAAACTAACAAGTTTAATTACTCTGTTACTCACCTCAAGTAACTTACAACCTTCCCTACTACTCAGTGTCCTACCTTACCCTTAAACTATATTCTCTTTTAGTTACTACTTTGAGACCTCACCCTACATACAACCTCTTTCATACTCCTATACATTCCCATTGACTATTTATTCACATCCTACACCAAACATGCAGCAGCTCTACCTTACAATCCCCCTGCTCTTATGCTTCCCAGTTTTAACCAACCATCACATTAAACTTAACTACCCGCAAGCATCACCAACTCTCTTGTAACCAACTACCCATACCAATCCCCCACTACCGTTCCTAATCTCTCCATCTCTGTTCAACACCTCCTACTTACAACTCTTTAAAATCAAAATACTTACTCTCACTACTACCTCCCCAAAACTCAAGTACAAACCTCTCACTCCTTACTTCTACTATTACAAATTTACTCTTATACCAAAAACTCTTCTACCTGATGAGGACATCCACCTCAATCCTGGCCCCCATACTTTTTCCATCACCCACTTCACCCCTCCCCCTCTTCTACTGAACACCTTACCATCTACTCAATAAATGTACAAAAAGTCTACGGAACAAAATCACGGACCTGCATTCTTGGATAGCCCACTACTCTCCACATTTATTAACCCTCTCTGAAACATGACTTAAACCTCATATCCAACTCTGAAATCTTACCTCCCGGCTAGAATATCTACCATTAAGTTAGGCTCTCCGAAAAAAGGGGGAGGGGTGGCTATCCTGTACTCCGAGAAACTTAACTTATGCCCCATTACAATACCTCTTCCCAGACTTCCACTCAGCTGAAATACTTTTTCTTAATTGTCACTTAAACTCCTAAAAGAAATTTGACATAGTAGCCATCTATATACCACCTGGAAATAACATACCCATCCTTGAAACTATCCTATCATGGATTTCTTCCCATATACCCTACAAAACAATTATCCTTAGGGATGTCAATATTAATTGGTTCATTCCAACTCTCCTAATCTCAGTACTAACCTCCATGGCTTCAATCAACAAAATTGCAACACCCACCTGCTTAAGTAAAAACCAAAACACCAGCTCCATCCTGGATTGGATCCCAATCTCTGATCCTAAACTTTACCATAACCACAGTACTCCACCTAAGTAATCACCTCCCTATTTATGTGCAAAGACAGTCTCTTCAAATTCCCAAGTACCACCTATACAGAGACTGCCGCAACCGATCCTGCTTTGGTTCTGTAACCTTTAACAATACACTCTCTCTAGTAAATTGGTCCAACCTCCAAAACCTCCACCTCAATGAAGCGGTTTTAGAATTTAATCACACTTTCCTCAGGATTCTTAACTCACTAGCACCACTGAGAAAAACTAGAATAAATACTACCCAAGCCCCCTGGCTCATCAAAGACTCTCACTCCATGAAAATAAGAGACAGCATCTGGAAACAATGGCTAAAAACCAAACCAACTATGCTGTTCCAAAAATATAAAGAACTTACAAACCTCAGTAAAAAAGCAAATTAACAAAGATACAAACTAATTTTACCATGATTAACAAAGATACAAACTAATTTTACCATGATGCACAATCCACTCACCAACACAACCCAAAAAATTTTGGCACACCATTAATAAAATCTTATACTCTGGAGAACCTACCACCCTAACCCTTTCCATAACACTCATCAAGAAACTGTCACACTACTTAACACTCACTTCACAAACTCTATCCATAAACTAATCCACACTGACCAAGTTAAAAGTCCTCCTCCCACCTCTTCCATTACCACCAATACCACCCACTTCTCCTTTAAATCAGTCTCTTAATACTTATATAAAATCACTTCTGCTAAACTAAAACCATGTTTCCCACTCTACCGATAATCTACCTCCACTATTTCTTAAACTAGCAGCTGAGTCTACAGTCTGCCCTATTTCTATACTCTTTAATAGGATCAATTCAAGAACCTACTGTCCCTGACATTTGGAAATCTTTCTACACCATACCATTACACGAAGGAGGTAACCCCACTGACCCTACCAATTTCAGGCCCACAGCCACTCCCTCCACTCTCCAAAATCCTTGCAAAATGTATTCACAACCAACTGCTCAAATATCCAACTCATGATAACCTTCTAACTCCCCACTCAACACAGCTTTAGGTAAAGTCACAGTGCTTCCACTGCACTTCTGTCCTTCACCCATACTATTGCTGAAGCTAGAGACAAAATCAACTTATTTCCCGTCTATTCCTTGACCTCTCTAAAGTTTTTGATACAGTTTCTCACACTAAACTACTAACTAAACTCTCTGATCTCATCCTCTCCACCTCTGCTATTCTCTGGTTCTCCAGCTATCTCACTCATAGGCTACAGTCTGTCAGATGGCAAGCACCTGCTCCCCTTTTTTACCTATCCAAACTGGAGCCCCCCACCCCCAAAGTCTCCATTCTAGGTCTTCTTTTCAACATTTTCGCTAAAAATCTCCACTCATCCTGTAGCAACTCCTCCTTTATACAACACGCTGACATCTCTACCCTCATCTCCCTCTCTGATGACATCACTCTGTCGAACAATGGCTAACAGATAACCAACTCATCCTCAACCCTAACAAAAAAACTTTTCTTTCTTCCTAAATCTCTCTCCCATTACACATGCAACTTCACCAAATCTCACTCCCGTTACACATGCACCTTCACCATCTCATCTCTTCATTCCACTGTCATTACAGCTGATTCACATACTAAGCTCCCTGGCATCATAGTGGACGACCAACTAAAATTTGATCTCCACATTCACCAATGTATTAAAAAGACAAAAAAAATTGGGACTACTCTATAGAAACAGAAAATTACTGTCTTCTAATTCCAAAGCACCTCTGGCACAGACATTCCTCCTTCCCTGCCTTCTGTATGCCTCTCCAATACCAGCATCTACAAGCCTCTTTAATAACTAAATTAGAACAAGCATACAACAAAATAGCTAGATTTGCCTGCAACCTACCGCACAGAACCCACCACTGCCTTGCTCTTAAACTACTCAAATGGCTTGAATTCCCTCAACTGTTCTTATTCCAGCTAAAGATCACTCACTCCCTACTGAATAATCCCTCCACCTGCCCTTCCCTCTCCTCTCTAATCTCCCCCTACACTCCTAAGTGTACTCTCCGTACCTCCAATCAATTCCTTCTTGACATATACAAACCTAATAAAAACAATGGCAAACTACTCTACAAAAGTAGAGTGTCCTAAGCCTGGAACAAATTCCCCTCACATATCCAAAAATATCAAAAAAATACAACAGCTTTAAAAAAGAAAAAAAGTTATGTACTCACCATAAAGTTCCATCTGTGTCGTTGCTCTTCATTTGTCTTCAACCTGTGGGACACTGATCCAGGATGAATCCGACTCAGCCACATTTCTCCAGCATCTGATCCGAGCTCCAAGCTCCTCCCTTACTCATAATGCCCGTCTCCTTCCTCCCTTCAGATCGAGTTTGCTGCCACCACAGCAACTCAACCGGACATAATGACTTACCCCTGGACACCGTAACTCAGACAGAAGTATAAAAATGACCATTTATGCTAAAAAAAGGGGCCATGTCTTTTCCAGCCAGACCACCACACAGCCCATTTAAGACAGGGGGAGGGAGGGATGATTGAAGACAAATGAAGAGTAACAACTCAAATGGAACAATATGGTGAGTACATAACTTCTTTATCTGAAGTTGTTGCCTTCATTTGCTCTTCACCCTGTGAGACCAAACACTTGGGAGGCCCTCATGGAAGGATATTCCGCAACACAGCAGAGCCAAAGGATGTCCTACTTCTGGAGAGAACATCCAACTTTTAATGTGAGATGAAAGTATGTGAAGATGCCCAGGTAGCCGCAGAAAAAATATCATCCAAGAAACTCTGGACCAAATGGTGAGGGAAGTAGCCATAGATATAGCAGAATGCACCTTAACTTGACCTGGAGGAGACACCATCTTGGCTGAATATGCCAAGAGAATACACTTAGAAATCCAACAAGCAATGGTGAGCTTTGATACAGGTTTCCCTAAAAAGGGCTTAGAATAGGAAACCAAAAGCTGATCAGACTTGGAGAAGGTTTTTGTTCTTAAGTAAAAACGCAATTGTCTGTGAACATCCAGCAAGTGCAACTTCTACTCTTCCCTTAGTCTGAAAGTTCAGAAAGAAGACGGGGAGGTTGATGACCTGGTTGATGTTTGATTCAGAGGCCACTTTAGACAAAAAGGAAGGATTAGTGTGCAAAGAAACCCTGTCTTTATGGAAGATCATGTAAGGGGGCTTGATCGATAAGGTCTGAAGCTCAGACACCCTTTTAGCTAAAGTAAATGTAATAGGGAAAGCTGTCTTCCAAGACAGGAACGGCAGATCCACTGAAGTAGGGGGTTCAAAGCGGGGAGAAACAAAGGCTTGAAGGACCAAGGTAAGATCCCAAGGAGGCTTAGGGTCCTTGATCGGTGGCCTAAGAAGGAAGGTACCCTTTAGAAAAATTTTACAGAACATAGAAGAGGCTAGAGAAGTTGAGTTATGCCCTATATGGAAACTAGAAATAGCCACCAGCTGAACTTTAACTGTTGAGAAGCTGGAACCCTGATGAAAAAAAACTACCAAACTCCAAGATAACAGGAACCAGAGTATTGAAGGGATACAAATATCTTTGAGATGCCCAAATTGAAAAATGCTTCCACTTACTCGAATAAACCTTCCTCATGGAAAATCTATGAGCTGCTACCACAACAGTTTTTACAGGAGAAGATAGCCCAGGAGTCCTAAATATCATGGGAATTGGAGCAACCAAGCGGTGAGCTTCATACTGGCCAAATCAGGACGTGGAATCCCTGAGGGATTTGAAATCAGATCTGGAACCGGATCAAACATCCAGGGGAAAACGCATTACGTGAGACCACAGAGAAAGAAACCATACTTGGCGAGGCCAGAAGGGGGCAATGAGGATGACTGAGCTTGCCAGCGATTGTGCTTTTTGAATAAGTTTTGGTATCAGGGGAAGTGGAGGATAAGCATACAGAAGACCGGAGGGTCAAGCATGATAGGGCGTCTTTGGGGGACTCACCCGGAGGGGCTTCAGAGCGAAAAACTCGCTGCACTTCGCATTAGAAGTTGAGGTGGAGAGATCGCAGCAAGGCTGACCTCACTTTAGGAAGATCTGCTTCCCTACTGAAGGATTCATTGACCACTCGTAAGGCATCAGGATAGACCTGCTGTGCCTGTCCCCTAGAATGCTGGACCTTACCGGAATGTGCACTGCCACCAGAACACAGCCGGTGGGGATCACCTACTCCCATAATTTCATGGCTTTGTGGCAAAGGGGATAAGATCTTGTTTCCCCCTGTTTGTTGATATACCAGACTACTGACATATTGTCGGTCTGGATGGCAGTCCTCTCTATGGGAAGATAGGCATGAAGAGCCCGCAATGCCAATAGCACTGCCCTCATCTCTAGGACATTGATATGCAACTGGGTCTCCAGGGAAGACCACGTGCCTTGAATTGTCCACTCCAAGCAATCCCCCCCACCAAGTAGGGAAGCATCCATGGTCACAGTGGTCAGAGGGGTGGGAAGAACAAATGGGCAACCGCAAAGTAGTTCCGGGGACTGAATTCACCAGAGAAGATAGTTTGCACATGGCCATGATAGGCAAATAGATGTGACAGTGGTAGATCTAGGTCCACTGGAGCACCCTCATGTGTAATCGAGCTGTGGGAATGAGGGTGATCGTGGCCGCCATGAACCCAACCGCCCTTAAGTTTGAGATACTGAAGACTTGTCGGTTATCAGGAAAGCCTTGGTCTGAATGGTGTCTAACCGGGCTCCAATGAAATCCAGAACTTGAACAGGTTCTAAAAGGGATTTGTTGAAATTTATGGTGATGTCCAAGAAGTGGGCAGTTTGGATAAGAAAGTCCCTGGCTAGGCTGAGTCGATGCCTGGAATGGGGGGGAGGAGCCAGGCATCCAGGTGGAGAAGACCTGGAAGCCTTGCAGCTGCAGGGTAAGCTGCTACCACCATTACTTAGGTAAACACCCTGGGGGCTGTGATGAGACCAAAGGGTAGCTCTCTGAACTGGTAATGAATTGCTCCCAGCCGGAAGTGGAGAAACCTCCAAGAATGTCTGTCCATCCTGATATGGTAGTAAGCGTCTTGAAGATCTACTGAGCACATCCAGTCATTCCCTGCAAAAAGGGCAGGATAGGCTGGAGTGTGACCATCCAGAATTTTGTCTTGGCAACTGACAGATTCAGGGCAGAGAGACCCAGAATTGGTCTCAAGTCCCCCATTTTCTTTGGCACCAAAGGAATGGGTTGGATGACTTGGTTTTTCTAGCAGCTTGGAAATTTCCTGTGCTGCAGCCGCCCTTTGCGCGGGTGGAATGTCCTGGAGGATTGCGGCCGAAATTAGCCTTGGAAAGAAGGGGACTGAACATCCTCTGAATATGACTCGCAACACCCACTGATCATCTGTAACTGACTCCCAGACTGATGGGTGTAGTAAGAGTTGACCCCCGACTGCCTCCAGAGACGAGCAGTCAGGTAACCCTTCGGGGATGCTGCGCAGGTCTGTCTCAGAATGAATCCGGAGACCCTTGGTTCCTCGGATCCCCTCCGCCACGAGGGTGGCATCTGTCAAATCCCCCTCTGCCTCTGGTGGAAGGCAAATCACAAGCATCCTTGGAATAACCCTGAAACTTCCAGAACCAGACCTTCTTCGCCCCCGCTGATTCTTGGAGAAGGATCATTGAGGGGTTAAGAAGCAGATTCTGATGGCAGACAGTCTTCCCATCCTTCTCGCTCTGTACCAGTGTGTAATGTATTGTTTTCCCAAAGAATATGGAACCATCGTACAAGGCATTTGTAAATGATGCCCTGAAGGGCTCCGTGAAGGAACAAAGTCAGTGCCAGGCGTGACGCCTGACGGCAATGCCTGTTAGAGCAGCTGTAGCGGCGCCCTCAGTAGCATGAGAGAGAAGCTGCACAGAAGTATTTGCAATGGAGGTGAGGGTGGCCATTCGAGAGGAGAAAACCTTCTTATCCTCTGCTGACATGTGTCCTGGGGTAGACTGAGTGACCTCTTCACTAGGTCTCGCTGAGCCCTAATATGTGCCATATGGTTCAGTGCACTTAGGGAGAACATGGCTAAAGCATAGGTCCTCTTCCCATAATGGTCCAAGGTCCTAGGCTCTCCGCCCAGCGGGTGTACCGTGGAGCTCTCCTGTGCGAGCTCCTTCTTGGTGGACTTCGCCACCCTGTCATGGACGGGGGGGATCCTTTGTCCAGTGAGATTTGTCGGTGGGGGCACTGAAGACCTTATCAAGACACTTGGGGATTGGCTCCACCATGTCAGGCTCCTTCCACACCCGAGATATCACAAGATCCACCAGGCGATCTGCAGGGGGGGGGGGGGTGACACCCAGCAAGTAAAGGATCTTGTGCCAAATGCCTCCAGAAACACCAATTCGTTAGGGTTGGGTTTTTGGACAGACCACCTCCCACGCTGTCACAGGATCTCCATGATATCTCCAAATGAGACGTCCTCAGGGGAAACCCTCCCCTTCCTCCAAATCAGTGCCCTCCATGGGGGACTCCGGTGGGGAGTCTAAGTACCTCCTTTTGCACATTAATTTTCGAGGGACCTCCTTAGGGGGGGTTGTCTGGGGAGGACTCAAACATCAATATGTTCCCATGGGGAAACTCCCTGTATCAAAGAGGCAACAGGTTGTCCTTGAGGGGCCAGGATGACAGAATCTGGACCAGATACAGAGGGAGCCAGGACCGACTCAGAGGATGAAAGCATCAAGGGTCTCAATGGAATTGACAGGACCCTCTCCACCATGTCGAAAGCAGAAGAACGCACCCCTGGAGAGGGAACCAAGACTGGGTCCGTCACCCTCTGACCCAACAGGGGGAGCCGGAACCGAACCTCCAGGCTATGAGACTCCGAGTGGACCACTCTGTTCCAAAAAACTCCGGGAGTTGGTCAGCTCCAAGCTAGTCAGAACTGAACTGCTCAGGGTAACGGCCAGTGTTGAGATACAGGGTACCATCGGCACCAATCCCTCAACATCGAGGGGCCTCTGATCCGAATATTCCAAAACTGGGAGTCACATCGGAGAAGGAATGATCGGGACAAAGGCAGACTGCCTGCAGCTAGCCCCGGAGGGGGAAGGGGCAGGCAAGACTCCCACCTGGATCTGTGTGTGGATAAATCTCATCATCATCCCTGTCCACCTCAGCTTTGGAGAGGCTATGGGTGTACCTGGAAGAAGAAGCCACTGACACTGGCCTAGAGAAAAGGCGGCGAGGAGAAGCAGATGGAGAGTGGACCAGAGACACATCCGGCTCCGGGGAAAAACAAGGGGAGCACAGCTGGGGGGAACTCAAGCTGGCTGTTGGGTGGGTTTTAGGCAAAGGCTCTGCCAAGGTAGAGCGGTCGGGGGACCACTTCCTCAGTCTGTCTTGGTCTTTGTGCTTCTGCCTCTCTCCGTCCCCAGTCCCCTTAGCGGGAGGTTGAGTCCCAGAGGCCGGGCCGGAGGAAGCAGAAGAGGTGGCCGAAGCAGTGGAAGCAGCTGGGGTCTCCGCCAGAGGGGGAGGGAGGATGTCCTTAATAATGAGCTTATTCCTCCTGTCGATCAACACACGGGGATTGAACCCCATGCAGATAGAGCAGAAGAAATTGAGGGGAGCTGCCCCTGGACATACAACACAGAGTGCGGCCATGCACTGGAGAGAGCTTATGGCCACACTCCATGCATTTTCTGAAACCCAGTTTGGGTGTCTCTGCCATAGATGGAGAGAGAGGCCCAAACACACAGGCAGGAAGAAAGGGAAAGAAAGGGGGACTTTTTTTTTTTTTTTTACACAGATAACAGATGCCTGAGCGCCAAGTCAGAAGACAGAAAAGTAAAGGGGGAAAGTAGGAAAATAAGTCACTAGGAAAAAAGTCACAAATTTACCCAAAAAGTTGCTTAGAGCCCAGATCACGATGCGAACGCTAACGTGGCAAATAAAATCTGAAGGGAGGAAGGAGACAGGGGCATTATGGGTAGGGGAGGAGCTTGGAGCTCAGTTCCAATGCTGGAGATATGTGGCCGAGTCAGATCCGTCCCAAATCCGTGTTCCACAAGTTGAACAGCAAATGAAGGCAACTTCAGATCTGAAAAATTGCCATGTTAACTGTAGTTCCTGTCCTTGCCAGGACCCTACCTAACCCCACCTCCCATCCTTCTATTCTTTACCTTAAAAATATATCCCCCCAGGGTTATCAATGGTAAAAGTTAGTGACTACACCTCTGTAATGCTGTCTACAGCTCCTTGGGTTATCAATGATAAAACGTTGTGACTAGACCACAGAAATGCTCTCTGCTGTTCTACTGTATATATTCTCTTTTTTCTTTGGCAATACTATCTATGCTGCCTATCTAGAGAGCTTTCAGTGAAACAATCTAATGCCAATATGATAATGTAACTGAGTGCATTGACCTACATATTTTTTTCTCATCTCCTGTATTTTACTGAACTTTAGTTATGTTTGCCTACGTCTACCATTTGTATTATCTAGTATATACTTTACATCACTGTTAAATTCAAGACACTACAGGACGCAAACATGTCAACTGTCAGTACGTACACTATTGAATCTATGTATAATACTGAATTTAAGCAAATTGTTTATTCTGTACACTCTTGCCTTTATGCAATTGTACATTTTCTGGAGCTTATTTCCTCGGGTCTCCAGTGAAAATGGGCCCTTGGCTCAGCTGGACTAACCCAGTTAACAAATGACAAAGTAAAATAAACAAAATAAAATTGGATCGTTGCGGGAGGTGTGGAAAGAAGTTTTTTTGTTTCAAAATGCTCACCTTTCTCTTATTTTGGAAAATATTAGGGATCTTTGGCATGCAGCCTGTAATGATGAGGTGGTTGGCAAACTTTTTCCTATTAAAAAGAATTTTGAGTTATGGTTATGGGTATCCAGCCAGGATACTAGATAAGAGGGGTTTGTTTGCTTGTGGATATTGTAAAGTTTGTCCTAAAGTTAAAAATCTTTCTAGGACAAAAATAAATGTGAGAAGTTTCATTTCCAATAACAGGCTTTAGTTGCAAGCCAGGGGAGTGGTGTATATTATTGGGTGTGATTGTAGATTTCCAGCCTGGTATGTGGGTCAAACTAAATGCAAATTTAAAGTTCATATTTTGGAACACGTGTGTCGTAAGGAATCAGACTATGAAAAGTCCTGTGGCAGAATATTTTAAGGTACATCGAGGCTCAGATGCTGGGTTCTTTTTTAGTGTGAAAAAATCACCTGGAGAACAGCAAATCAATCCACGTTCTATTATGAAAGTAGAATGAAAGTATGAAAGTAGAATGTCCACAAATATGCAACAGCAAACCTGTTGTAAAAGTAGTTAATCCACAAAGTTGCTGACCTAAGTTTCGTCCCCACAACAGGACTTCATCAGAACAGTTAAAAACTCACTCTCATTCCTTTTTTATGTATATCCACCCAGTACACCAATTAATTTCCCTCCAAATTATTTAAAGCAACATGACCATATTCTCTCAAAACTTAATAAAAATGCATTCAACATATTATTTATATAAATAAAATTGATAAAATACTTTAAATATTTTGCTAACATAACCACCACTGATTTCCAGGTACCTTCGCTCCCAAAGAACAGAATAAAAATAGCACAAAACCAACGTAGGCAAGGCTCCAGGTTCAAAAGCAGTAGATTTAATGAAACACAAATGCTTTCACCAATAGCTTCAAGTGCAACACCTATTTACAACCAGGATTCAGATTGGTTCAATTGGATGCTAAAGAAAAACTGGACCATCTTAAAGTTAGACAAGAATGTAGAAAAGTAAGATGGGTGGTGTCCCCAGGTTTGTGTTTCGGAAGGACAAATCCTTCAGAGAGATCTTGGAGAAGGGGTCCCATCAACAGCCATCTAATGCTGGGACAATGATGGCTAACATTAAATGTGGGAGATGCAGCACATGCAACCACATTATGGAGATGGGTAAAAACATCAAAGTGAATAATTATTTTATCTCCTTAATGGGGCATTATAACTGTTACACTCAAAATGTGGTGTATTTAGCCAAATGTGAGGCATGCCCTGCATTCTATGTGGGAAAAACTTCCAGACACTTTAGGGAAAGAATTAAGGAACATGTCTTGGACATCAGGCATTTTAAATCCACCAATTCCTTTGCCACAAGTATTGCTGAACATCCAGAGCACTATTTTAAATTTTGTGTAATTTAACAAATTAAAAATGATATTCAGGGTAAGGTATTAGATGCCCATCTAGATATATGTGAACTCAAATGGCAACTTAGGCTGGATGCCCAAAACTATCTGGGAATTAATGATCATGTTAGCATTGCCCCTATACTGAAGATAAAAAAAATATACTGGGAATTAGGTGGCTAAACTAACACCGGATTAGTTTAGGCTAGTATGTCTATTTGGGCTGTTATATTTATTACTTTAAAAGTACAATTTCCATATGCATGTGTTAAATGAAATGATAATAGCATTATGAATTTTATATTTATATAAAAACAAAATATTTAAAGTATTTTATCAATAATTTTATTTATATAAATAATATGTTGACTGCATTTTTAGTAAGTTTTGAAAGAATATGGTCATGTTGTTTTAAATAATTTGGAGGATATTAATTGGTGTACTGGGTGGATACGCATAAAAAAAGGAATGTAAGTGAGCTTTTAACTGTTCTGACAAAGTCCTGCTGTGGGGACGAAACCTAGGTCAACAACTTTGTGGATTATCTACTTTTACAATAAAGCGTGGACTGGTTTGCTGTTACATATTTGTGGACATTCTACTTTCATACTTTCATTCTACTTTCATAATAGAACGTAGTTTGATTGATGTTCTCCAGGTGCTTTTTTCTGAGTATTTGTTGGTTTGGTTCCAAGTTGGTCTTGTTTCTTTTTTAGTGTACTGGCACAGCTTTTTAGCAAATTGAGTTGGAGATGAAAATTATATTAAAATTACAAAACTTTATCCCCTACTAAAATCAAGACGTTTCTGAATAAATTTTTAATAATGAGAAGTTTTTTTTTGATGGCATCTGTAGAGCAATGTATTTATTTGCTGTATAAATATACTAATATATTTATTGCTCAAATTAATTGGTTTAGTTTTGTGATGAACTGAGTTCTTACCTGTATAAAAGCAACTTTTCAAAGCAGTGACATCATATCCTAAGAAGATGAACAGCAGAAGTACCAGATGATAACAGAATGGTATGTTTGCAGAACAGCTTGGATCTTATTTTTCTGGTATATGGGTTATATCCTGCCAAGGATATGACAGCCAGCCTACTTCCAAAGCTTCAAAGCATCTTCCACATGCCCAAACTGTCAGGCAACTTGAGAAAGGCAGACTAAAAGCCTAGTTTGGTCGCAAAGCCCTTTAGAGCTTTCATGCCAGCACAGAGATAGAGGCTGAGTTCTGAAAAGGCAATGCCAGGAAAAACAAAAAATAAAATGTCCACACCCTGGCATAAAAAACACACCAAAAAACAAGGGGATAGATGGAGGAAACAGCTACTGCAGCAGTGATAATCTGTTAGGCAAGTTCAAGTTCTTCATATTGATCACTGCTGCAGTATTAACTATGTGGTTACATTACCAAAGCTAATTATATTTGTGGGGAGGAAGAAGGGTCCAGTAGCCCCTGGAGAATAGTCCCAGCAAAACTTGATCTAGAACTAGAGAAGGAACAACCGATTTGAAGATATGAAATATTTAGTTCTGTCAAGATAGTACTAAGTTGTCTGTGGACATCCAATATATGGAGTATCATTTCTCCCCCATGTTTAGATTCAGGAAAGAAAATACAGAGATGGATAGTTCGGCTTAAAAGTAAACTTGGATACATTTTAGGCATAAAAGAAGGATTAGTTGTCAGGAAAACCCTGTCCTTGTGGAAAATGAATTAGGGTTGATTCACTGTAACAGCATGCATCTCTGATTGCTTAGAAAGCAATCAGTAAAACTATTTGTAATGCTAAGAACCTCAAGTCAGCCAGATTAGCTGTTTCAAAAAGAGCAACTGTTAGCTTCTCTAACACAAAATTAAGACCCCAAGGAAGGGCTACTTGTTTACTTGGAGGCTCCTTATGCAAAACCTCTGTCAAGAACAATTTGTCATTAGACTGCCTTAAAAGAGGAAGATCAATGGGTAGATATGCTGAAATGGCAGATTAATGAACCTTGATAGAGGAAGAGAAGAAAGATCATAGGATAGTACCTCATACAAATATTGTAAAATCAGAGAACAATTAAACCTGAATGGGTGTTAGTTATGTTGTTGGCACCAACTACAAAACCTTTTCCATTTAACCTTTTCCATTTGCTAATATACATGTTTTTCCAGTAGCAGACTTTCTTGCTTCCATTAATATCTACTTCACATCATCAGCAAACATGTGCCAAAAAGGAATTGACTCTTTTCATCCAGGCAGTCAATTAACGATGATTGATGTTATCAAACACCCCTGTCCTTGTGTAAGCAGATACATTCAGTGAGAAAGCTTGCAGTAATGCTTGCTGGCCATTTCCAAAAGAAGGGAGAACCACAGTTGCTTGGGTCAGAAGAAAGTCATCACAATGATGAGGGATTTCTTCTGAATCTTCAGTAGTACTCTGAATATTAGTGGAAAGACATACAGTAACACTCCTGTCCAAAGAAAAGAAAAAAACACTTGTCTTTCAGGTTCTTAAGAGCCCTGGAACAGAATGTTCCAGCTCACTGTTCAGAGAGAAGGTAAAGAGGTCTACTTGAGGAACTCCCCACTGATGAATCAAATCTTCGAAGACCCCCTGGTCTAGTTTCCATTTATTAGGGTATGTCCTGGTCCTGCTCAACCTGTCAGCCACACAATTTTGCTCTGAAGGAATGTAGGATACCTGTGGAGTGAGACTGTGCTGTGAAGCTATATCCCAAGCTAACATGGATAGTCTGCAAAAGGGGTATGACCTGGTTCCCCCTTACTTGCTGATGTACCATAGGACTGCAGTATTGTCTAACCACATGAAGAGATCATTGGGACCAAAGATGGTTCAAGAGTAAACTGCCTTGATCAAGGCAAGCATCTCCTTGACATTTATGCACTTGTATCTGTCCATGGTGTTCCACACCCCCCTGCATCTGTATCCCTTCCAAAACTGCTTCTTAAGGAAAGTCTGAAGAATCTTTGGTGCCTGATCACTTTGGAGCAGGGATGGAGAAGAGGAGACCTGTATTTAAGGATATCTGTGGTCTCCACTAAAATGTTTCTCTTCTGACAACCCCAGTACTGGGATCTGAAAGGAAAGGGTGTGGATACTGGGACCAAAGTAATTTCAGATACCACTATATCTTTCTCATGTGGAGTCTTGCCAGGGCTATCATGAGAATTGTAGATGCCTTGAGACCCAAAATTCCGAGGTATTCCCTCCCAGTGACTGAAGGCAGAGTGGAAAATCTAGTTAAAGATTAATTTGTCCTGTGGAAGAAAAGCTATAGGAACTGAGGTGTCTAGGTGGCATTCCAGGAGCACAGTCCTGTTGGAGTGAGTCAAGAAAGACTTCTGAATGTTCTCTTGGAATCCCAGCTTGTGCAAGAGATTTCTCACCCAACAGAGAGACTTCTGTCATTTTGAAAAACACTCTGTAAAGATAAGCAAGTTGTCTACATATGAAAAAATGTGGATAGCCTGCAATGAGCTATAACTGGAGCCAGACACTTTGTGATACTGTTGATGCAGTGGATAGTCCAAAGGGTAAGCCAGATAACTGATAATGTTGTGTGTGTCTGGATCACATTAAGAAATGCCTGAAGTCTGTCTGAACTGAGATGTGATAAGCACCTTTTAAGTATAGTGTTACCAGGAAACTTGAAAGAGGACGAAGAGGGACTTCCAAGATGGCTGCACACTAAGTAATAACTTCAATTTCAGCTCTCCCAGTGTGAAAATAGAAATTCAGAAAAGAGAGCCAGTGAATTCATCTGTTTTGGTAAATTTAAGTTACTGGCTAGTAAGAGCACTGCCTGGATGCCAGCAAAGAAGAAATTCAGAGAATCTGAAAGAAAAATCAAATCACAAAAGGTCAGAAGCAATCACTGTCAGGGAAGAATCCTGCTGCCCTATTTCATGCCATTAATATTTGGAAGAACATTAATGAGTGAAGAGGAGGAAGGAAAGAGGTAACTGTAAATAAAATACATTTTGTTTTTAACAGTATCTTTATAAAACAACATATTTGGTACACTATACAATACACCTTTTTCAGTTATTTTTGTATGTAACAGGGATACTAAAGTAAACAGGTGTCCCATTTTTTCCTCTCCCTCTCTTGTTTAGTTTTTAGAAATGTAGGTACTACAATGTAAAAAGAGAAGAAAGTCTGGACAAGAAAGCTTGATGTAAGTAAAACTGATGTGCTTTATCTTGGTTTGGCAAAGGGAATTGCCTGGATTAATGGCCTTGCTTGATCTAATAAGTTTTAAGAGGAAGCACTGAATATAATTAAAAGTTTTTCCTCTAGTAAATAAATGTTCGTAATGCAACACGAGAAGTTTGTAGTGGATGGCAACTGTATCCGGTTCTCATGTTTCTATGGAGACAATCTGAAAACGGGGCAATAAAAACAGAATACTGTCTTTCAACTGCTAACATTTTCTGAAATCATTCAAGTTGTTTTCTCTATCTGGGAGAACAACAAAAAGACAAAAACAGACAGCACTTAGCCTAAGCAAATGCGCAGGCTGTACCATGCATATTAGCATAGAGAACCTTCATTATATGTTAATCCAACCCTGTGAATGTGGCTGTCAATCTGGGACAATTGTTCCTTTTAGGAGGGTTAAACTTCATTATTTGAAAATGTACATATAGTTTTGTGTGTTTGTACTAAGGTAATGGATTCTGAGGTCATGTTTGTTTGCCTTTTTTTTTTGAGGGTTTTCATTAAAACCAAACGTTTTGTAAGATGTGACATAGGTTCAAATGGATATGACAAGAAACAATTGTATAAAGGATCAAACTGTCAAACAGTGTATGCATGTAACACACAAAAATTAAACTAGACATTAAAAAAGTTGTCATACATAACAGGTGAGAATAATAAATTCTTATCACAATGTACACCACTTGCCATATCATCTTTAAAATGTGAATGGTCTCAGAGATGGATACAAAAAAGTAGCAGTAGTGAACTATATTAAAAAATGCACAGTGCACATAGCTATGCTACAGCAGACACATTTGGAAAGAATTAAGCATCGGAATTTGATAAAGAAAGGATTTCAGGATGGTTATGCAGCAGAATATCTGGGACAAAGGAAAATGGAGTATTCCATTAATTGCAAGAGGAGCTCCAATAGTGATAGAAGAGGGGAAAAGATAATAATGGTAGAGTTATGGTATTAAATGGCTACTGGCAAGGGAGGAGGATCACACTGGCATATATTTATATTCTACTTAAAACTGCAACAAAAGAGCTTAAGTAAAATTCTGGAAGAAATAATTATCTTTCAGCAGGGAATATTACTTATAAGTGGGGACTGGAATTTGATTTGCAACAATCAGGATGAATCTGTGGGGCCAAGAAGAGAAAATATAACAAAAGAAGGTAGACTGTTGAAGATATTTATGAAAATATTTGGTATGGAAAATGTGAATTCAGTAGGAGTTCAGAGAGAATTTGCATATTACCCAAGGTACAAAAACTGGTCTAGGCTAGACAGAAATTATATTTCACAAGAACATGTGCATTTAATTGAAGGTTTTATATACATCCAATAACTATTTCAGATCACATGCCAACAATAACTAAAATAAAAATGCAGAGTAATGAATTAAAAATAAAACACCAGTGGCTCCCAACCTTTTAAAGAGGAATTTAAGGAATGCGTAGTGGAAATTATGCAGGAGTTATTAGGGAAGATAGAAATCTCTTCAGAAAATATATCTAGAAAGTGGGATAAAAAGTACAGTTTAAAAATAGGATGGAAATAAAGGAAAAAGAGATATGGTCAAGAAGTAACCAGACTTATTTATAGGGACTGACAGAGGTTACAGTACTGCAGAATAGGGGGAATCTCAGAGAGCAAGAAGTGCAATTGGACAATGATAAAGTGAAAATAAGAGACTACTCTACAATATGCATGAGAGTTTAGAAAGACCACTGCTTTTTTTTTTTTTTTAAAAAATAACTCCAGAGCACTGAAGCTGTTAGCACAATGGCTCAGGCAACAGAAAGTAGAAAGGGTTGTTGCCAAGCTTAGGGAACCTATAACAAGAAAAATAACCAGGGATCCTGTAGAAATATTAGAAATATTTCAGAAACTATATGAAAATCTGTAAAAATCAGGAAAAAAAGTGGAACTCAAGAAAAAGTACAAATGAAAACATTTATGGAAGAATTCCATAAGCTAAGGTTAGAGGTAGAGAAGGCTCAATTGCTAAATTTTAGGATAGCAGGAAATGAGATAAAATGGTGATGCATAACCAATCTAAAAGAAAATGTCTCCAGGAATTTTCCTGTGGATGTTTGGTAGCTAGAAGGAAATAAGGTGATAAAGATCTGGAGGTTTTGTTTAACAGTATTCTAAAAGGAGGAAAAGCATCAGCATCCTGGAAGAAAGCACTGGGAGCTATAATACCTAAATATGGTAAAGACCCACCAGATCCAGCTTCACATCCTATTTCCATTATAAATCATGATTAAAAGTGTCTATAATGGCTAAAAGAATGGCAAAGGCGATGTCAGAATTGATAGATGTGGATCAATGTGGTGTGTAGAGGGGAACAAAACATGACTACATTAATAGAACAAGGACGATCCAGAGGCAAACAAAATGTAAGAAAATACAACTGTTATTGGTGAGTCTTGATGCAAAGAAAGCATTCAGAGTAAGCTGGGATTTTAGGAGTAGGGCAATGGAAGTATTTGTATTCTCTGACAAGTTATATGGTTGACTGGAAGGATAGATGGGGGACTGGAGGGAAAAAGTGAAGGGGGGAGTCCTTTCTATTAAGTTCTGTTTGAGCAGAGGAACCAGGCACAGGTGTCCTCTTCACCCTTTGTTATTTGCATGATATTAAAACCATTGTCAAAGAAAATAAGGGACTCAGAAATTCAAGGATATAATTAGTATGTAATAAAAAAAAGTCTTTATTTGCAGATATTTTATACCTGATAAAGCCATAAAATGATATTTCAGTGTTGTGGAGCATTCTGAGACAGTTTCAAGTCTTTTTGGGATACAAAATTAATAAAGCTAAAACAAAGGTAATAGCTGTAAACTATGTACCCATACAAGAATTGGTTCAGCACTACCCATATTTATGTGGGCATGATACAATGAAGGAGTATGAATTAAAAAGGATTTTGTTATGGCAGCTAAGGATATGTGGGAAGAGACCAAACAAATGTCAATACAAAAAAATGAGAAATTGGAAGCTGTTTATAGATAAGGATAGCAAGATACAAGCATTGAAAATGTTTTTAGACCCTTTAGTTTTATGAACAGGTCAGGCATATTTTTACCAATGAGAGGAGATGCTGTGGATATCAATGAGTTGAAGGATTTTATCTGGGAGGGGTAGATGACAAGACTCAGGTGGAATAAGGTGATCCTTCCAATAGAGCAAAGTGGTTTCAGATCATCAGATTTGAAGGGGTATGTCACAAAAGGAGATACGGCCAGCCCAGCTAGATAGAATTTTGTAAATAATTACACGTCATTGGTGAATATCGAAATGATTTATATAAGCTGTTTGTGTTACAAATGCAGTAGAACTGTATGTCATGTGCATATCAAACTGTATGTACAGACGTGTGTGTTGAAAAGGTATTTGTAGAGTACTGTCTTTGAAATGTATCCACAGCGCGCCCCAATGGAAAAGAACAGAAATGTACGTGCACTATTGTAACTCTTGAAACGTATATATTTTAACAGCAGAAACTGGAATACAGAAGGCTAACTTCAGTACAAACTTCAGAAAAATAACTGAAATGTAATTACTTTATGGCTAGGCTATAAAAGATGGTATCTTTCAGTTTTCAATGCAGCAAGAGACAATGCCTGTACTAGGAAACTTTCTGTATTGTCTTTCAGGTGAACCAATTACTAGTCTTGAAAGCACGAAGGAATGCAATTGTTTTATGATTTCCAGCATCTGCCAGAGATCTAAGGAAAATCTCTTGTCTTTATATTTTTACAAGTAGATGCTAAATACAGCAATAATGGCTGTTTTACATAGGAACTAGGAGTCAGATGACAAGAAGTGATGTCCTACAAGCTATCTCAGCAGTAATGTTTTAGATATTATTTTGAGACACCTCTTAGCGAGACAGAGCATTCTGAATTCTGTCTTGGACCCGACAACAAGAACCATTCACCACATCTGCATTGCTCTTTTAATAAGTTCTTGGATTATAGTACAATTCTCTTAGATTCAGTCAGGAATACAGTAAAGCTTAGTTTAGATATTTTTCTATATTTATTTATTTGAGACTGTCCTGCAATGTTGTTTTAAATATTGCCTGCGGTTTTGAACTCTGGTGTCATTGTGAATACAGAGTTAGTGTTATCTTCTTCTTTTATTATTTATTATTAAATATAAACATTTCATTGTGGCTGATCTGTGTTGAGATATTTAAGCTTTGAGAGTACTTGCATGTTTATTGGGTGACATTGTGTGGGCCACTCCTAACAGCCTTGCTCTTGGTCAAACTACCATTTGTGTTAATATTAATATTACACAGTAAGACTGGACACCCTTTGTTAAGGTCCTTAAAGTAGCTGATGAGTGGATGGTGGCAGTAATAACTACCTTACAGTCTGGGCAGAAGGGGGCATAGCTAGTAAACCTGTCCCAGCCTTTCTCAGATAGGGTGTGTGTGTGTGTGTGTGTGTGTGTGTGTGTGTGTGTGTGTGTGTGTGTGTGTGTGTGTGTGTGTGCGTGTAAATCAAAACGTCAAAGTGTGTGTGTCACCTGCTTGGGCAGGGGCATGAACCACTGGTTGGATGGAGAGGGTGCTGAGCATCTTGGCTTGGTCACTCAGCAGAGATCTTAACTCTATAGCTGTGCCGCCAGTGGGGAGTCTTATTGGGGATCTGGAGGAAGAGTGAGAAACCAGCCTTAGATTGACTGTGGTCTGTGTGTGCTCTTAAGGGTAACTGCACTTGATGTAGACAGCTGCATCTGGAAAAACAGTGTGTTTACCTGTCATCCTCCCAGTGAACGTTCCCCCACTGTTGCCAGTGGTGAGGACTAAGGCTCCTTGATTACTGGTCCAATGGTGGGGCATCACAGGGTATTTCAGAACTACAAGATTAAGGCTCCTATACACAGCAGAAGCAGAAAGCTATAATTCAAAGTGGAAAGGGATGATGAAACATAGGGGAAGTTCATGAAACAAAGAGAGACTGGGATTTTGGATGAAGATCTTTAAGGAGAACAATAACCATACGGAGTTTTATGTTCATAAAGTAGAAGAAAGTATTCTAAGAAGTAAGCCAACACGGGAATGGAAAAAGGAGATTCTGCCGATATGGATAGGCAACAGGGGGTCTGAATTTACTGAAAAAAATTGGCAAGGGAACCAAGGTAGTGGGAGCAAACACAGAGAGACAGACAGAAAGACAACAGTAATGGAATTGGAAGAGGCCAAGAATTAATTTGGACTGCAGGCTACAGATTGCCTGCTCTATCATGGAGTGATATCTGAATATAGGCAAAGAGACAGAAACAGGGGATCCCAAGTAAAAGACCAGCACTGGAAAAGTTTTTCATAAAATCTAGAACAGAAGCTGCTATTATTAGCAGGGAATATAAAATACTGCATGATAACTATAGGAATTAGAGGAGGTTAGAAAGGATTGGGAAGAGAGACTGGATAAACAATTCATAGGTTCATAGTAGGCTATCCGCCCTAGGGCATTTATAAGCCTAGCCAGAATGTGTTTGGCTTTCGCCACCCATTTTAAATTTATTTTGCTATGCCCTTTTTCGAGGTTAGTATACTGTGCCTCTAACAGTGACACAGAAGTGATACCCGGGGTAAACCTATGATCTCCCATCCACTCATCAAGATTCCTCTTGAAGAGAGTCAATGAGGGACTCTGCCTAACCTGGACTGGGATTTTATTCCAGAGTGAAGGGAGCCTCTGGGTTATGAATCTGTCCCTCCAGCATGTCCTATTTATTTCAGTGCTGAGGTTCAAGTCTCTCGAAGGCATAGCTCGATGGGATTTGGATTTTCTGATGTGCAGCATGTCCATTAATTCCGGGTTGGACATGGCTTTATACGTCAGGCACAGATCGCCTCTGAACAGGTGGTATGCCACTGAGTAGAGCTAGAATTTCTTTAACCGGGCAGCATATGGCATCTGTTTGAGCCCTTTGATCCTCTTGGTGAGGTACTTTTGGGGTCTTTCCAGTTGCTGCAGGTGTCTGGTAAGGTACATCCCAAAAGGGGCATTGTACTCAATTATGGGCCTGATGAGGGATGAGTAAAGAGGCACGATGACCGCCCCTGATCTAGATGTGAATCCCTTCATGATTAGGTGGGCTATATAAAATGTTTTTCTAACCCACTTTGGCCACGTGGTTGTCAAATGAGAGATTGCTATCAACTTGGGTCCCCAGGTCCCTAATTACTTCTTCTGTACTTAATGGATTACCACCTATGTGGTAATTTGTGGGCACTTTGTTTTGCCAAAGGGGATGACTATACACTTTTGGCATTTAGCTTGAGGCCATGGCTCTGGCACCAGTTGTCTGTTTCTATGAGGCCCTTTTGGAGGATGCTTGTGTCGGCTGGAGAGTCGATTATGGCCCAGTTTGCAGTCATCTGCGAACTTGGTCAGCCACAGTCCTTCCATGTTGGCCTGTACCTCCGAGAAATATATACCGAACAAGAGAGGTCCCAGGACTGAGCCTTGTGGGACACCACTTGTAACTGGTTTGGAGTCTGACATGGCTCCAGCAATTCTAACCATGTGGGTTCCGTCCTTGAGCCAGTTTGCAATCCATCTAGTGACATAGGGGTTTATATTTAAGCTGGTGAGCTTATCTATAATGCCAGAGTGGGGTATTGTATCGAAGGCTTTTACGAGGTCCAGGTAGGCTGTGTGGACCACCTTCCCCTTGTCAATGGCCTTGGTGACTGTTTCAAAGAAATCAACCAGGTTTAAGAGGCAGGATCTGCCCTTAAAGCCAAACTGGGTAGGATCCAGTGTCTGTAGGTCCCCAATATCTTTATTTATGAGGTCCATGATGATCATTTCCATAGCTTTGCCGACCAAGCTAGTCAGGCTTATGGGGCGATAGTTTCCAGGATCCGTTGAGGCACCACCTTTATGGAGAGGGACCACTGTTGCTGCACGCTACTCTTTGGGCACATATCCTGTAGTAAGGCTGAGATTGAACAGTAGTTTTATGTTTGGGTTTAGCTCTTCTTGGAGTTCATGTAGGACGCAGCCGGGACACCGTCTGGTCCCATTGATGCTGTGTTTTTGCTTTGGAGAGGGCGGCTCTTACCTGAGCATCTGAGCTGTCAGGGGGCAAGCACTCTGCTGGGATAGATATTTGCCCTTTTGGTGGGGGGGGGGGTTTGTGCTGAACCTGTCCGCTAGGATGTTGGCAATGTCTGTGGGTTCGGTGTATTTTTTGTCATTTTGGACTAATTCTGAGCATATCTGGGAATTACCACCCAGGTTCCTAACATAACTAAAAAGCCTTGTGATTATCCTTAGTGTCCTGTGCAATTTTTCTCTCGAAGCTGGCCTTAGACAATTTTATGAGTGCCCGTAGTTTTTTGCTAATACTGATCAGTGACGCCTTCCCTTTTTGGGATTTTGCTCTATCATTTAGTAGCTTCCTCCTTCTATTGTATAGTTTGTTTATGGCTGGGGTCCACCAGACAGGACGTCTGCCTTTGGAGGATTGGGTCTTGGTTTTATTTGGGATCGCATGATCTATGCATTCCTGAAGGTGTTCATAGAATGCGTTTATAAAGGATTCTGCGGTCTGGGCCGTATTTTCCACAGGCCGGGGGCTTTGAAGGATTCCACCTCGGTTTTGAGGAGTGTGAAATTTACTTTAGAGAAGTTTTCACTGTGGTTTTCTGGGCAGGGGTGGGGTCGGGATGTGAATATCCAGTGAGATTAGTTTATGGTCTGATCTTACCAGTGAGGGATACACTTCTGGTCTGGAGCATAGAGTCCCCATGTTGGTAATGATCAGGTCCAGTATGTTTTCCCCTCTTGTGGGAGTGGTAACAAGTTGTTCCATAGCATTTGAGTTTATAAATTCTAGGAACCTTTGGGCTAGGGTGTTGGAGCTAGAGTAATGCTCCCAGTCTATGTTTGGGTAGTTGAAGTTGCCCAATATAATGGTGTTTGGAGAGACCTTCATATTTTCCAGTGTTCTCAGGAAGGTCGAGTGGCATAGAGACACAATGGGTGGGATACATGTATGGCTCCCAAACATGCAACATCTAAAGGATTTAGGATCTTTGCTTGGAAGTGTTTGCATAGATTTTTACATCCCCAGCAGACTCCAAAGAATATTTCCTCAGGTGGAGTACAAATGTTGGAGATGTGATGGGGAAGAAAGAGATAAATGGGAACATATTTTTGGCAGTGTAAGACCTTGGCAGACTTTACAATTTCCTTGCAGAATACTCTTATCAGAAATACTGGGTGAGCAAATTGGTGTAACTAAGGAATTATTTTTGGAACTGAGATGCAGCATCAAAATTGCCTATACAAAATAAGGCCTTGCAGAGTTCAATTCTGGTGGCTGCCAAAAAAGCAATTACTAGAAAATGGAAATCAAAGTCTAAACCAACTGTCCTAGAAGTAGTGAACATAGTAACAAAGACAAAATAACTGGAAGTGAGCTCTTTAGAAAAGGGTAGGAACAAATTATAGAAAAAAATGGAAAATGTGGGAACAGTACATGCAGAACAATGTTTTGGAGGAGGAATGAGGTTTAAAGGAAGGCATGAATTGAATGAGCAATGCAATGTTTAACTGACAATGATTGCAGAGATCACAAGTGATGTATAATGTTTCCAAATGACAATACGTCAATATGGTTTGTTTTCATTTATATAAATGTATGATTACTTTTGTCACAAATGAGAATTGAAACAATTTAAAAAAGGAAAAAGGTAACAGGTTAAGTGACATCATTTTGAATTTAGGCACCATCACAAACAAGTTTAGAAAAGAAAGAACTACAACTGGTCCCCATGCTTACCCTTCCCCACAAGGGAGAGAGGACTGGTGCTTTCAATTCCTTGGGACAGCATGCGATGAAGAACAGGACAACAGTCTAATCTTCAGGATGAGGAAGGACACGCTGACTCATACCTCTCAACCTCTTCGTGCAAAAAATCTGGACAAAGCCTAACAGAATGGGGGGACAAAGGCCCAAAAATAGGGATGGATTTTAAATATTGCTCTTATAAACTTAGAAAATTGCTAGCGTAACAGGGTTTGTGTTAATATACATTTTCTGAAGGATTTTAAGTCTGATACTCAAATGTATGTCATTACTTAATGACTTCAATCCTCAGATCATCCCAGTGGTTTGCCAGAATACCACAAATTTTATGAAGAAAAGACCAATTATATGAGGCAAAAATCTGGGCATTCTGCGAAAATCTGTACAGTTGAGAGGTATGCAGGACGCTGCAAAGGAGGAATTTCCTTCCACTGCCATCTGTAACCTTGAATGATTTTCAGAACCCATTTGTCTAAAGTAATCTGTTGCCAAAGAGACATATGGAGATTCAGGCTTTCTGGAAAACAGCACGGGGCAGGGTGGGAGGTGGCCACAGGTTCTCTTGAACAGCCATTCAGACTTGCTAGACTGTGCTTGATTTTGGGAGGTTTGAGACTTCTTTTTGGAACCCCCCTTGCCACCACTTAAACGTTACTTTACCTGAATTCTACTGAAACAGTTTTTTTTTGCCAAAACTAGAGAATAAGAAAGAAAATCACTTGGACAATTTGAAAAAGGAGGGCTGAGAAATTATAAGAGATTTCCTGGATCAGCTTACCTCTTTCATCAAACTTTGTGATCACCTCTGCAGAGGGGCCAAACACTAAACCTCTATCTAAAGGCAAATTTAAAATCTCACTTTTTAAATCCGAGAGGTTCTGAGAATGCAGCTAAGCAAACCTCCTTAAAACAGTACCACTGGCAATAGCCCTATAAATATCAAAAGAACAACAATGAGTAGTGACCTGTGCAATAGAAAAAATATAACACATTTCTCATACTTTTACAACATGTCAGAACAAACTTTAACATATGAGCCTGACAATTTAAAATTTTGAAAATCAAAGTTGCAGAAGTACACACCTTTTTTTCCCATACTCATCAATAAATATCCCATCCTTATTAAAAAGAGTAAGATTGGAATGAGCTACATGCTTAGCAGCAGTGGAATCAGCTAAGGCTATAGCTGCTGGGTCAGATTTGGGCATAGTGTATAAACATTTAAAAGACTGAGGAACATTATATAGCCTTATCTTCCTTTTTAGGGTCAGCGGCCTTGACTATCAGGAAAATTGCAGGTAGTAACACATGCATCCTCTAAAATTAGACAGGACAGGAGGAATGGGTGTAGGTTCTGGAAAAATACTTCTGTAACAACTTCTAGTAATTTCTGAGGGACTGAGAAACTTCAGCGTTCTCCCACTGAAAACACTAGGACATTCTAGTAACAGTCTCAGAGAAAGAAAACCCCCCACAAGAAGAATCAGAAACTGAGTTCTCCTCAGAGTCTGAACCAGAAATCAGAGGGCACAATCCCTAATCTATTCCTGCATCTTCCTGTTCAGATTCAAAAATCTTAAATCTCTTCAGAAAAAGAGGCAGCCCTGTTTGTTTTACCAGAAACTACTCTACAAGAAGGATCAATAGCCTGAATTAAACCCAGAGTTAAACCCTGTGCCAGTTTCAGTAAACAACTCCTATCCAAAGAAATTCGAGGAGGATTAGATACATGTTAGATTTTTTGTTTTCCTTTTAACAGGAAAAATGAAAAATGGGGCCAACTGAGTTACTAATGACAGCTGCTGCTTCCCCAGGAATGGGCACAGCATTCTGACACAATGAGGAAGCCCTTTCCTGTTCCCTCACCCAGGGACTGACTAGAGTCGCTCTCCCTTACCAACTGACGGGACAACAGCCACAGAGGATGTGGCTAACCCCTGTCCATAGTGGCTGTGGGTGCTACACCAGAGGGATTTGGGGTAAAACATGACTGGTCTGAGGTACAACAAATGGCCAAAGCTGAGTCACCCACCTGCAGCTGATGCAGCAAAGGTGGTTTATTTAACTTTTTATTTTGTGGCTGGAAGAAGGACAGACAACCTGTTTCATGATTAAGCCAAAAATGGTGCCTCTTTCCCAGGGAAGGCAAGCAGCAAATTCTGGTAAAACTACCAGTCCTTATAATTAAATTTTTTGACAGAAAAATAGACTGCAAAAAGTGTTTTCAAACACTATGGCAGTCCTACAACAGAAAATTAACATTGTTATCAGTTAGTATACACTACTTTAAAACTGACAGACTGCTCCGTTTAAAAGTACATTGCAGTCTCAAGATAGTCAGTTAAAACACAACACTCCTAGCTTTAAAATAATTTTCCTGAACGGGAAAGAAATAAAACATTAACAAAACATTAACAAATATAAGAAAATGTAAGTTCTTTTTCCCCAAAGGGAAGTTTTCTGCCCAACACAGAACGCAAAAGCCAACCGCTGATCCTCAAAAGCCTCAGAGGAGCATGCTGTTCAAGGACAATAAAGCTCTGAAGGGCTTTGCCACCAAACTTAGTCAGCTCATCTCAAGCTGCTTGACAGTTTGGACACATGGTAGGTGCCATGACACTCTGGAAGCTGGCCATCATCTTTGGCAAGATATAACCCATATAGCCAAGAATACTGCAGCAGTGAGTGAAGATAGGATGATGATCCTCCTATTAAACAGTCAAGGAAGGAGAGACTGCCATATGAAGATTCCAAATGGTTGCTTGACAATATAATGAGTTAGGCCACTGAAACAAACAAAGAATGGATCTGAAGTCCAGATATACATTTTTTTTTTTTGGGGGGGGGGGGGGCTATAAAAGGAACATTGGATAAAAGCTGCGACTCTTTTGGAATGGAAACACTCTTGGATAACTTTTGTGATTAGCAGGCTCTGGGCCAGGTGTGTCACAGCTTTTTGATGGGGTAGGATATTGGGAAAGTGAAGAGACTGTGGACTGGGAGGAGGGAAAAAAGGGAACTTAACAGTATCAGGATGTGTCTCTTATCCAGCTGACATGAGTAACGGGTCTTCCACATCTATAGGTAAACAGACGGAGATGATCTCCAACTCCTTCCAAACTGCAGCAGTCATGCAAGGCCAAGGTATTCAAGAAATGGCCTCTGGATGAACAGCTAATTGACCAGAGACCACTATGCTGAGAACCATATCCATCAGGAGCACACCCATTCTGAAAATTGCCATGTCCACTGTACTGCTTCAAAGAAAATTGCAAATGATTCCATTGAAGATACTGGAGCCACAGGACGTAATCTGATCTCAAAAAGCACACTGAGAAGACTGGAATTTCACCCCAACCTTTGTGGTGATACTGCCCTCACTTTCCCAAAGTCAGCTTTTACTGAATCTCCAAACCGCACCTGCCCAGCAAAGGAGGCATTTATGATATGAGCTTTGGAGCTCTCAGCAAGTTTAATCAGATGGTGCCAGGCATGACTGATCAGAAGGCCTATGCTTAATGCCCTAGTAGAGCCATCAGTCACATTATCAGCAAGATGGATGGTTTGAGTCATCACATAGCTAGAAATTACCAGCTGGGTCTGTAATTAATTTGGTCTTTTCATTAGATAATGAAAGCTTCCCAATGTCATAGCCATTTCATCCAATTTAGCTCTCTGGAATCTTTCCATATGGACGGGGTAGTTTAAACACTCTCCAAGAGAGAGTACAGAACAAAAACACCTGCTTCCCTAATCTGTTCAAGTAATGCAACTACTTGTTTATGAGACGGATGATCTTAGGGGCTCTGCAGCCTTCATACACACAGCAGCAGCGTCAATAGAATCCATTAATAGGTTCTGTAACCACCTAGTACAGTTCTTTCACGATAATTTTTTTTTATCTGGTTGTCTACGGACTGCAGCTGCCATCCAAGATCCAGGCATTATCTAACACTAACTTGACTACTCCAATCAGCCACCAGAACAGCCCAAGACGGTGACCTGGATAACAGAAAACTTCAACCAAGAAGTGATCCGACTCCGAAATGGTATCCTGAGGCCATTTAGCTTTAATCCAGTTGAGCTCTAAGGTCCCCCTCCCCCATCTGGAGTCATCAGAAGAGTCAGTCATCTGGTCTTCATATTTGCCAATTATTGGGTCTCCTCTGTGGAGTCTACACACCTCCCGTTACACATGGCTTTACCTCCGGTCCCTGAAAAGGGAAGAGTCTAATAAGAAAGACTGCATGTTAAATGACTGGTACTTTCTGCAGATTCTCTAGTCTCTTTATCCTAGGTTAGTAGAGGAGGCAGTGCAAAAGCAGTAGATGAGGATCAAAAGTGGGGACTGAACTGCTTTGCAGAGACACCCAAATCGTAGACACTAGAACTTGCCATGATCCCAAAGCTGAGACAGGGACTGCATAACTCAAAAGGCAGAGACAGCTAAAAGCTGATCTTATGACCAACAAATAAACGGACATACCTCTCAAACTCAGTGCATAAAAATCTGGAGAAAGTCTCAAAAACAGGGACAGATTTAAGCATTGCTGTTATGAACTAGAAAGTTAGTAGAAGAACAGGTTATGCATTAGCATCCACTTTCTGTAGGATATGAAGTCTGAAAAGCAAACATCTGTCATTTAATGATTTTAGTCTTGCAAGATTTGCCAGAAAACCAATTCTTTAGATGAACAAACTAAAAATATATGAGTCACAAATCAGATTTTGCAAAATTTCCAGAATGCTTGGGTGGTAGGATGACAGAACAGACCAGACCAGACACTCTCCCTGAAAATCTTGGTTGATGTCAGGGTTTTGGTCGAAGTCAAAATTGCCACAAGTTGGTGTTAAGATACGGATTTTATATGTTTTTCCTGGAACATCAAGAGCCTTAATAACCTTGTTAAAATGACGCATGATTCTAACTGATGTCAGGAAAATGAACCTTAATAATCTTATTTTACAAGAATCACACCTGAATGGTCTAGAGCACATGAAGTCATTTGGCAATAAATTTATAGGATAGTTTCATCTTATCCACAAGACAAGCACAGGAGTGCAGTCATAATTAATTTTTTTTAAAGCTGTGGACTTATCTCAACTGTTAGATTCTGAAGGCCATACTTTGAAAGGTTTTTCTAGCTAGTCAACAGTGTACAACTATTTTATACATATAGTTGCTGGCAGCAGTAGCTGGGGGTATTTCACATATTAAGAGGACTGGCTCACACGAGGGGCTGAGCATATGGGACAGAGATTGGAACACCACCTTTACTTTACAGGAAGTGCATTCAGGGCTGAGATTACAATACATCCCCTCACTTGGTAAGGCAGGAAAGAAATATTGGTCTTCAATAGCAGTAGTGCATTTACATCTTGCATTAGGCTTACCCACTAATAAATACCTGCTTTTTTTCTAGGTTTCAGGTTGTATTCCAGGATTGATAAACTAGTAGTACAGTAATTAAGGAGTATACCAACAATTTTCATTACCTGACCTATTCTCTTGTTGTCCTTTAAGATCACTCTGCTATACCTACCTACTTATTCATCCAGCCCCTATGTTAACTCACTGGAACCTCAAGAATAAATTCCCCTAGGAAAAATAAAGGTTAAGTAAAACCACTGGGTTCTTTAGTAACTAGGTTGATTTAGTGGAGTACAAGTCTTAGAATAAAGTCATCCTGTTTTTCTGTTAATCATTTAAAACAATCCTTAGAGCCCGTTTCAAAGTTGCCAATTCCATTCCACAAATCCTTCAAAATAGCTGTTATATGAACAACAATTTCATGAGGTATGAGAGACAACAGGTCCAACTAAAGATTACAGTTCTTCTAAATGGGACTATGGACTCACTGACTATAAAATTTCCCAAACCTCTAGATACAGCAAGGTAAATCAAGACAGGATCACTCCTGAAGAACATTTTTCAGCATAATAGCCTAACCATTCTAGAGGCAGACTGATATCAAACAATGGATAAACCTTATTTCTGTCTGGATTTTTCTTTCCACTTTGCATATACTGGAGGCTTTAAAAAAATTATTCACAACTTATGATCTGTAGGTTAAACAGCCTCATCACCTGAGCAAGACAACAGAATCCCTTTCACATTTACAGTTACCTCAGCTTTCATCAGAACAAAGAAACCATTTAAATGAGTGACTTTTAGATGGTGGATGTTGACAGGAATGAAACAAGGGAAAGGCCCTGGATCCTGATGACATTCCCTTTGAGGAACAACCATGGGAAAGTCATTTTTGAATCATGATTATAAACTGCTTCGGTCTATTTTAGCCAGTATGCTTGCGACCTTCATACCTTCCCAATTCATCCAAATCATTTTGGCTACAACTTTTGATAATTAAAAATATAGAGGATGCTTCTCTTAATATAGTCAAATCAGTATTACCAAGTTTTGACACTGAAAAGGCCTTTTGATCAAGCCGATTAGGATTTTCTTTTCAAAACTCTCAAGCATTTGTTTCCAGACATTTATATATTTAACACGGAAGCTACATACAGGACCTCTGCTAGGATAAAGCTAGGGATCCATCTTTCCCCCTATTATTAGTTTAACTAGGAGCATCCATCAAGGTTGCCCCATCTCCACTGTTGTGCGCTTTAAACAGGGAACCTCTTGCTTGCAGGATTCACACATATTAGACATTACTTGCTTTCTGGAAAATAAATATAATGGCAGGTCATTGGCATAAAGTGAAAGTTTTCAATCAGTAACTCCTGTAGACTTTACTCTAAAAGGCATATAGCAGATTCAGTATGAGGAGGTTATCTGGGTATAATATCATGGTTTCTAAAAACAGAAGTGGTATGCATAAAATTTTCCCTCCCATAGCAACATTAGTCTTTTCCCCAAGTTAGTGAATAGGAAACAGATGTCTGCTTTCGGTATCCAGTTTGCCAATTATTTGCAAAGATCAAAAGGACCTATCCAACACAGTTATCCCATTGAAATCCCAGGAGCTTCTAAATAAAATGGAGGAATTTGCGCCAAGACATGACCCAACATATTCAAGTCTTAGTGGTTCATTTTACTATTATGGCTGTATGATGTGAATACCCTTCATGATGTTGTAATACTTCAGAGATGCACAAAAATTCAAACAACTGTCTCAGATTTTCAATGGGATAATTCACTTCATACTATTCAGGTTGAGATTTAATGTTGGTACCCTGCGGTTAGGGTATGCCAGATTTTAAACTCTTAAGGCTGCTAGATTCAAATCAGTTTTAGGCTTGATAAGTTTAGATTATTTTCCAATATGAAAAAAATCTAATGTATACATTCGGGGTGGAAATTGAAAATGTTTCAGGTTCGCTTCAAAAAAAGAACACCACAATGAGGCACAAAGGAGCAAATCTCCTAATACTTTCTTCAATACAGTACACTGTTTTCTTAGGGCCATGAGAACCTCTAATTGGAGCCAAAATTTAAATTCCCATTTATAATGCCTCTTTTAAAAGATTACAGAATATATTTAAAAATAAAACAAACATTGGGAACACTTGCTTTGGAATAGGGCTGCAATTCCTTGGACTGATTTTTAAAAAAATCAGAACCGATTTAGAGGAACCCTTGAAGGATGCATACACAGTACTGACTAGGGAAATGCAGAAAATAAAGTTATGCACAATTTCTTTTCATGACGGTTCTCAAATGATTTATCAGAGTTCATGTAGCAGATCTCCAGAATCTAGTAATACAGGGGTCATGAGTAAAATTTATACATTTTTGTGGGATTACACTCTTCTAGTGCAGACAAGTTTAGAATTTGTGAAAATGAGCCAACAACTGTAGTGCTCTCAGAGAGCTGGACTTTGATACTCATGGTCAATAGATAAGTTACGAAGTCAAGAAAATTTCAAATTTTTTCTGGACAGCAATTTTTTTTTTTTTAAACACACTAGCACATTCATCCAGGATCTTCAACAATTTGAGAGAGAATTAGGAGAGATGTTAGGGTACAGAAATCAGAGATTGGTATTATACATTCTAGAAATGTAATATTTTATAGGATTTTCAAAAGAGTTTGATGTATGCAATGAAAATGTTGCGAGTCCCACTTTCAATGCCTTTTATTCTGGGATTTCAAACAATGAAGACTATCACATCACAGCGCTGCACTGAATGTTCTTTTCTTAGCAGTGAAAAAAATGCATTATCAAGAGGTACAAACAACACATTCCCCTCCCCCCACCACACACACACACACACACACACACACACACACACACACACACACACACACACACACACACACACACACACACACAGAGTTAAGATATTATTGGACCTTGAAAAGATAGATTTTGTTAGAACTCCTCAAATAACGAGACAAAACAAGATTAAATACATTTAGGGCACTGGATAAGTAATTGTTAGATATATAAAGCCATAGTTTTATGGCTATAATTGTGAAATATTGTTATCCACTACTATGTTTGGGTATGGTTTATCTCTACAGTATCCATTGGCTTTTTACACAAGTTAGGGCATAAACCTGTAACAGACTTAGTAGGAAATTACCTGGTACATTATATATAGTTTTAATTCCACCCAAGTAACAATTCACTGTTATATCTCTTGGTTTATGAAGTACAAGCAGCTGTATTATAATTAAGTTTTATTTCCCTCTCTCTTTTTAATAATTTTGTTTGTCTTGGTTATGTAAAGAGGTATACATTAGGACTTACTTATTTAAATGATTATGACTAATGTGTTCGCTAGGTTAAATACTAGGCTAGCAGACCTTTTGAACCACTTTAAGCCTACCCAGTTTCCCCTTAGTAAGAATCAACCCCTATATTTATTGTTTATCAGGTAAACACCTTAACCATTATGCCAACCCCAACCCCTAAAATTTACATGCTGTATGGGTTACAAGTAGAGAGAGACAGAAGGCAACAGTAAAACTACAGAAGACTTAATTTATAAAACCATGGAAAGGGAGTACGAGTGTGGATCCAGTGAGGGACTGGTAACGGGAAATTATGCAAAATGGAATTAAGGGGGCAAGGGACAAGGCAGATGCACTAAAACTGAGAAACCTGGCAAAGAAGTCATGGTACTAGTAACAAATAAAGAAAGCAGGTGGAGATTTATCAACCAGAAAAAAGTGCAGAAGGAGTTTGTGTCATCACCAAGGGATTTTCATTTTGCATGAGATCATCATCTGAACAAAGGCAAAACAGTGAAAGAGGAGAGGTAGCCCCATGACACAAAAGAGATAAAGCCCTTAATGTAATTCCAGACAATCCATATTCAATTAGAAGCAAGAGCTCTGAGGGGGCCACACAGGAAGGAGCAGTCAACATCAATTCACCCATCCTGAGCTAGGGAGACACCACCGGCATGTTTCAATAAAGCATTACGTGTCTGATGGGTTCTGTGCTGGATAAGCAGTGTGCCCCTCAACTGGGAGGTGGAACATACACAGAGGTGTACAAGCACCTCCCAAAAGGAAGTTACTGAAGATCTTGCAAGGCTACCAAAGGGTGTCAGAACTTAGGGCACACTCCCTAGCAACAGGGTGTTGCTGCAGTAGTGTCCTTGTCCTCCTCAGTAGCTCCTAACATCAGTCAGGTTGAGCCCAGGGAAAACTAAAAAATCTGATAGAACCCTGTGAATGAGGGGAGTAGCTTGTGGCACCTGATTTTCAGTTGCATGGTAGGGGAAGTGAAGAGGCGAAATAAAAAAAAGAAATGCTACTTCTGGCAGATTTCCAAATAAAACCCAGAAAAGAAGGTGCAAACAAAAAGAGCAAGTACAGCATATAAATGCCAAACTTGACAATTACAAGGGTCAGACAGAAAGGTCAAGACAAGACTGGGAAAAAAAACTGTAGAGACATTGCATAAGATCAGTGAAAGGAAATAAGTCTGGTCTGGCATACAGGTATAAAGAGAAAATTCAGAATATTCCCTTGGAAGTGTCTGAACAGATTACATTTATGCTGCAAAACCTGACTGAGGAAAGGGTACTCTTAAGATGACAAATAGCTCTCCCAAGCACACCTCCTCTCAACTGTCCAGACTTTTGCAGAATGTCCAGATTTCTGCCTCATATTTTTGGTCTGTTTCTCATAAAATGTGTGGCTTTCTGGCAAATCACCGAGAACCGAAGTCACTAAATAATGACACATTGAGTTTCAGACTTCATATCCTTCAGAAAATGCATGAAAACAGAAATACTATTATTATAGCAACTTGCTAAATTTGTAACAGCAATATTTAAAATCTGTCCCTATTTTTGGGCCTTTGTCCCCTCATTATTTTAAGCTTTGTCCAGATTTCTTGCCTTAAGAAGTTGAGAGGAATGCCCCGAAGAGAAACTACAACAAGGCACCTGGCTTTCTTAAATAACAGTATCATCAGACTGACATTACTAGTGAATGCAAAACAAAAAATTAAGCAAGAGCTTCTGTGCGGAGTCTGCATGTCCTCCATGTGTTCCCCACATTCCCAAAGACATGCTGTAGGTGGATTGGACACACTAAAGTAAGTGTGTGTATGTGTGTCTCTTCTGTGGAAGGTTTGGTGCCGGGCTGGCAACTCAACACCATAAAACTCTACTGCCAGTGATCCGCTGTGGCGACCCCTAACCGGGAAAAGCCGAAAGAAGAAGAATGAAAGAAAAAAAAAATGAAAGCGTAAATAATGGGTGTAAATTACTTGTCTACATTTGGAACATGTGGAAGGAATTAAGCTTGGGTAACAAATGTAAGCAACCAGTATTGGATCTTATACTGGTTAAGAAATGGTATGCTTTAAAAAAAAAAAAAAAGGTGGAGAACATAAGCTCTGGAATACACTGCTATATTGCTGGGTCAGTGAGTTACTGCTCTGTTCACATGCACATATTATTGAACTGTTTATTTTTTATAAGTTTGTTTTTCGTGTATAAAATCTTTTTCTTTGCATTTGTATTTAACACCAAGGCATTGTTGCAATTTATACAAGTTACATTACCAGTTACTACTGCTGTTTATACTTGTTAACTTCTAAAACTAGTCATTGCTGTGCCATAGACATGTTTAAAAATAGAGAAGACTGTGTTGCATCAACCTGAGGAGGAACCATTCTGTGTTGCTGACTGGGTAGCAATTCTGCCAAGAGCAGTCTGACCAAGGTAATTTAGAACAAACAAGTGTTTACATCATGGATTGAAGGGTACTGTAAATGAGAGGTAGTTAGCTGTGCAGCAGAAAGTATACTGAACAGAAAGAAACCAAAATGCCCCCTTTATGAACAAAAACTAAACTTTCCAACTGGCATGCAAGGAATGACTATTTTCCATACTATAACCCAGTCACATGAAAGGGAAAAAGAAGGAGGAGGCTGAGAAAGTCTGACGTCCCCCAAAACTTGAATGTTAACCCTATATTACATTACAACTTTGATGTCCTACCAGAAGGTGTGAATTTGCAAGGGTCTGAGAAATGAAAACATACAAGTTTGCCCCTTTCTTATTATACAAATAGGACAAGCCTCTCTGAGATACTGCAAGATGTAGGGGATGACTCTGTAAGCCACAATCAGGCATTCCTACAACTGTACATTCATTTTAACTCTAAAAAGGTACTGTTGAAGAAATAACAGATTTAGTAACCAATAACCTCTCTTTTTGCAGCAGAAGTAGTGTGTTGAAGTTATAGTCTCAGGCTAAAAATTTCCACTTGCTGAGAAAAACAAGAAAGAGGAGTGGAGATGTTGACACAAAAAGTAATTTTACTGGTCAAAAATTAAATAATCTGGGACTTCATGTATCAGGAGAAAAAGGATGGAAAGCCTTCGGGTGAAAATTTACATCAGATGACAAATGGAACAGGAATGGAGAAAGTATTACACAAGACAGTAGAATATCAAGCACAATATTACTGGACAACTCAGACAAGTTGGTACAAAAACTGAGTTCCACCTTCATCAGAAAAGAAAAAAGGGGGAAAAGTAGTGTGCTTAAAAAGTTTACAAAAAGAGTAGAATGAAAGGGCAAGTCACAGTGGAAAAGAAGCAATCTGATACAAAAGATTGAATACCTAGAAGACAAGCTCAAGCTTGACCAATGTTCAGCTCCACCTCAAGAAGACAATTACTGCCTCACGTCTTAGCTGAAAGCTTAACCATTAAGCCCAAAAGCTCAGCATCAGGGTCAACATGGTTGATGACAAAGTCTGCTGTAGACAGCTGGTATGGGAAAGTCCACGAAACAGTGCAGTGCAAATAAGTGTCAAGGTAGATGTCAACCTTGACCCAACGTCAAGCTGGAGGGGAAGATACAGCTGAGATCAGGTTCAACTACAAAACTGAGATACAAGTCAAAAAATAATAACCCCTAGGAAACCTAAAGTTTGACATTAGACCACAGAATCAAGGTCAACTCAAGGCATCTATCTCGAAGACCATGATTAACTGGGCAGCCATAAAGTCAGCTTTGAGCTAGACATTTATATGGCTACAACAGGCACTGGAGCCAAAACAGGGCTGGTGACATGGGCCACATAGAAAAGATCGCAAATTCTACCCCATGAAACTCAATTTCTTCCGAGTGCTGTGTTATGCATACGCATGACATCAAATTATACAATCAAAATTCCCAAAGGAAGCTAAGCATGCATAAAAAAAAAAATCTATGACCAAAAGGGCCCTGGGTCCTAACTTTTCCAAAAAAGCAATTTGGGGAAAGTAAAAACAACTGCACATTAACTGATGGAAAAAGGCAAAACATTGTTAACTCATTCACTCCAATGGAGCTTAGGAAGTTTGCACTTTAACTTCCAATGGGCAGAGCCTAAGCCTTTCGACAGAATCAAATTATGCCCTCACATCTCAAACAAATGTTCATATCTCTGGAACCATAGGGGTTATGAAAGAAGTATAAATGGCAAACCCTTCAGAACAAACATTTTTCTATAGTGGTAGTATTCTTTAGGTTCTAGGTCTTAAACTGAATTTTATAAGTTACAGTAAACACAGTAAATATTACATTTGTAATATTTTGTAAACAACGTACTGTATCTCAGCAACCACTCAAGTTGCACATACTGTCAGCAGCATTTTATTCATCTAGCTGGGCTCTTTCATAAGAGGCCAAGGAGTTCTGTCTGTGTTACTTGGCTGTTGAGATATTTAGAAAAATGTAAAAATTATATCTATATAATTTATCATAAAAAACAACAGTTAATATCGCTTTACCTGCACTAGGCAGAGGTCAAATATTATTGCAATTGAGTTTGCCACTGTGTAAGCTTCAAGAGGAAATATTTAAAAATGTTGTACATAGCATGGTTTTGATATTGATGCAAATATGAACAAGCAATATTCGACACCTAGAAGTGTCAGTAGGAGTTAACTGCAGATGCACCTGGAGGCGTCACTCAGATGTAATGGAGTTAAAAACAGTGATGTGTTGACAGTGATGAAAATGGAACTCAATACTGTACTATAAAAGTCCTTTTTTCCCTTATTTCAGCAGAACCCTTGAAATAAAAACTGCAAGAAACTCAAAGAAGGAAGACAGCTTTACCCCAAGCTTATCACAGCATCCAAAACCTTGGGACTGGGCACTTTCCAGTAAAGCAAACAGTTCTCACCTACATGCCCCAAATCCTGAAGTCCCAGAAGATAAGATCTCAACACTGAGATGCCATGCATGGAGATATTCCATGGACCTGTAGAGGGTGTTTGTCCCCATATTCTTTTCCCCTAGAAGGTGCACTGCTGCTAACCTTATTGCTAGAGCCGGTGTGTGGTTCCAAGATGCCAACATCATTCAGCTCAACTACCAGGTGTGTGTGTGTATGTATACACATGAGAGAGAGAAAGAGGGAGAGAAACTCTTAATTATTCACATATTACACTAATGTGATCTTGTACAATACCCTTCTCTAAGCCTTCTAGAAGGCTTGGCCTGACATAAATATCTCCAAAAACTCATTTGTGCATTTGACTCATTTGATAGAAGATCTGAATGGGCCCCATGTGCCTTATGCTAGGCAGTGATACAAAGTCTAAATGAGATCCAAATCATAATCCAAAGTACGCATTTTCAGGAACTGAAAAGGTGAAGAACTCAAACGGCCTATCTAGATTCCTCAGAATTGCAATGGTCTTCTAATGAATGTTCCTAATCAAAATTAAAGACTTGCACAAGGGATCCTTCTCCTCAGATATCAAAGAATTTACTCAAGTGAAGTCTTATATATTGCAACATTAGAACTCTCATCAATGGATTCAGATTGCCTGGTGGCTAGACAGCTCCATGTAGTAATTTTGGTTGTAGAAACTGCTGAAGTGAAATACAGCTGCCATAAATTCACTGTGAGCATAGAGAAGCATGTAATGCCACACCCACAGCTTCAAACAAGTACTTCAAGGCAGAGGAAGTAATACGCATTGTGTTTGGAGTACAGTATGTTGTTTGTCTTTTCGGCTTTTCCCAGTTAGGGGTCACCACAGCGGAACTCCGGTCCGCTAATGATTGGCAGTCAATTTTTTTATGGTGCCGAGTTTCCAGCCTGACACCCAACCTTCAGCGAAGGCATGCCCATTCACGCATGTCTTTCGAAGGCCACTCGACCACGGCGAGGACATGCAGACTCCACACAGAAGGCACTCCAGCCGAGAATCGAACAGGAGAACCTTGCTGTGAGGTAACAACACTACCGCTGTACCACCGCGGGTGTGTTTGGAGTACAGTACATACTTATGAAAGTGCATAGAGTGCAACAGCATGAAGGAAATTCTGCATGCTGCTATAGTCACACACACACACACACTCCAGTAGGTATTTTAGGCAATGTTCCTCACACATTGTGAAGGAGTGATGGTCCACATATATTCATAACGGCATTTTGCTGTACACTGTATTTTCACTGACATGTCCACTGGACAACTTGCTCCTGACTCCTGCCACGCTGCTTGCTATCTCTAGGTACCTTGCAAGTCCTGGACATTATTTCCTCAACATACACTTGGTCAATATGCATTTAGTTATTGAAGCTGTGGACGTGGTAATGCATGCTTCTCTATACCCGCAGTAAATAAACGCAAAGCCATTTTAGCCATGCATCCACAACCAGATGTGCCTTGGGAAAATAGCTTGCCACCCAACAGCCTCAATCCTTCAGCACTGTATGAAAAGGAATCCAAGACATTCCTAGCTGATAGATCATTCTGGAGAACTGTCTACCAAAATAACGTCATCTGAATCCAGTAATCTCAAACACACACTGCTTCCTGGAGTCCAGCACACACCTAAAACACCTTTGTCTTGGCTGGAATACATTCTGATTTTTTTTTCTTTCCATAGATTGTTAACCACTACAAGCCCAAGAGGGGATCAGTACCTCTAAGATTTCCATTAGCTGATTCAGAGACCAGGTTACTATTAACAGTCATCTAAAAGGGACAATGTGAATGTCCTTCAACATAACTGCTAGTCCAGGATGATACACTTGGGTAAATGTTTGAAAGAAGATCAAAATGTGTGAAATATAAATGCTGACTCCCACTTGAAGCCTCTTAAAACAAAGAATAAAACATTAACTTTTACATGCCATTAAGTATTGTTCAAATCCAAAAAAACACCACTAACACCCATGAAGACAGACAGTGGGGATAATTTGAAGTGTCACCAGTTTTTTTTTGTAATGTTCAGAAACATATTCAAATACAATAGATAAGAGAGCTTCATATGTGGCTACAGTTTTCGCCACCAGAAATCGTGAAGAGAAAAAGGCCAGTTCCTTCAAAAAAAAGGAAAAGCACATTTTTTGATAGCATCTTTTTTCATCACCGACTTCAGCAAGGAGTTTCCTCCTGACTGTTATGGTTTAATATTCCTTTGGAATTTGGAAGCAGTCTGGCTTACTTATAAACTAATGAGCAACAGCTCTGTCCAAAGGAGGTTATCATCTACTGCAACACATGCATACTTTGACCTAACCTCCATAATAGTTTAACCACACAACACAAACAATAATAAAGAATAAAGAAATTCATAATGTGATTATTAAACTGCTGTCACTGCAAACTGCTCTTGCAATATAAAACAAGCCCAGCAACCCAATAATCATGATCCCTAACTATTCAATTTGCATATTTAACAGGGTATATTGCTATAACTTAACAGCTATAAATGTAACAGCTATATCTGGGATTAATATTCATGATATAAACATACATAATTATGGCAACTCCAGTTTTGTATTTATATACAGCAATCCTGTTAGCATTTTTTTCATTTAACAAGTAACACTTTTTGCTCCATATACAACTGTAACAACATAAAAGAAAAAGAAAGAAAAGTGAAAAACACATAGCACATTTGTACTGCACAGACAACAAAGGGTATCTGATAAGTTAACTGCTGAAGTGGCATAGATAACTCCCCAACGAGGTACACCTCAGTCATACAGCTGATAAAGAAAGACCCATCTTATTGAAACCACCTTGGCAGTATAATCTAATCTATTTATCTGCCACTTCATGTCAGTTGAGAATCAGGCCAAACTAAATCCAAATGCTTGGCTTTCCTTAACAGTCCTGTGAAATCAGGCACTGTAGGATTGTTTGCTGCCTCCATTTCTTTGTTATATACTTTTTAGTGAATGGGGCACCAAGTTTAAAAGTGACAACTCGGCTCCAGAGAACCCCTCACTCTTGAGAGATCCCAGTAAGAAGATAGTTAAGGTAAGATGCAGTGGAGAAATCCAGATAGTATTAAACCTAGCCTATTTCCAAGTTTTTAATAGTTGCAACCTGGGGCATACCATCCTAGCTAGTAGCGTTACAGTATAAAAGAGTTTGTACAAATACTGCCAGTAGAAAAACAGTAGGCCGCTGTGGTGCAACAGTTAGCATTGCCGCCTCACAGCAAGAGGTTCTCAGCTTCGATTCTCGGCTGGAGCACCTTGTGTGTGGAGTCTGCATGTCCTCACAGTGGTCAAGTGATGTTTAAAGACATGCAGGTAGGTGCATGCGTGAATGGGTGTGCCTTCTTTCAAGGTTGGGCATCGTTACCATCTCAATTTTGATGCATATTTAGGAAGGATCAACACCTTCTCTCAAGTCTTACTGGTGACGGGGACACTAAGCTCGTTCTTCCACATGATTTTGGCAATGGCAAACAAAGTACTTCCAACATAAATCAAAACCAAGAAAATCTAAAAGGCATTACTGCTCAATGCTAGGAGTCTGAACAAAAAACTCCACTCCCTAGAAGCTCTCTTTACCCTTGAGAATGCTGAGGTCTGTGCTGTCACAGACATGGTTTAAAGCAGAGGACAGCACACCAACAGTGCTAGGTTATAATGCCTTCCACACATTTAGGCCAGCTACTTCACAGGCAGGGACTTAAGGTGGAGTTGTCTCTATTTACATCAAAGATAAATATACTTCATTCTGGTCAAACAGGACAATGCACTTGAGCTGCTCCATGTTCAAAACACCATAGGCAAAATCCAATACCACTTTGTTGCAAGCTCTAAGTCCCGCCTCTATGACCCAGGAAACCCATGCCATGCATTTAAACTTATTAGAAACACTAAGCACCCAACCCAATACCATATCCATGGGCGACTAATTACTCCACTATTAACTGGGAATCCTATACGACACCAAACGTACATGCACAGAGATGTCTGGATTTTATAAACACAAACTCCTTAGACCAGATAGTCAAGACGCCAACCAGGGATGCAGCCATACTTGATCTGGTTCTCACTAATATAGGAGAGTGCTGCACACCCCTTACTATAATGCCTTCCTTAGTAAGGTCAGACCACAAAATGGTCTCCTCTGAAGTAACAATAAAACCTGGCCCCCCAGCTAAACCTGGAATATTCAGGAACTATTATAAGGCTAACCTCCTGCTATTAAGTGAGAACCTGGCAAAATTGTAAGCCCTCAAACCCTGAGAACACTGCTGCCTATGCAGAACTGCTCAAAGAAATCCTGTACAAGCATGTAATTAGCTGCATAGAGGCAGCAGTACCCACCAGGAAGTACAGAACTAACTCAAAACACAAGCCACCCTGGTGGAATCACAAAATTAATAGGCTGTATAAAGTACAGTTTTGTACCTACCATAAATGTAGATGTCCGAACAGGATAGCATCTGCAGTCCTTACAAATGGGTTGTCCTGTCGTCAGGCAGCCCTTCGGTCGGCCGGATTCCAAAGTCTGGGTCTGGCCTCGGCTGGTGTCGCACTTCATCCGACGTCATAGCTGCAGTTCTTCGGGTATAAAGGCATCAGCCGACGCCATTTTCCTCAGTGTTTCTTGCCCCAGATGCCAGTTGCCCTCTTGGATAGCTAAATTTTTGGATAAATGCCAATGTTTCCAAAAAGTAGAAGGCAAACACAAAAAATAAGCATGTATGTACATATATACAAACAAATACACCATAAGAGACCCCCCCCCAGCTAGCTATTAGGTGGGCAAATACCCTAGGAATACCACAGAGGGGAAGGAGGGTGGGTAATCCTGACTGCAGATGCTATCCTGTTCGGACATCTACATTTATGGTAGGTACAAAACTGTACTATGTCCTTCAAGGATGCATCTGCAGTCCTAAATGGGTAGAATACCATAGCCAAACTAGGGAGGAGGAAGAAGAAATTATGGTGTAGTTAGGATCCCTTGCAAAACAGCAGTGGCAAACCCTGCTCGGGATCTAGAGTATAGAGGTAAGTTGTAATGCTTGGCAAATGTATGCACGGAGGTCCAAGTAGCAGCCTCTATAATGTCCTTGGTAGCCACTCCTCGTAAGAAAGCTGTGGTAGTGGCTGTAGCCCTTGTAGAATGAGGCCTTATGTTCTGTGGAATTTGCTTTCCATGGTAGGAGTAACAGAATCTAATGCAATTTCCTATCCACTTGGAGATTGTCTGTTTGGAAATTGCTTTTCCTTCCCTTCTTGTTGCATATGCTACCAGAAGCTGGTCAGTTTTTCTATTGCCCTTGGTTCTGTCCAGGTAGTAGCGCAACTGTCTATGTACATCCAAGGTATGCAGCAGTCTTTCCCCCCTGTTCTGTGGATTGGGAAAGAAGGTAGGTAGGTGGATTGCCTGGTTTAGAGACACTCTGGATACCACCTTAGGCATAAATGTAGGATTAGTTCTCATGGACACTCTATCTTGATGGAAGATTAGGAAGGGTTGTACTGCCATTAAAGCCTGTAGTTCAAACCCTTCTTGCTGAAGTAATTGCCAGCAGGAAAGCAGTTTTCCAGGATAGGTGTTGAAGATCTGCTGTTGCTGCTGGTTCGAAAGGGGGGAGTGTCAATTTTTCTAGCACAAAGTTCAAGTCCCATGCTGGTAATGGTGGTTTCCTAGGATGTTTTACATTCTTAATTCCTCTCAGAAACTGCCTGAGTAGAGGATGTGAAAAGACAGGGGGATCGAAGCTGTATTCTGCAGAAATAGCTGATGCATGTATCTTGGAGGAATAGGACAGGCCTGTATGGAGAAGCTCTGCCAAATACTCCAGGATGCTGGCAATGTCTACCTTTGACATCTTTCCCCCTTTCAGTACTCCAAATGAGAAACCTTTTCCATTTTCCTGCATAGTTCCTTCTTGTTGAAGGTCTGCGCGCCTCAAGGATAATGTCTTTAACCCTTTGGGATAAATCTGGGTTAGTTGCTCTTATGTAATGTTCCAGGCAGTCAGTTGCAGAGTTTTCAGGTTTGGATGCAGGATGTTGTAGTCGCTCTGAGTTAACATCAAAGGAATCAGGGGTAGTGTCCACGTTTTCCCCCGAGACATGCTCCTCAGTAATGGATACCAATGTTGTCTTGGCCAATCTGGAGCTATCAGAATGATCCTTGGACGTTCCTCTTTGATTTTCAGTAGTACCTTGTGCATCAAAGGAAGAGGTGGAAATGCATATGCTGTCAGGCCTTTCCAACTGAAGGATAGAGAGTCCACCTTCCAAGCAAGTGGGTGGTATGTCCTTGTGCAGAATTTCTTGAGCTGGTGATTGAGTGGGGATGCGAATAGGTCTATTTGTGGCAGTCCCCATTTCTTTGTGATGGCCTTGAAGATGTCCGGGTGTAGCATCCATTCGTGAGCATCCGAGGTAGTTCTGCTTAACATGTCTGCTAGGATGTTTTCTTTTCCGGTACAAATATTGCCTGTAACTGAATGTTGTAACTCAGAGCCATATTCCATAGGTCCAGAGCCATTCGGCATAGAGGGTATGAATGAGTGCCTCCCTGTTTGTTGATGTACCACATGACTGTGGTGTTGTCTGTCCTTATCAATTGGCCTTCTTGGAGGAATGGTCTGAAATTCTGGATTGCTAGTTTTACTGCCAGCATTTCTTTTTGATTTATGTGCAGGTGCAGCTGATCTGGAGTCCATAAGCCTTGTATGCACTTGTCCAGCATGTGGGTCCCCCAACCGAGGTCTGAGGCGTCCGTTGTGATGGTTTGGCTTGGTTAAATGCTGTGGAAGGGCAAACCTGGGTTTGACTGGCATGCCTGAGCCCACCATAGGAACTCTTGTTTCAGGCATGGGATTAGTGGTATTTCGGTTTCTAAGCTGTGCCTGTGTTGAGACCATAAATTCTTTAGGTACCACTGTAGCTTTCTCATATGCAGTCTGGCATGGGGGACCAGGATTATGCAGGATGCCATGAAGCCCAAGGCCTGCAGTACTTTCCTTGCTGTTAGTTTGTTCTGCTTTGTTAATGCCAAGAAGTAGAGAGGAAGTTGTTCTTGTTTTTCTGCAGTTAGGAATGCCATCTGTTTTACTGTGTCCAATTCTGCACCCAAGAAGGTTATTGTTTGGGATGGTATCAGTCTTGACTTTTTTAAATTGACTGTGTATCCCAGGGCTTGTAGTAAGCAAATGACTCTTTGTAAGTCTTGTGTCAGCTTGTTTTTGTTGTCCGCTTGTATCAGGCAGTCGTCCAGGTATGGATAAATTTGGATTCCCTGAAGCCTGCAGTGAGCGATTACTGATGCCAGGCATTTCGTGAACACTCTGGGCGCAGTAGATAAGCCAAAGGGCAATGCTGAGAATTGATAATGCTCTGATCCTGCAAGAAATCTGAGGTATCTTCTGCAATTTGGTCGTATGGGGACGTGCAGGTATGCCTCCTTGAGATCTAGAGTTACCAGCCAATACTCCTTGCCCAGCATGGGAAGAAGTTGCTGTAGGGTCAGCATTTTGAATTTTGGAACAATGAGTGGACAGGTCGAGAATAGGCCTCCAATTTTTCTCTTTTCTTGGTACCAGGAAGAGTCTGGAGTAAAATCCCTTGCCTTGTTCTGTAGGTGGTACCCTTTCCACAGCTCTCATCTTTGCTAATTGAGCTATTTGTTTTAGAGCTTCTGTCTTTTGATTTGGTGGTAGGTTTGGCATTCCTCTTTTTACTGGTAAAGTGTGGAAATGAAACCTGTACCCTTGGTCTATAGTTTGCAAAATCCACTTGTCTCTTGTGATATAGTGCCAGTTTTTTTGAAAATAAGGCTAACTTTCCGCCTAAGGGTGCTGCTATTTGTTCCCTGGTAGGCGGCGTCAGAGCCAAGTCACTGTGATTGTCCTGTTGCAGTGGTAGTGGTTGTGTCTGTGCCTCGTTGGTTGTTGCCTTGCCACTGGCGTCCCCTGTAGGCACCTCCTCTGGATTGATTTCTGCCTCTTGAACGCCTATTCCTGCCTCTCTGAGTTTTAGGAGGAGTCTGGAAAGGACCAATTTTTGGAAGGCCAGTTCCTGCTAAACCTTGGGGGCTGAACCTGTAAGAAATCTTTCACTGTTTATACAGATTTTGCCTTCTCTTCCATTTTCTTCAGTACCTGTTGGGCAGGAGAACCAAATAAACTGACCTTATCCATAGGAGCATCTAATAGCTTTGCTTTAACATGATCCAGCAAGACCTGTTCTTTCAACCATGCATGCCTTCTTATAACTGTGCCAGTCATGGCTGATCTAAATGAAGCCTCCAGTGCATCATAGCCACATTTTAAGGAATGGTTACTAACCTGCTGAATGTTATTCACCATTTCTAGAACATATTTCTTATCTAAGGAATCATCAGAGGACAGTTTCTTAGTTAACTGATCAAGCATAAACTCTTGGTATTGGATCATATGAAACTGACAGTTCAATGCTCTAGCTGAGAGAGTAGCAGAGGTGTATACTTTTTCCCCATCTCTCTAAGGACCTGGATTCCCTTTCAGAAGGAGAGGGTTTTTGCTGAGGTCGAAGCCACTGCCTTAGGCCCCTGGGAGATAGTCTCAGGATCTGCAAAAGGAGCCTTGTATAAATGGTGATGAGTGTCCGGGACCCTGCAGAACCTATCGGGCTTAGCAGGGGCTGGAGGTAAAGTATCAGGAGCAGTGCAAGCATCATTAAATGCATCATCCACAACAGGAAGAACTGGAGGTATAGCTAAAGGCCTATGTTGCGGTAAGTGTAAAAAGGTCCTAAGCCTTTTTCTTGAATCTGAAAAATCTTGTCCCTGCCATTGGAATTGCTCTCTCATGGCATGTAAAGTTTCCCCAAAGGAAAATTCCTCTGGTGGAGAGGCAGAAGGAATCGATTCTTCAGCATCGGAATCTTCATAAGTAGAAAAAGGAGCCTCTGGATGGTCTGTATTGTCTGTATCATCAGAAGAGTCATCTGAGGACACTGGCTCAGGGGGCTCTGCTCTAGGTCTCTTTTCTGGAGGTTGAGAGGCCCTGTCTGGGTGAGATTGGGATCCCCTTATTAAAGAGATGAGATCCTCTGCCAGAGTAAGCATTTGGGAACTGGAACTGGGCCTGTGAGAGGGGGGCTTAACAGGCACAGACTTAGAAGTTTTGGCTGCTTTAGCCCTGGCAAAGGCCTTAATAGACATGGCTGCAGGAGGCCTAGCAGCACCACGTATTGGGGTAGAAACATCCAAAGGGATGGTGTCCGATAATTCTTGTGAAACCGCAGTAGTAGGTAAAACTTCAGAGGCCGATTCAACTAGGGTAGAAGGGGCCTCGGTAGTAGTCATGGATTCGGCTGAAGATTGAACCATTTACTCGGTTTCGGCCGAAACCGAGACACTCGCGGTTTGCTTAACCGTGGTTTCGTCCAAAACCGCGGGCCGCGAGTGTCGGTCCTTTTCTTTGCGTTTCTTAACAATTTGAGTAGTCAGAGGATCCGATGGCATTATGTATGCAAAATCTGAGCCGAAAAACTCTTCAGCAAACTCCGACCGACGCCTAAGCGTTCGTCGGTTGAAAGAAGCACAGGCTAAACAAGCTGCTACGTCGTGGTCTGGGCCTAAACAAGGTAAGCAGTAAGAGTGGAAATCTTTATGAGGTATTTGTTTCCCACAAGTTAAACAGTTATTCACTTTTTCTGACATCGGCTGAGGCAAGAAAGAGTCCCCAACGGGGTACTTAGCTTTTTAGAAGTCTTGAAGTAGTATTCGGTAGTAGTAATCTCTGGATCTGACCGACCGGCACTTGCGAACAGCTTCTGCTTGGTGCCGCGGCAAGAAAGACTGGGGAAAATGGCGTCGGCTGATGCCTTTATACCCGAAGAACTGCAGCTATGACGTCGGGTGAAGTGCGACACCAGCCGAGGCCAGACCCAGACTTTGGAATCCGGCCGACCGAAGGGCTGCCTGACGACAGGACAACCCATTTGTAAGGACTGCAGATGCATCCTTGAAGGACATCCAGAGGAAGAATGGCAAAAATTAGGTGGTGCAGCACCCAGCAGGATAAAAGCATGCTCAAACTAAACAAACAACTCAGAGTATGAATCAAGTCTACCAAAACCAAACTTGGGGCAAGTTTAGGCTCCCAGGCCAAGGACAACCACAAAGCATTCTTTACCCAAGTCCGCAACATCAAAAGGTAATGCACAATTGTGTGCAGAGCTCATTGTAAATGGAGCCACCTATACTGAGCCAGAAGACATAGCAAACCTCTTGGCTGATGAAGTCATCTCCGACTTTACCCCTCTCCCCCCCAACCTTCCCTCAAGAAATATCATCAAATGCAACTTCCCCTACTATAACTAGTGAACAGGTCCTTAATGCTCTCTCTAAGACCAAGAACAGTGCATCAATGGGCCCAGACAATACCCCAAGATGCCTTCTAAAACAGCATGAAACATGACCTATTAGGGCCTCTGGAATTACTATTTAACTGTAATCTCTAAACAGATTTTGTGCCTCATGAATGGAGAAAGGCAACAGTCATCCCTCTGCACAAAGGTAGGCCATCTACAGACCCTGGAAACTACAGACCCATAAGTCTCACTAGTCTTATATGTAAAGCCATGGAAAGAATTATCATGGAGATGATCAAGAGAGATATACTAAACCTCCAGACACTAGACCCAACCCAGTTTGGTTTCATCAAGGCCAGATCATGCCTACTCAACCCAGTGGACTTCTTTGAGAAGGTGACCAAAGCAATGGATGAGAGCAAAAAATCGCTCACACTGCCTACCTTGACCTGGCCAGGCATTTAACACAAGACCCCACTCAGGCATTGTTGACAAACTCAACAGGTTAGGTACAAACCCATATGTCACCTGGTGGATAGCCAACAGGTTCACAGACAGGACCCAGCAAGTTATAACTGGGGAGTCCACCTCTACAAAGAGGCCATTCACAAGTGGAGTCCCTCAGGGATCAGTCCTTGGACCGCTCCTTTTTGACATTTACTTCTCAGAAGTCAAGGCCAATGTCAGCGGTCTCTAGCTGACTACATTTGCAGATGATTGCAAATTACCAGCGGTCAATGAATCTCTCACCGACACAAATGGTCTCCAGGAGGGGCTGACACAGAAACAACTGGTGTCAGAGCCATGGACTAAAACTAAATGCCAAGGAATGCATAATAGTATCATTTTATAAGTCATTCATTACTGGTAACCATCATATTGACAACACACCCCTTAAAGATGGATAATGGTAGACAGTGGACAGGAAGAGTGGAGGTCATTGATAAAAATGTTAAAAAGTAGGGGTCCCGGGATGGAACCTTGGGATACCTCTGTATGAACAGATAGGAAGGGAGAGAAGTTGGATTGCCATTTCACTGCCTGGAATCTGCTGGAGAACCAACATATTGCAGTTAGAGAAGTTTAGTGAAGTTAGTTTGGACAGACGTAGTCTATGGGATACAGTGTTGAAGGCTTTGGACAGATCAAGAAAGAAGCAGGAGACGACCTTATAACTTGTCACGAGAGGTGGCAATATTATTTATAAAGGATGTGGGGTGGGAGGTTGGTATAATGGTTATGGTATTTGCCTTACAAACATAAGGTGCAGGGTTTTATTCTCACATAGGGTAATTGGCTAGGCTTAAAATGACCCACAAGGGCAGTTAACCTAGTACTAATCTATGAATCTATGAACCAATACTTGGGGACCTAGGGACACACACAGATAGCAATCTAGCCTTTGACCATAATGTGTCTACAATGGTGAGGAAATCATTCTATGTTGTGCAACTTATAAACAAAGCAATGGCATCTAAGTCCAAGGAAGTCATTCTTCAGTTGTATTTGGTATTCATTAGGCTTATCATTGAGCATAATGCCAGACATATCCAATAACTGGAACATCCACAGATGCCTCACTAAAAGAATGAGGGTGCAAGTATAATGTCCTATGCAGTCCGCCTCAAAGACTAATCCCTGTATTCTGTTTCCTACAGGCTTTTGAGGGGAGATCTATGCCTGGCATACACAGCATTGTCAGAACCCACTCTGATAGGCCTCCTGCATATCCACAAAACAAACAGCACCAGAATTACCCACTCTAAAGATGTAAACCTTGCCTGTGATACAAATAGGACCTGCTGTAGAGATAGATATGTATCCCAGAGACTACTGGGTATGTGTAACAGGCTCCCCATCAATGTGAAGAAGAGTTCCTCCCTAACCCAATTCAAGTGCAACTTGGACAATTGTACAGAAACAGGAAATTCATTCCTAGTTTAGCACCTATGTCTCTAATGGACACAGGCAACCTGTAAAATGGTTCATCTCCCTGGCCCATGCTTAAACTTATCAAGGGTATCAGAACTTGTCAGAGATTTGATATGCATGGCTAGGCTTAAAAAAGCCCTTGTGGTCTTCAGAACCAGAATAGGTTCATAGGTGTTTACTAAGCTATCTGTCCACTGTTGAAGATTAGACACCAGCCACTTGTATACAGCAATGATTTGCCCCTACCCAAGTTATCTACAGTCCTGTACATCATCACCCACTTAAACAAATCAGGGTACCTACTTGGAGTTCTCTCTCCAAATCTTTTTATCTCCCTAGTCCCAATAATTACATTCATACTCATCCATTCAAATTGCCACTTAAACCCAACCATGTAAAAGTAGACCCATGTACTATGATAGGACCCCAATAAAAAAGGCCATGGCATTTTCCAAATGTACAACATCTCTAGCTGATATGATGGCAAACCAAGGAGAGAGAGAGAGAGATAGGAGGAAGCACCTTCCTCCACCTGCCTACCTCCTGCCTAACCAAAAACAGAACAAAGGAAGCAAAGACCATATGATTTAAGAAAGTACTTGGTCAACTGCTGAACCCCTTTACAGAGATACCTACAGGCACCTGAAGTTTCTCCCAACTTCACAAGGACAGAATTTCCAATCAGAGGTATACGTCTGATTGTATATAATCCACTTCCATTGCACAATGCACTGACATTATACAATTTCCAATGTCTGGGAGTCTTACCCCCCCCCCCAAACCAGGAGACTGGCAAAGTGTGAATTCCAGGATCCACCCCATGTCTCTCTATCTCTTGCTCAAACAAAAATCATCAGCCTGCTGAGTTGCTTGAGAAACCATCCTTGGACAGTGTGTGGAATCCCTTGGGCTTGATAGGATGTCAGCTGGAGAACAGGCCATCTCCACAACCTATATCCTTTGGAGCATATCTCGGCTCAGGAGCCTTCAGGACTGACATGGGCATTTAAGCGTATCCAGACATGCCAGATTATTTATCGATTGATTCTGAAGCCAATGTAACTTACCCTTTCTTAGGTAAAGAATACCTGGTAACACATGTGTTACTCCCTTTCCCCAGAACATTTCCAATCTTAAGAGTCTCCATTTTCTGAACATCAACTTTATACTCTAAGAACTCTCCAAACTTGGCAAATAATCCCCTATGTAAAACACCAGCATAAAGTGCAGTTTCACATTTTACACCAGACTAGGGTTGCCAACTTTATGTCAAAAATTCTGGACATGTACATGAAAGCAAAATGCAGTAACCCCCCATGCATGCGGTACCCCTCCCCACATACACACACAGCCATTCCGGTGTCCCATTACTTTGCTATCTCTCCATTTCTCCCTAGTTGCCATAAATACTGTTCAAAACTCTGTGCGCATACTGTTTTCGGCTTTACTTCTACAATGATTACAGATACTTGGATTTAATGTAAAACTTTTATTTCGAATTTTACAGCACAAACACTAATAGCCATTTGCAAAACAAGCAATACAGTCTCTCTCAAACAGACATAGCTTTAATACTTCTTTGCCTTTAAAACTCACATTCACTGAAACAACAGTGAAACCTACATTCAAAGAAAATGCATCTGGCCAGTGGTGAATTAAGTTTACCTTTGTTTTTTTTTCAAATCATAGGCCCATTGCACACACATTTTAAAGCCAAGCAAAAGTTCTTTGATTTACCTTCCTGATTGTATTAAATTTTAATACATAATAACAGCTGGCAGACATGAATTAGCAGCCATCACAACTTTAAGACTGGTACGCTCATGTAGAATCTCTAATGAAACAAAATTTGCATATTACTGATATATTTAAATGGCATATATTGCCAGGCTGCGGCAACACAATCCTCTAAAATGTTGGATATGTTAACCGTATGAAAATGGCCAAATGTTAGTTCCCTTAAACCAATTTACACTAAAAATCCAGAGAGTTCTAATAGGGTACTTGAGTACAAAACACCCACATGCATACTGTCCCAGATGACTATGCATGCCCCTTTAGAGAGGGTACATCATCAGATGAGATGCGACAGTGAAGTCTTCACATAAATAAGATAGCAATATTGCTCTTTGACAGACACTGCTGCTCAACAAGCCTCATCAGTAATCAGGCAGAAGTAATGCTATAGGTGCTCTTTTCGTATACCAACTACCTCTCAAAAATGGTAGATACTTTTCTGTACACTTCTCATTGATAAGCGAATTAAAAACATACGGCTAACGTTCAACTTGCAGCTTTTAGACACACACACAAACACATTGCCCTCAACAAACCTTATTATTTTTGACAGTGATGATGTGATGACAGTAACAGCACCACTTGTTAGACTGTGTGTTAAATTTATAGTTGTAAACATTTTGCCAGTAAGCATTGAAACAAAACACATAAACCAAATGACAAAACTGCCCAATTCAGAACATTTCAACCATAAATGGCCACTCATACTTATGTCATTAAAATCCACCAATATCAGTCAATATGCACAATCTCTGCAGAGGGCAGAAGTAAAACATCTAAATTCCAGATTAAATAGATCTGCAACTAATGAAAAGTTGCTGCTAGCAAACAATTTTATATTTCAATGTTTCATCTACAGATCAATGCATGCTGCCCTTGAAGAATTGATTGCCTATGTTACGTTAAAAAATTGTAAGCTGCCGGTAATATTGCAATAGGAAATGGATGGCAAACTGAAAACAGGTGCATAGTTACTACTAGGCATCATAGGAGGACATACTCAGGACTGCAGCACCCTGCCCCATTAAAACACAACACAGTATGAGCGGAGGGAAAAAAAAAAAACGGAACTTACATGTGCCACAGTGCTGGATTAGAGAAAAGTCAGAGCAAACACCAGCCTGACTCGTGCTTTGCCTGGGGCTTTTCAGCAAACAGTCTGCTGTCTTTATAATTCAAATTCCGCGTGCGCGGAAGACAGTGAGTACTAACAGACGTAAACAGTTGCAAAGACACTGTTTTCGTCATCCGCACCCGGTCGCAAAGGGCGGTCTTAAAGAAGAACGCCCCTAAAAAAAACTGCAATTTTTTAAAACTAAATGAAAATTTGCACAGTGCACCATTTTTTCCGGACAACACAGGCATTTTCCATTCTTCCAGACAGTGTCCCTTAATTCTGGACAGTCCGGAAGAATTCTGGACGGTTGGCAACCCTACACCAGACAGCCTGTACCCTGCTGTCGGTGCTACCCTCAGTTTCACAGACAATGGAAGTCGTCGTCCAATTTTCATTCCCAGAGTAAAATCAAATTCTCTGGGTAACCTTCACAAACCTAAACAAAAAACACCATAACAAATCAAAATCCTGTGCATATAATTCCAGGTGATTCTAGCAAAAGCTTTCTCAGCATCAAGACAGGCAATTCATAGGGAGACTCATCTTATTCGCTTTGCCAATCAACAAAGTTGTTTTTTTTTTAAAAAGATTGAAGTCATATGACCAAAATGAGAGAGAAATACAGTTAAGAAATAATAAATTATTATGCAGAGGGGCTAACAAAGGAGTACTGCAGAATAAGAGGAATCTCACAGAACAAGAGGCACAACTGCAGAGTACTAGAGAGAAAATAAGGGAGTATCTTGATAATATGCATGAGTTTAGAAAGATTGTTGTTAAGCAACTTTTTTTTGACAACTTAAGAGCACAAAAACGTTTAGCAGAACAACTCAGTCAACAGAAAATAGAAAGGATTGTAGCCAAACTTAGGGAGCCTGTAACAAGAAAAATAATCGAAGACCACGTAGAGGTATTTTGGAAATTTTATGAAAATGTGTATAAAGCACATAAATTTAGAAATAAGAAAGAGCACAAATGGTAATATTTATGGAAGACTTAAGCATTCCAAGGTTAGACATATATGAGGCTCAACAATTAACAGTTAAGATAGGAGGAGATGAGATAAAATCAGTGACATAAAAATCAATCTGCAGTAAAGTGGCCTGAAATAGATGATATTCCTGGGAAAGTATGAAAGCTAGGAGGGTAGAAAGTGATAAAGATCTGAAAGGTTTTCTTTAACAGGAGGGGAAGCAACAACATCCTGGAAGAAAGCTGTGGTGGCTGTAATACCTAAAGACAGCAAAGGCCCATCAGACCCAGCTTCCTATAGGCCCATTTCAATTTTAAGCGAAGATCATAAAGCGTTTAGATTTATAATGCTAAAAGAATGGCACAGGTGTTGCCACAATTGATAGATATGGATCAATGTGGTTTTGTGGAGGGGAGGCAAATATTTGACAACATTAATACAACAATGATGACCCACAGGGAAGCAAAATGTAATAAAATATCACTGTTGTTGGTGGGCCTTGGTGCAGAGAAAGCATATGACAGAAATAGCAAGGGATTTCATAATAAGAGCAAAGAAAGCATTCGCATTCAATAAATAAGGTTAACTATAACGAAATATGGGGGATCAGAGGCAAAAATTATAGTGGGCGGGTTCCTCTCACAAGTTGTGTCTGAGCAGAGGAATAAAGCATGGATGCCTTTACTCATATTTATAGCCACTGGTAAAGAAAATAACGGACTTCAAAATTCAAGGATACAATTGGAATGCAAATCAAGAAAAGTTGGCTTTGTCTGCAGACCATATTTAATCAAACCTGATCAAAAAAAAAAAAAAAAAAAAAAAAGCAAAAACAAAAAGCACATCTCTGTGTTGCTCAGCATTTTGAGACCATTGTAAATATTTTTGAGATATTAACAAAAATAAAACGAAGGCTACAGCTGCAAACTATGTACCCACATGTAAAAATGTTCAGCAATAACCATATGTATGGGGAAACAGTAAAATTAAGTATTTAGGAGTATGGATTAAAAAGGATTCTGTTGTTGCAACTAAGGATATGTGGGAAGGGACTAAACAAAAGATAGTACAAAAACTGAGAAAGTAGAAGTTCCTGATTATGGACATAGATAGCAAGATACGAGCAGTAATATTTTAGTCCCTTTAGTTTTAAACACAGGTCAGACTTATTAACCAGAGAAGTTGTGAACAACAATTAAAAAGAGTTGAAGGAATTTATCTGGGAGGGGAAGAGGTCAAGAGTCCAATGGGATAAGGGGATCCAGGTGGTTTAGGATGTTTCACTATTACGCCATCGCAAACGCAGGTTGTCGAATGGGTCTTTGTCGAACAGTAAAGCGCGAAAAGGCAAAATAGCGAAGTGGTGTTTCAGCGAATTCTTTTCATGGGAAAGAATTCATTTGGCCGCTTTCGCTACTTTGCCTTTTCGGCACTGTAGTGTGATCTCCGAGTTGGTATATTTAAGTGGGGGGGGGCACCGCCCCCCACGTTAAGTGATGTTTTACTTTTTTTGCTGTTTCGGAAAAGCGATTGTTTTCCATTGGAAAATAATCGCTGTTCTGAAGTTTCGATGTTGTAAGCTTTCACTTACATGGGGTCGGTTAACTGATGTTCGATCTTCTGAGCATGCAATATGATAATATACACCCGTTTAGGATTACCTGACTTGAAAGGATACTTTTAGAGCTGCACAGTTAAAGGCTCATATACATACCTCAAGCAAAAAGCTATAAATTCAAAGTGGAGAGGGATGATGATGAAGCAGGGGGGAAATTGAAGAAATAGGGAGTGTGTGGGATTTGCGATGCAGATCCTTAAGGAGAATAACAGCCATAAGAGAATATTATATTCATTAAGCAACAGAAAGTATTCCAAGAGCTAAGCAGTCATGGAATGGAAAAAGGAAATTTTGCCAATAGGGATAAAGTACAGTTTTGTACCTACCATAAATGTAGATGTTCGAAGATCTACATTGCTGCAGTCCTTACATATGGGTAGTCCGCTGTCCTCGGTCGGCCCGAATACCAAAGTATTAGGCTGACGTCGGTCAAAGAACTGACATCAGGACGTCAGGGTACAAAAGCGCATGACCGACGTCATTTCCTCAGTCTTTTCTTGCCCCAGATGTCAGAAGGCCCTAACAAGAAAGGCCAAAGCCAAAAACCAGCAAAACCTAACCAACCACCCGTGCACTAACCATATATACACTATGTACAACACAAACCACACCACCACCTTCAACAACAGAGGGGAAGGAGGGAGGGTAAATTGGACTGCAGCAATGTGGATCTTCGAAGATCTACATTTATGGTAGGTACAATGTTCTTCATCTCACATTGCTGCAGTCCTTACATATGGGTAGAATCCCAAAGCAGAGGTAAGGGAGGATGGCAAAACTATAAGGAATTAGGAGCTGCCAACATGCCTTGCAAAATTGCAGTTGCAAATCCAGCCCTAGATTTAGAGTAAAGTGGAAGGTGGTAATGCTTAGAGAAAGTATGCACTGAACTCCCAAGTAGCTGCTTCCAAAATATCTTTAGTAGCCACCCCCCTTAAAAAGGCTGTAGAAGTGGCAGTAGCCCTAGTGGAATGAGGCCTAATCCCAGCTGGAATCTCCTTACCATGATGGGAATAACAGAAAGCAATACAAAACCCAATCCACTTAGAAATAGTTTGTTTTGAAACAGGTTTGCCCTGAGAACCCAAGGCAAAAGAAACAAACAACTGCTGAGACTGCCTGAACCCTTTAGTTCTGCTCAAATAATATCGCAACAGTCTGTGTATATCCAAAGTGTGCAAAATCCTTTCCCCTTTATTTTGGGGTTTGCATAAAAAGTAGGCAAATTAATAGTTTGGTTTAAAGCCACACTAGAAACCACTTTAGGCATAAAAGAAGGGTTAGTAAAGACACCCTGTCCTTGTGAAAAATTAAGAAAGGCTCAACTGCCATAAGGGCCTGTAATTCAGAAACCCTTCTCGCAGAGGTAATGGCCAACAAAAAAGCAGTCTTCCAAGATAAATATTTCAACTCTGCCGATGCTGCCGGCTCAAAAGGTTGTAGAGTGAGCTTCTCCAACACAAAATTGAGATCCCAAGCAGGAGTAGGAGCTCTACGTGGGGGTCTTATATTTTTTGCCCCTCTAAGGAATTGTGTAAACAAAGGCTGAGAAAATAATGGTGGATCACAGTCATAGTGAGCAGAAATTGCTGCAGCATGAACCTTTATAGAGGAGAAGGACAAACCTTTGTCCAATAACTCAGTAAGGTATTGAAGCGCAACACTTAAATTAGGTTTAGAAACATCAAAATCCTTTGCAGTACTCCAAAATAAAAATCTCCTCCATTTAGCTGTGTAAACTTTCCTTGTACTAGGCCTCCTGGCCTCCAAAATAACATTCAAAACTTGTTGTGGAAGCTGAGACCCTCCAGGGTTTAAAACAGAATATGCCAGGCTGTCAGATGTAGAGAATGAAGATTGACATTGAGTAAATGACTGTTCTCTTGAGACAGCAGGTGAGGAATCGAAGGCAAAGGCCATGGAGGCTTCCGTACCAGACTTCTCAGTAATGGGTACCAGTGCTGTCGAGGCCAATCTGGAGCTATTAAAATCATGTTTGGCTTGTCCTGTCTGACCTTCAGCAGTACCTTTGGGAGGAGAAGCAGAGGTGGAAAGGCATACACGTGAAGATTGCTCCAATTGAATGAGAGAGCATCCACTTTCCAAGCCGAGGGATGAAACCTTTTTGTGCAAAACTTTGGCAACTGGTAATTTAGTGGAGAAGCGAACAGATCTATGTCTGGAGTTCCCCATAACACTGTCAATCTCTGAAATACATGAGGATCCAATTTCCACTCGTGGGGATCCATAATTTTTCTGCTCAACACATCTGCTAAGGAGTTCTGTGCTCCTGGCAGAAACCTTGCCTGAAGATTTAGCTGTAAACTGAGAGCAGTCTCCCACAAAATCATTGCTTGTCTGCACAGAGGATAAGAATTGCTTGTTGATGTACCACATGACAGTTATGTTGTCTGTTTGAATCAACACCTGCCCTGGAAGAAGTAAATCCTTGAAAGCCATCAATGCAAATTGGACTGCTAGCATCTCCTTCAAGTTGATATGTAGATGTAGAAGTCTGGCAGGCCACGTGTCTTGTACCCATTTTCCATTCAGATGAGCTCCCCAAGCTTTGTCTGAGGCATCTGTCGTTAAAATCTGACTCGCCTCTGGCCAGGTCACAGAGAGTCCCTTGTTTAGGTGACATTCCTGAGCCCACCACAAAAATTCCTTTTGAATGCAAGGTATTATCTGAATGACAGTGTCCAAATCTTGGCAGTGCTGTGTCCATACATTCTTGAGATACCATTGTAGCTTCCTCATATGCAGTTTGGCATTGGGAAGTACCAGAATACAAGATGCCATGAACCCCAAGGCTTGAAGGACTGTCTTTGCAGTCAGCCTGGACTGATGAGACAACTGATGGAAGTAAAGAGAAAGATTCTTTTGTTTGTCCGGGGTCAAAAGGCCATCTGGGATGCTGTATTCAGTCTCACACCCAGAAAGCACATGTCCTGAGAGGGTACTAGACTGGACTTTATTTCGTTCACAGAATACCCCAGGCATCTTAGCACTGCCATCACATACTGTAAATGATGAAGAAGTTCGTCCTTTCCTTGAGCCAGTATCAGGCAATCGTCCAAATAAGGATAGATCTGTATTCCTCTTAGCCTGAAAAGCTACCACTGGAGCCAGAACCGTGAACACTCTGGGCAGTAGATAAGCCAAAGGGCAATGCAGAGAACTGATAATGTGAAGTCCCAGCCAGCATGAATGCCGAAAATACTTCCTGCAACTGGGCCTGATGGGAACATGAAGGTAAGCCTCCTTGAGATCCAGGGTCACCATCCAGTGATCTTTGCCCAGCAGAGGTAAAAGCTGTTGTAACGTTAACATCTTGAACTTGGGAATGTCCAGATATGTGTTGAGGATGGATAAATCCAAAATTGGTCTCCACGTGTTTCCTTTCTTTGGTACTAGAAACAGGCGAGAATAAAATCCTAGGCCCACTTCTGGCAGAGGAACCGGTTGTATGGCCCCTATTTGAAGTAGTAGAGAAATTTGTTTGCGAGCCTCTAGTCTTTGCCGAGGAGGAACGTCCGGCATGCCTTTGAAAGGAGGCAAGGTATGGAAATAAAACTTGTAACCCTGGTGTATGATATCCAATACCCATTTGTCTTGGGTAACCAACATCCAATTTTCCTTGAAGAGTGCTAACCTTCCTCCCAAAGGTGCTGCCAGGCAAGAAGGATCTGGCAGCTGAAAAAGTAGGTCATTGGGCCTGTTTACGAAAGGACTGGCCCCTGCCCTCACCCGAAGATTGTGCAGGGGAACTCCTGTTCTAGGCCTGAAAGAACTCTGAGCTCTGCCCCTACCACGTCTAGATCTACCCCTAGACTGAGAATCATAAGAAGGATACGTCCACCCCTAGCAGGCCAATTCCTACTAAACTGGAGGCTGAACTTGCAGAAAATCTTTAACAGTCTGCATAGACTTAGCCTTGTCTTCCATTTTCTTCAAGACTGACTCCACAGGTGAACCAAACAACACATCAGACTGCAAAGGAGCATCCAAAATCCTTGTCTTAACATGGTCAGATAAATTCTGATCCTTCAACCAGGCGTGCCTGCGAAGAACTGAGCCAGTGGCAGCCACCCTAGAAGAGGCCTGCACAGCATCAAAACCACACTGTAATGAATGCTTACCCACCTGTTCAGAGACATGCACCAAATCTTGCAATTCTTTACACTCAATGCCTTCCAGAGCATCCACCTTAGACTTCAATTGAGAAAGAAGAAAGTTTTGATATTTCAACATATGAAACTGGCAATTCAAAGCCCTCATAGCTAAGGTAGAAGATGTATAGACCTTCTTTCCCCATCTATCCAAAGCTCTGGCTTCTTTATCTAGAGGAACCGGATTTTTTTACAATAGAGGCCTTGACACCCTTAGGTCCCTGACTAATAGTTTCTGGGTCCGCCCTAGGACTCTTATAAAGATATTTGTGAGCCTCAGGCACCCTGTAATACCTATCCGCTTAACAGGAGCAGGCGGCAGAGAATCAGGATTAAGTGAAGCCTCTGCAAACACATCTTCCACAACATCCAGAACAGGGGTATAGCCAAAGGCCTATGCTGGGGTAACAGCAAAACTCCTAAGCCTTTTCCTAGAATCAGAGAAGTCCTGACCTTCCCACTTAAAATGTTCCCTCATAGAATGAAGTGTCTCTGAAAAGAAAAATCCTCTGGAGGAGAAGCAGAAGGAGTGAAATCCTCTGCATCAGAATCAGAATAAGGAGAATACTCCTGCAAGTCTTCAGCCGAAGACTCTGAAACATCAGCCTGTTCAAAACTTCCCAACTCTGGCTCCACTCTAGGCCTCTTGTCAGGAGGGGGCATAGAACCTCTAATCAGAGTAATCAAATCTTCTGCCATTATAAGGAGGTGCTTCTTCGCACAGACCCTGCTGAACTAGGAGTGACCCCAACAGGAGCTAAAACTGGCCTGCCTCTGGGAGAAGCCTTGGAAACCGAAGGAGAAGGCCTAACCACCCTAGGAAGGGAGGGAGTACAGTAACTTGAGAAGCCCCTTCAGCCTGACCTGCCTCCTGAGAGACTACTTCCTGCAAAATCAAAGTCTCCCCCTGAGACTCCAGAGAAGTCTCCGTCGGAACCACCGGTTCCACTGAAGCCTCTAAAGAACCGGCGTCCGAAGCGGACGACTCACCTGCCTGGGTTTAACTGCTTTGTCTTTGCGCTTTTTGAAGCGGGCCGGAGAATCCGGCGGCATATTATAATTGCACCGCTTCCCAAAGACCAGCCTAGCACAATCTAACCTTCTTAATAGTGCGCTTATTGAAGATAGCACAAAAGCGACACCCAACAACGTCGTGCTCAGGCCCCAAACAAGGAATACACAAAGAATGATAATCCCTATGCGGTATCTGTTTCCCACAAGAAATACAGTTATTCACTTTTTCTGACATCCGTAAAACACAGAGGCAAGAAAAACCAAAATAATCCCAACGGGTACTCTAGCCAACTTGGATTCGGTCTGAAACAACGAATTGAAAAATTTCAGAACGCCCGGCACTTGCAACGCTGCTTCTGCATCGGACCATGCGGCAAAAAAGACTGGGGAAATGACGTCGGTCATGCGCTTTTGTACCCTGACGTCCTGATGTCAGTTCTAAGCGCCTTGACCGACGTCAGCCTAATACTTTGGTATTCGGGCCGACCGAGGACAGCGGACTACCCATATGTAAGGACTGCAGCAATGTGAGATGAAGAACATCTGCAATTAGGGGTATACAGAAGAGGCAAGAGAGGGCTATAACTTACTGGAGATAACTGGCAAAGGAATCAATGTACTGGGAGCAAATAACTAAAAAGAGGAAAAGGTAAAAGAATGGGAAGAGGCAAAGAAGGCATTTGGACTACAGGCTAGAGACTGATATTAATCCCTGATAGGGAAGGCAGAGTATAGGCAGAGAGAAAAGGATAGGGAAATCCTAAGTGAAAGACGTGCTCTGGTAGAAGTTTTAGATGAATGTAGAACAGAAGCTGCTGTTAAAAAAGGCATACTTAATAGAGCATATAAAATATTGCACTATATCTATAGCAATCAGAGTAGATTAGAAATGATTGGGAAAAGAGACTGGATAAGCAATTCACAAAGAAACAATGGGAAAACATATGTATGGCTCACAAATATGCAACAAAGTCTAAAATATTTAGGATTTTTGCTTGGAAGTGTTTGCATATACATTTTTTATACCACAAGCAAACTCCAAATAATTCTTCCTAGGGAAGATGCTAAATGCTGGAGGTATGACTGGAAGAAAGAGTAACTAGAACATATGTTTTGGGAAGTGTAATGAGTTGTCAGACTTTAAAAATTCCCGGAGAGAGTGCACTGTCAGAAGTATTGGGTGAACAAATGGGTGCAACTAAGGACATGACTTTTTTTTTTTTTAGCTGAAATACAGGATCTGAATAGACATACAGTTAGGCCTTGTTCAGTTTAATTTTGGTGGCTGCCAAAAAAGTAATTACTGGAAACCAAAATCTAAACCATTTGTATTTGGAGTATGGATTATTGTAACAGAGATAAAAGAAATAGAAGTGGGATCTCTAGAAAAGGACAGGAGCAAATTACATAGAAAAAAATGGAAACTGTGGGAACAATACATGCAGAATATTACAGGAGGAGTGAGGTTAAAGGAAAGACGGGAATTTAACAACTTATGCAATGTTAGATCCATGATAGTTATGCAAACCAATATAGTAAATGTATAATGTTTGTAACTGAGAATATGTCGATAAACCTACATATTATATTAAATATATATATATATCAATCACACACACATAGATATTACACACACACACATACATTATATAAAAACAAATCATGTATGTGTATATCTATATATATATATATATATATCTATATATATATTTACAGAAAACACAATTTACTTATTTATTTATTTACATTTGTTGACCAGGAGAGTCCACTGGGTCATGGCAACCAGTTTTCAGTGGAGGCCCGGAGAGAAAAGCTCCAAAGGAATTTACATTAATGATGATGTTGCTGTGTCTTTCGGCTTTTCCCGGTTAGGGGTCGCCACAGCGGAACTCCGGTCCGCTAATGATTGGCAGTAGATTTTTACATGCCGAGTTGCCAGCTCTGACGCACAACCTTCAACGAAGGTATGTCCATTCACGCATGTCTCCACGCAGAAGACACTCTAGCTGAGAATCGTTCCGGACAGCGTCTTACAGTGAGGCGACAACGCTACCGCAGCACCACCATCACAGTTATAATAGTAGTAAATAAGAGATGTTACATAACAGAGAACTTAAGAATGTAACAGAAATAGAAAAAAAAAACAGTGTGCCATAGGCTTTCATGTGTAAACATTCCTTACAAAGGAAAAATGAATGATAAGAAAGGTTACTTTTCTGAGAGAATGGTATACTGGAGAGTAAGAGGAGATACTTTCACCATTTTGAGAGAGATATACATTTATCTTTGAGAGATGGTAGAGGATCTATGAGCTGGGGGGTTAGGTAAAAGGATGAGAGGGGCATTCCCATTTGGAGGACAGGTGTGAGACCAGGTGGGTCTTGAAGTTGTTGTGGTTCGACATGTTGTGTAGTGCAGTGGGGAGAGAGTTCCACAGTTTAGCTATGGTGCAGGCTAGTGGTAGATGACCAGGGGAATGAGTGGGTTTGTATACTTGTAGGAGATTTTGGTTCTCGGATCTTAGAGAGAGGGAGAGTGTGTAGGGTATTAGGGATGTGGATAGGGAAGGGCAGTCAGCTGGTTTGAAGAACAGCTTGTGTGCGGTGGTAAGTTGCAGATAACGGAGGTAGTTGGGCAGTTCTAACCATTTGAGGGTGTGTAGGGAGTGGCAATGATGAGATGAATTTCTGGCATTGGTGGCAAATTTTATAGTAGCAGGATTAGAGTTTGGAGCGTAGGCCTAGTTGGAGGTTGGTGAATAAGGGAGCACCGTACATGAGAGAGGGAGGAAGGTAGATGCAACTGTTTGCCAGGAGGAAGGGTTGAGATAACGGTTGTGTCTGTAGAGGAGACCAATTTTTTGATGGGTTTTCTTAATAGTTTGAGTGTATATGCGAGTCAAACTTTAGGTTTTCATTAATGACTATGCCTAGCAGTTTGGTACTGGGAACTATTTCAAGAGGGGTGTTATTTTGGGTTATACTGGAGAAAAGGTTTCTGTCAAGAGTGGAGTTTCTAGTGGGTGTAAAAATCATTAGTTTTGTTTTTCTGGTGTTAAGGGCAAGGTGATTTGATTGCATCTAGGATTCTGTTTTGGAAAAGGCAAATTGGGTTTTTAGGAGTAGTTCAGAGGGGGGAAGAGGCAAGGCAGATGATGGTGGAGCCATCTGCATACTGGATAAGAGAGGCTTTGGGAATGGAGAGGTGGAAGTTATTGATAAATATATTAAAAAGAGTAGAGGGCCAAGTACCAAGCCCGGAGGAAAACCGGTGGGTGTAGGTAGGAAAGATGAGGTAGATTCTTTCCGCTGGACAGCTTGTTAGTGGTTGGATAGGTAGCTGGTGAACCAGGTTAAGGTGGTGGGAGAAAGGTGTAAGAATGAGAGGTGGGAGAGGAGTGGGAGATGGTGTCAAATGCCTTAGACTGATCTAAAACGGTGATGATACATATTTGCCCTTGTCGCATGCTAGGTTGATGGTCTCAGCAAAGGAAAGGAGGGCAGTCATGGTACTATGGCCAGGGCGGAAACCATGTTGGGTATGGGAGAGGATGTTGTTCTGAGTTAGGTAATGTATGATTTGTAAATGGATAGTTTTTTCTAGTATTTTTGAGAGAGGGGAAAATATGGCTATGGGTCTAAAATTGGTTATGTCTGTGTTTTTACCAACTTTGTATAGAGGGATGATGTATGCGTGGTGCCAGATGGTTGGGACGTAGGACTCTTGTATTGATCTATTTATAAGAATAGATATGGGGTAGGCTCTGGCTTCAGTGGAGAGTTTTAAGTAGGTGGGTGTTAGATTGTCTGGTAAGTTGCGACAGAGTTTAAGCTTGAGGAGAAGCCTTTTTACTGTGTTTGTGGGGATGGGTTTTAGGCAGAAAAGTACGGTAGAAAGAGGTTGGTTGGTGGGGTGAGGAGGGCTAGAGGGGCGGTCAGGGAAAGAGGAGGATAGTTTTGCTATGCAATCTATAAAGAATGAGTTAAATTTGGTGGCAGTTTCGAGGCTGGGAAGGGTGGGATCTGGGCAAGGGTTGCTATTATTACCAGGGTGAAGAATGGAGGAAATGGAGTTCCAAAATTTTTTTGGATTGGTTGAGTGTATGGTTTGGAGTTTGTTGTAGTAGATTTTGCGATTGTTATTAGCGTTTTGGCTAGGTTTCGCAGTTGTTTAAAGTCTAGGAAAGAGGTGGTGGTGTTTTGTTTTGGTACTGTTGCCATTTTTGGTCACGTTGATGCATGATGTGTTTAGTTTCATAGGACAGCCAGGGGCAGGGATTGGTTTTGATACATTTGGATCTGAGGGGTGCTAGTTGATTTAAAATAGTAAGGAATGTTTTATTGAAATAAGATACTGCACAGTCTAGTGGGAGGGTTTTTAGGGCTGACCAGTCAGTGTGTTTCAGGCATTCTAAGAATATTTCAGAGTTGAAGAAGGCTAGGTTGCAGGTTTGGGTATACTGGTGAGGTTTTTGTAGGGGGGAGGATATACAGTCTATGAAAGCAGGTATGTGGTCACTAAGAGGATCAGGTAGTATACCTGCATTTGAGGCCATGTGGGGGTGGGTAGATAGTATCCAATCTATGATGGTACCAGAATTTCTATCTCTGTTGAGCCTGGTTGGAAGGTTAATAAGTTGGGTGAAGTTGCATAGATTAATTGAAATGGATGGGGTGTCAGAGAGAGGCCCAGTTAATGTTCATATCACCAAGGATATAGGTTTCTATTTTGATACTGGAGCTAAACCAAGATAAGAGGTCTTCAAGAGTTTTGATGTTTTCGTCTGGGGGATATAGATGGAGGAGATGCACATAGATTTGAAATTAAGTTTTAAGTAGCCTATTATCATTTCGGCATTGGAAAAGGTAGGGATGGGGTCGGTATATGGAGTTTGTGCATGGGTGGAGGGGTAGACAGCCACTCCACCTCCTTTTTTCTGGGTTCTGTCACTGCGAAGGATATGATAGCCTGGTGGGAGTAGTTCATGGTCTGAGGTGGAGGGTTTAAGCCATGTCTCACAGATGGTGGTTATATCTGGCTTGTTGTGAGCGAGTCAAGCATGAAGGTTGGGGATTTTGTTTTTGATGCTTTGTGCATTGATTTTAGTGAGTCGGATAGTTTTTTGGGAGGGGGCGTTGGTAAGGCTGAGAGTTTTGGTGGGGTTGGAACCAGGGTTTGGGTGGATGTCACTTGAGAGTGAGAGTGAGAGGGAGATAAATAGGAGGAGTTGATTGAGGTGGTGAATGGGTGAATGGGAGTGTTTTTTTGGAGTTAATATTGCCAATAATGTAAGGGGAGGGTGGGATTGGGAATATTTTGGATTTGAATATATGGGTTGAGTTGGAAGAATAGAGTTCAGGGGAGATTAGGCTATAAGTGTTTTTTTTTTTTGAGAGGTGGGGGTAGTAGCATGGGGGTTGTGAGTTGGGTGTGTGTTGGGGCACAGTGTAAGGAAGGTGAGAACGGAAAGGGAGATGAGTAGGCTAGTTTGGATTAAGATGTGTGAGGAGATAGTAGTCATGGTTATTGGAGTGTGTGGGGTTGATCTGAATAGGAGTGGGTGGGAGTTTGTTGGAATTGGGTGTGGTTGGATGGGGTGCGATTGTAGGGAGGAGTCAGGTTAGGTATAAATATGCAGGTAGTGGGGGTGGATGGAATTTGGGGGCAGGGTAGGGGGGCAAAGTGAGCCTGTAGGGCAAACGGAGCGGGATGAGCCAAGAGGAGTGAGTGGTCAACAGAACAATGAACAATCAGTTCACTGGGACTACAGTAGTTGGGACAGTGCAATAGCCAGAGGGTATTTTAAGCAAGTTAGATAGAAAAACCCGAGGCTGCAGAGAGATCAGCAGAGGGCAGTGCAGAAAAAATTTATTTGTAAACTTAAGATATTTTTGTGTAATATAAAATAAGTATAGCAGTGGAGATAAGGCAACCATTTGAAAAATGGGTGTTTCACTTTAGTGGGTGTATGCTGAAACCTAGTGGCAAAATGGGGATGGGCTACAGAGCTGTACTTTTTCATGTACATTTTTTTTTCTTTTTTTTTACATAAAGTGGTCGTTTTGGGATTAATTAATCCTGTTTGGATACTTCCAAAGTTTAGTAGAGACATTCAGGGGTATGCAATAAAGAGAAATTGGAGGGGAGTTAAGAGGCTGCAAATCATATGTCTTAAGTGCCAATTCAATAAAGGTGTCAGGAAAAAAAAGTCTGACTAATCACAAACTAAAGGAATTAAATAGGGGGGGGCAATATAGCCATGAATAAGTTGGAACCCTGGTTTAATATTATTTGCCTATGTGATATGGGTTGTTTGGGGTCCCTGTTAGGCTTTAGAATTAAAGTAATTATCGCCTGATGCCAAGTTGGGGAAGTAAGGCCACCCTCAGCAAAACAGAATTTACTAACTTAAATGTCCGAGATAAGCTCAGGTACATACCACTTGAGAAATCACCAATGGAATGCCATTAGGATCAGGCGTTCTACCCAGAAGACAACCCCCTGCGCTCTCTGCTCAAACTCGGTTATGGGCCACATTAAGAAGTTACCTTGGTCCCTAGACATACTTTAGCCCAATAATCATCCATTTTCCAGTGTATGCATTCATCACATGGAGCACCAACATATAATTTAATGTAATAAAGAGCAAAGTAGTTTAGTATATCTACTGGGAGTAAAAGGACTCTACTGGTAAGTTCATCTTTTAGTCTAGTAACAAGCTGACAGTGCTCTTGTTGCAGGACCAAAAACCTATGCATCTTTGGCAAGTTATTAAAATATTTTTCTAAAGGGAAGTTTCAGCCTGTGCTATCATGTAATCCAGCAACTCTTCTATCCGCCTTTTCAGCAGCCTCACCCGATCAAGGTCACCATCCCCTCTGGAGCTACAGTCAAAAGTGTCTGCTGCAAAGAATACAACTTATGGACTGCCCAAATAGTGGGAGGTACGATGTTTGTAATCAGAAAGTCCCAAAGCATGTCCTTAAAGGCAACCCACTGCTAAAGGAAGGGCTGTCTAAGGCTCTTAACTCCATCCAGTCCAAAAACTACCTCAAGTCCACTCCTGAAGGATAATCCCTGACTTTGTATTACTGTAAGCCTACAATGTCTTTCATAATTCTCCATTAAATCATGCAGAAGTCAATGAAAACTGGAATATGATCTGATAAGTGTATAGGGCCACACTGCATTCCCCGCAACATTTATGCATTTTCCCTAGCAATTAAATATTTAATCATTTCTGGAGCAGGACCCATATCTATACATGTGGCTGAGAGACCCAGAAACTGCTGACATGTACCATACCAATAGTCAAAAGAAATCCAAGACTCTACAGCAGGGATATGGATCCTATGGAAATCTGGGTGCACTTCATTTACAGTTCAAAAATGTAGGCCAGCACCAAATGAGTAAGAAAACTATTCATTTAATGTGGCAACATCAAAAATACACACACGATCAGACCGGTTTCGGCAAACCTGCCTTCTTCAGTGATAAACACACAATGTGATAGTGCTGTAATATATACCTTAAGCACTTAAAGCAACATCACCATAGGGCTAAAAACCCAACCATTTGCTATAAATGATCATTAAGACCCGGAGAAAACAATCCATCCAGCCTAATGATCCAACTTTCTTCTTTTTTATTGAGTAGGGCATGCCACCCTAACTTATTTGACCTGTTCCCCTGAATTTTATCAAAACTCATAAAATTGAACCTAGCTGTACTGTGGGTAACTACATGTTTATATAGGGCACTAGATGTCCGTTTGTTCTGAATGTCACTTACATGTTCAGACATACGTATAACGTAATGGCCCGGACGTCTATCCAACATAAAAAAAGAGGAGCATGAACATGTGGCTAAATAAATCACCCAATCAGTCCCATTATTGGCAAACAATTTTATGTCATAGACTTTACTGGTATTTCTGCTTGAAAATTGTTTGGATTTTCGCATATACTGACAAACGAACAATGACCACAGGGAAAGGATCCGATCAGTTCATCCCCAGTTAAAGTGAGTTGTCGTTCAGAAAATCTAATAGAGCAGCTATGTTTATAATGGTTAAAACATGACCCAAGAGTGTGTCCCCTGCGATAAGAAAATTGACATCTTGGAGCAAGAATGTTACATAAATCCTCATTTGCCAATAAAATATTCCAGTTATGATTTATGATGTCCCTGATTATGTTAATATTCCTACCATAGGTAGTCACAAACCTGATGACATTATCCTTAGTTGGGACTTGTCCCAGTAATCCAAAAGTTCAGACCTGTCCCGGCCCATTGCCCAAGTACTGGCAGACATGATGTGATTATACTGGTATCCTCTGACTTGAAATCTATGAATGAGATCCTTCTGATAATGTTCATAACTATCCACCATGGAACATATACGTGTAATACGTAGAAATTGTGACTTCGGTATATTTTTAATGATGTGATGTGAATGAAGGCTGGTAGCTAATAATAAATTATTATACTGAGGACGTTTACGAAACAGCTGTGAACTTAATGTATTATCAGTATTCCTGGTGATCGTAAGATCCAAAAAATGTATTTGTTGTAAGTTCACATTGTCTGTGAATTCAATGCCCAATTTACTATCACTGAGGTATTGAATAAATTCTAAAGTATATTTCATCTGACCGCCATATCATCCAACAATCGTCCAGATATCTTCTCCAGGATATCAATTTCCTCCAAGAAGATGTTATGTGAACTATCATAAATCAGTTGATCCTCAAGGAATCCCATGAACAGCTCGGCATAAATGGGAGCGAAAGCTGCTCCCATAGCCATCCCTCACATCTGTCAGCAATCACCCTGAAAAAAGAAAACATTTTTCATCAGAACATGTTCAGCCATACATATCAGAGTGTTGAATCCTGGAGGATTAAAATCCGCTTTATCTAACCAATATTTCATGGCGTCCAGACCCGCCCAATGGGGTATGTTGGTATATAAAGCCGAGATGTCCAATATACATAATAGCCAGTTTGGCTCTAATTGCAAATCCGATGTTATTTTCTGAAATTCAGTGGTGTCCTGAATTCTGGATCAAACAAGTTTTAATAATGGCTGTAGATATTTGGTCAGGAAAGCGGACAGAGGCTCAGTAAGACAGCGTATGCCAGACACAATAGGTCTCCCCGGTGGTTTCTCCAAATTGTAATGGAGTTTTGGTAGCAGATATAAGTATTGTTTCTGAGGATCCTCCACTGTTACCGTATTGCTTTGTAAAAAGACCTAACCAGAGAATAAGGCCTAGCATGGTTTTCCAGGGTGGTCATGATATAAACCCTACCCCAAAAATAAGCCCCAGTTAAACTTGTCAACAACACACGACAGAGGTATTGAATTATAAAATATTATTGACGCCTGTTGACTGAGGTTATCATACTCTGCTCACCATTTTCGGACCATTCGGACACCCAACTTCTCTTTGCAGAAAGTCGTAAGATTCTTTGCCTGGGAGTCCTCCACAATTCTTACTGTAACCCTAACCATCACTCGCACTTGACGGTTGTGATCTTTGGCTCATAAACACTGGCAGGTGTATTTTGATCGATCAACGTACAGACAACATGCGTAAAGCACGCGCACACGATAGTGCATGGTTGTGGGTGTGCCTTCTCTTTGTAAACAGCATCATTTTTTGTTGCCACTCTGGTCTCGTAAGTCTTCAAATTAACCCCCCCACCGGACAAGATGAGTGCAAAAAGAAAGAGCTATTCTGTCGTGTACTAGAAAGGAATCGTGGCGGACTCCCGGGGAAAGAATCTGATGGCTTTCTGCAAAGTGAAGAAGTTAGATCTCCAAATGGTCTGAAAATGGCATGCAGCGTATGATAACCTCAGTCAACAGGCCGATGAGAGAAATGCTAAGAAGTGCAAGTGTGGATCAGGTCGGCAACCATTATTTCCTGAGCTGAAAGACATCATCTGTGAGTGGATTGCTAACAGGAGAGCAAAGGCTTTGGTTGTGCGCAGGGCTGATATCCAAGCATTTGCCCTTGCAATGGCACTACAGTTAGAAATATCCCCAGAAGAATTCAAAGCATCACAACATTGGCTGGATGGCTTCCTTCACCGATATGAACTGTCTCTAAGAAGATCAACAACACTGTTCAAGCTGGAAGATACTGAAGTTATTAAACGTGCACTTGCGTTCAAGTCCTTTGTTGATGGCATTGACTTTTCTAAATACACTCTCTGCAACATGATTGCTATGGATGAAACTGCAGTGTTTATGGGCCAAGGATCTCTAACAACAATTGATCAGAGGGGTGCCTCGTCAATCTACATTCCCTCCACTGGTTACGAGAGTGCACGTGTTACTGTATTTTGGCAATTCGTCTAGCTGGAAAGAAAATCCCACCTCTAATCATTAGTAAGGGCAAGAAAAATAAGACTGAATGTGTTTCAGGCATTTATATTCTTGAAACCGAAAAAGCCTGGTGCACAGAAGCAGCTATAAGGAAGTGGGTCGATGTAGTGCTGCCACTTGTTTTGCGAGGTGGCAAAAAGAGGTCTGCTAATCTGGGATTCAGCCAGCACTCACCACGCTAAAGAAATGAAGAAATTCCTTGCACAGAGAACAGATCAAATAATGATTCCCGTAGGAATGACTGTATCTCCAGACTCTTGATAGTGCAATAAACAAGCCATTCAAGGACCAGCTCATGGAACTCAATGACTACATTGAAAATAGGATGGAGAGAAATCAGCAAAGAAACTTTGGCTACTTGGACAAGTAGTGCTCATTTAAAGGAGAGCTCTATTGCTAGGCATGACAGATTGGGGCCAATGGTTCTACAGGAAATGGAGTCACAAGAAATTCAGGTCGAAATTCGGGGGTTGGACACTTATGACAATGTTCCAGAAGAAGATGACATGACTGTATTTGAATAACTATGAAAGCCAAGGTGCAGATATTCTGAAGTTGAAATGTTTTGTGCACTGTTTATGTAGAATTCTCACACAACTGTTTTAACGCGTTAGAACTGTGGTCCAATAACAGAAAAGAACGAAATAAATGTCAATTTTTGTACATGAATAAACATCAATTTGTGTTCATTAATAAATGTTGATTTTTGCACATGAATAAAGGTAGATTGTTGGACGGTGTGGGTAAATAAGGCATCCCCTGATAATAAGCCCTAATGTGTATTTTGGTGGGGGGAAAGAGTATAAGACCCAGTCTTATTTTCGGGGAAATACAGTAGATGTTGCTTAACAGAGACACTGATTATACCTTCCTCGACTGCCTGTTCAAGCAACACATCAATTTCTTTTTTAAAACCTATGGTGGGGTCAAGCGGCATATACATGTAATGTCGACCATCTTGTAGTTGTCTGTGAGTTTCAAATGAATAACAACTAGCATCCATTACAACCACTGCCCCACCCTTGTCAGCCTGCACAATAACTATACTGGAGTTCCTTTTCAGGGTAGTGAGTGCCTGCTGTTCTGTAGCTGTTAAATTATGACTAAGTACTCTTGATTGACTAGTCTTGAAATGTAACTGTTTTAGCACAGTGTCCTGAAATATCGAAATGTGTTTGTTCATGGGGGGCACAAAACTGGACTGATGAAATCTGAATTCATTAGATCTTTGAGAATTGTCCTGAGAACCCAAAAACAATTTTAGGAGTTTTACAAAAAGTTAAGACATCATTGACACACTATCTTCTTCAGCAAACAAAATGGGGACATAGTTCAATCCTTTATTAAGAAGTTGTTATTCAACTTCTGTCAATGTAACAGAAGAAATATTGTGTACATTATTAAACACATTTATGGAGGAGCTAGTAGTTGCAACAAGGCTTCTACATTGTCTATGTTTTCTACCCCCGTGTTGGTTAGGCCTAAAGGGTAGTCAGCACCTCGTTGTTTATTAGGATCAGGGGACTCTTGAGTATTGGCATATTCTTTATCAGTGGCTGAGGATTCCTCCTCTGGAGGTACTACTATACCCATTTTTGGACTTTTTTTTAAAATAGAACGGGGTCGTTTCCTCTCAAATTTTGTTGAGGGAGTATACAAATCAGAAAATGTCACACTTTTTCTTAAGCCAAAAAGGGTTTACCCCATTCATAATCACCTGTATCTCGAGTGAACCTTTGAATTTTTGGGGCTTTCAAATGTTTCTCAAGTGTTAACAGGTCCTTAGTTAACTTGTTGAAACAAATTTTATAGTGGTCACAAACCCCAGAGTAGGCAGGTTCAAATCGTTGAATGATAAAAAATCCAAAAAGTGAATACCAAACAGTTAGGTAAGGGGTACCAATAAACTGTTTATTGAAATAAAAGATGAGCGCTTTCGCTTCACAGCTTCTTCAGATCTATAATATCACATCTCTAAAATCACAAACATATATATCTTCTATGACTAATTAGTCATTAACAATTACCTAACGTAAAGAATTATTTAAAGGGATATCTACGTCGACCATATGTTCTAGAGAATTAATTATAGAGTGTGTAAACCTACAAAGATGTATAAAAATGTAAAAATATACAAAGGTATATGAAAATGTGGAAATATAAAAAACACACAACAATCTATTGCATTGGACAGCATATAAAAAGCAAGTAAAACAATATATGAGGTGATCACTGGAGACTTCTATCAATCATAAGTACAAAATAGTCTATGGGCTTCACTATACACAAAAATATAAAATAAAAAATATATCTATGAATAGATATATGTATATATGTACATAACCAACAACAACATCTATAATTAACTAAAATTCAGTTCCATTTTACTGAACTCAAGGAATTGCATCCTGTGCTGGAACGTCAATTGCATGCACATATCTACCATGAATAGAAAAGGTCAATGATGATGTGAATCATTGTTCTAACTATCAGAGTGCATGTTTAAACTAAGGTCTAAAAATACCAACATATAAACATATCAAACATATATATTACTTATATGCAGTCACACTGATAAAGTGAGACATCTACACTATATAAAAAACATAATTACTAAAAATATATGTTAGCAAAGATGTCATTCCCTTTGAGTGTGTGTGAGACTATATTTTATCTTATATTCCTTCTTTGTCTCAATTTCGGTCTCAAAGAAGCTCTCTCATTGAGGCCTGAACCTTTATCAGCTTTCAACAACAGTATCCACTCATTTTCCCTACCTTTAGTGTGTGTGTTGACATCGCCTCCTCTTGGGTTTGGGCTCAGCACTTCTAGGGCTTTGAAATTAAAGTGTGAAGTATCTGTCACCATCACATGCTTTGCTAAGGCATTGTGCATCGAGCCTTTCCTAATATGATAGATGTGTTCTCTCATTTGATCCCTGAATGGGTGATTAGTTTTTCCTACATAGAATGAGGAACACTTCTGACATATAGCTATGTAAACTATATGTGGCGTCATACAGTCTGCTTCAGCAGAAACTGAAAAGCCCAAACCCAAGAGGAGGCGATGTCAACACACAGAAATACTGATGTCATTCATACGCTCATAATAAGATGCCAAGATGTTAACAAAACCCATTGAAGCATCCTGTTGCGCCTTCGCCCATTCCTCAGCTAGTCTATCATCAATAAGAGCTACTAGTGGCTGTATTCGAATTCTCAACCCTCTAGGGGTGATATTTTTAGCCTGATAGGCTTTGAATAATTTGAATAATTTTACGTGCCATGCATTGGTATGAAGAGTGGTCATATTATTAGTCAATCTGCCAAATAACTCAGAACAACAATCAACCGGGTCTTGAGCAGCAAAATCACCCATATGATCTCTAGATTCAGCAAGAGCAAACAACATGTAAATCATGTTTGTCTGCTGAAAGTCCCTGCAAAATGGTCGTCAGATCCATTTTTGTGGGTAAAGATCAAACAAGGTTAAGAATCCACTTAATGAAATGTAGATTATCCCCTAAATTAATCTATCACTATCTCTTGGACAATCTCCACAATTAGCTCTATATATCACATATCATTTGTTTGACAGACATTAGTAATATAATGTTCTAAGAATCTGGTTAAATCCTAACACCACTTATTCAATTATAATTCTATACATCTTGGGCAAAGTCCACGTGCTAAAGAAAAATAAGGAACCCGTCAGCTATGAACAGAAAAGAGAAAATGTCAGTATGAAAAAATACCCGAGTTATACATAAAAGACAGTTCACTAGTATTATGAAAATGTTTTGAACTCATCACCTCAACATTCACAATGTAGTGATAACTAGAAATCCAAGGGTAGAGTCCCCTCTATTAGTCCAAAATGGTAATAAACATCTCAAAATCTCTTCACAATCATGATGTTAATGTCCAAAATCAGTTCGCAAGTATTGTCCAAAGTGTTCAAACTCTACACTTCACCGTTCACAATGTAATAACCAATTCGCAAGACATTTCAGTAATATAAAAAGGTTACAGCCAAAAAAATACACTACAAACGGCTGAACAACTGAGCAGCTAATCTCACAAAATCCCTTGTTATACAGTAAACACATGAACAAATACTTGCAGAAAATGGTAATTAGTTCTGAAAGATTTATGCAAGTCGGTTTGAAATCCCTGAATTCAAATCGACTGATATTTCCACCACCATGTTTGCGAATCCACACCACACAGTTCAGCCAAATAAATTCAATCCAGCATCCCCATGAACACGAAAAGGCCCAAATTGTACATGTCGTTAATAGAAAGTTGTTATACAGTAAATATATGACCCCTAGAGAGTTGAAAATTCGAATACAGCCACTAGTAGCTCTTATTGATGATAGACTACCTGAGGAATGGGCGAAGGCACAAGATGCTTTTGTGAAGATCTTAGCATCTTATTATGAGAGTATGATTGACATCCATATTTCTGATGTTCAAACAATCTGTTCAAACAATCTGTGAACAAATTAAACCCTATGAAGGGCAAACCCACTATAAGACTTGTTTCAACAAGTTAACTAAGGACCTGTTAACACTTGAGAAACATTTGAAAGCAAAAACAATTCAAAAGTTTATTCGTAATATAGGTGATTATGAACGGGGTAAACCCTGTGGCTTAAGAAAATGTGAAACTTTCTGATTTAGAAACTCCCTCAACACAATTTAAGAGGAAATTACCCCGTTCTATTTAAAAAAAGCCCAAAATGGGTATAGTAGTATCTCAGGGGAGGAATCAGCCACTGATACAGAATATGCCAATACTCAAGTGTCCTGATCCTAAGAAACAACGAGGTGCTAACTACCCTTTAGGCCTAACAAACACAGGGGGGGTAGAAAACAGACAATGTAGAAGCCTTGTTACAAGTACTAGCTCCTCGATAAATGCTTTTTATAATGTACACAATATTTCTTCTGTTACATTGACAGAAGTTGAATAACAACTTCTTAATAAAGGATTGAACTATGTGCCTGTTAAGAAAATGGTGTGGTCAATGAGGTCTTAACTTTTTGCAAAACTCTTAACCTAAAATTGTTTTTTGGTTCTCAGGACAATTCTCAAAGATCTAATGAGTTCAGACTTCATCAGTCCAATTTTGTGCCCCCCATGAACAAACACATGTCGATATTTCAGAACACTGTGCTAAAACAGTTACATTTCAAGACTAGTCAATCAAGAGTACTTATCATAATTTAACAGCTGCAGAACAACAGGCACTCACTAACCTGAAAAAGAACACCAATATAGCTACTGCGCCGGCTGACAAGGGTGGGGCAGTGGTTGTAATGGATGCTAGTTATTATTCATTTGAAGCTCACAGACAACTACAAGATGCCAGACATTACATGTATATGCCGCTTGACCCCACCATAGGTTTTAAAAAATAAATTGATACGTTTCTTGAACAGGCAGTCGAGGAAGGTATCATAAGTGTTTCTGTTAGATGTTGCTTAACAGTGGAGGATAATCGGAAACAATACTTATATCTGCTACCAAAAATCCATAAAAATTTGGAGAAACCACCGGATAGACCTAGCCTCTGTCCACTTTCCTGACCAAATATCTGCAGCCATTACTAAAACTTGTTCGATCCAAAATTCAGGACGCCACTGAATTCTGAAAATAATATCGGGTTTACAATTAGAGCCGGACTCGCTATTATGTACATTGGACGTCTTGGCTTTATATACCAACATACCCCATTGGGCAGGTCTAGAAGCCATGAAATATTGGTCAGATAAAGCGGATTTGTATCCTCCAGGAGTCACTCTGTTAATATGTATGACTCAACACGTTCTGACGAAAAATGTTTTCTTTTTTCAGGGTGATTGCTACTGGCAGGTGCGAGGGACGGCTATGGGAGAGTCTTTTGCTCCCATTTATGCCGATCTGTTCATGGGATTCCTTGAGGATCAGCTGATTTATGATAGTTCATATAACATCTTCTTGGAGGAAATTGATATCTGGACGATTGTTGGATGATATAGCAGTCAGATGAAATATACTTATCAGAATTTATCCAACACCTCAAGGATAATAAATGGGGCATTGAATTCACAGTCAATATGAACTTACAATATGAACGTACAACAAATTTTTTGGATGTTACGATTACCAGGAATACACAATTTCTACGTATTGAACGTATATGTTCCATGATGGATAGTTATGAACATTATCAGAAGGATCTTCTCATTCATAGATTTCAAGTCAGGGGATATCAATATAATAATATCAGGTCTGCCTATACTTGGGCAACGGGCCGGGACAGGTCTGAACTTTTGGATTACCGGGACAAGTCCCAAACTAAGGATAATGTTATCAGGTTTGTGAATACCTATGGTAGGAATATTAACATTGTCAGGGACATCATAAATCATAATGGGAATATTTTATTTGCAAATGAGGATTTATGTAACATTCTTACTCCAAGATGTCAGTTTTCTTATTGCAGGGGACGCACTCTTGGGTCATATTTTAACTATTATAAAAATGGCTGTTCTATTAGATATTCGAAACAACAACTCACTTTAACTGGGGATAAACTGATTAGATCCTTTCCCTGTGGTCAATATATGCGAAAATCCAAACAATTTTCAAGCAGAAACACCAGTAAAGTCTATGACATAAAATTGTTTTGCCAATTGTGGGAATGACTGATTTATTTAGCCACATGTTTATGCTCCTCTTTTTATGTTGGACAGACTTCCTGGCCATTACGTATGTCTGACCATTTAAGTGACATTTGAAACAAACTGACATCCAGTGCCCTATATAAACATGCAGTTACCCACAGTACAGCTAGGCTCAATTTTATGATTACTGATAAAATTCAGGGGGACAGGTCAAATAAGTTAGGGTGGCATGCCCTACTCGATAAAAAAGAAAAAAAGTTGGATCATTAGGCTGGGTGGATTGTTTTCTCCATGTCTTAATGATCATTTATAGCAAATGGTAGGGTTTTTAGCCCTATGGTGATGTTGCTTTAAGTGCAGGTTTGCCGAAACTGGTCTGATCATGTGTGTATTTTTAGTGTTGCCACATTAAATTAATGGTTTTCTTACTCATTTGCTGCTGGCCTCCTTTTTTGAATTGGATTCTGCTACGTTTTGGCCTTGCGCACCTGCCATACTTGTGAGGGCTGCTTTTGGACTGCACTTCAGTTACACCACATACAGCATTCCAGTTACCAGTCCAGACTGTCAAACCCACCCGAAACTCTACCCATGTTGGCAAAAAGTTAAAGCAGTGTAGTGGGACTGGTGGTAACTTTATTTGACTTTTGAACACCCAGCTCCCGAGAAGACATCGGGGGGACAGTATCCTGGGCACAGGGTGAAGTGAAAAGTCACTTTACAAATCCCCCCTTTTCGGCCAAGGAAGCAAGAAAAAATGCAGCCTGGCAAACCTTCTCCTGCCCACTGAAAATACACCCTTTTCTTGAGAAATTCCCTGGCAGTTTGAAACAAAAAGGGAATTCTGTGTCCTGGATCCTAAATTCAAGAAAGAAAACGTTACAACAGGGCTCCCAAGACCCAAGGGGAGTGCACATGGATAGTGCTCAAATACTCCCTCCTCTTCCTTTTTTTCTTTCAATACAGTTACCAAGGCATTAGCTACTTTCCCAAAATAAACTACCTGGCTGAATAGGAAATCATTTTCCATGTATGCCTATCCCTCAAGCAAACTGTATCTCTTGGACATCATATCAAATGCTGCACATTTACAACTGTAGCAAGCACTGTGACAGTAATTAAAATATCCAAAATTGTGTCATCTTCCAAGGAGGACAGTAATAGTACAGCATTACATTTATTATATATCTTGCACCTTAAAAGGTTCACATGTCAATATGCCACAGTGTGACCTTTTTTTGCCAAAGCATCAAATCTTTATGCCCGAGCGGGGCTCCACAGCACAAAAGGATGAAGCCCTAATTGCAGCTCAGGTTCCCTGGGATCAATAAGCAGTCCCAGCACTGGAAAAGGGAGGGTGGAGACAGGAGGGAAGGGGTGTAGTCAATTTGCTTCTCCTGGGGGAACGGTTTGCAGGTGCTCAGGTAGCACAAACAGAAGTGTGATTTCTTTAACATAGACTGGGGAATCCACTATGTATGCTTTAAGGAAGTGGGGGGGCAAAGCTACTTACCAGCACTGTCCCTTGTGGAAATGAAAGGTGACAAGTGTGGTCAGGCCACTGTATGTCCACAGCTGATGATCGGGGGGGGGGGCACAGCAAAAAAAATAAATAAATAAAAAATGTTCTATTGAAGGGAAAAAAAGTACATTAAAACTCTTTTGAATTAGAAGCGGCTGATGATCTAGGGGGGGGCGCAAACACAGCAAAAAAAAAAAAAAAAAAAAGGAAGAAGTTATGTACTCATCATAACGTTCCATCCGAGTAGGTAAACTTCATTTGTCAGCAACCTGTGGATATGGGATCCATATCGGAACCGAGCCGGCAGCTTCAAACAGCTAAGATCCGAGCTCCAAGCTCCTCCCCCTTACCCATAACCCCCTGTTATCCCTTCCTGACCTCAGATCGAGTTTGCTCAGTAACACAGCATTACCATACAAAGGATCACCTGCCCATCCCAACCTAGAGCTATCCGGAAACAAGGGCACGGAATCCTTTAGTACGCACTATAGGTTAGGGGGATGGAGGGTGGGTCGGTTGCTGACAAATGAAGTTTACCTACTCAGATGGAACGTTATGGTGAGTACATAACTTCTTAATCTGAAGTAGTTAACTTCATCTGTCCATCAGAGTCCCCAGCTACCCAATCCTTGGGAGGTCCTCATGGAAGGATATTCCGGAGCACTGCAGAGCAGAAGGATGCTCTCCCTCTGGAAATTATATCCAACTTGTAATGGTTAATGAACATATGAGATGATGCTCAAGTGGCTGCTGAACAAATGTCATCCAATGATACTCTGGACCAAAAAGCAGCAGAGGTAGAAATCGATCGAGCAGAGTGGGCGTGGACTCCTTCGGGTTCAGGTCGGCCAGAACTCTTATATGCAAGAAGTATACATTGGGAGATCCATCTGGACAATGTAACTTTTGATACTGGTTTTCCCAAAGAGGGCTTAGCAAGGAATACAAAGAGTTGCTCAGATTTCCTGTGATCAGCGGTCCTGTGCAAGTAGAACCTCAATTGCCTGTGTACGTCCAGAGAATGTAACTTGTATTCACCCTTGTTCTGATAATTTGGAAAGAATACTGGTAAATTAATAGATTGATTGATATATTGGGCTCCGAAGCAACTTTGGGCAAAAAGGAGGGATTGGTCCTGAGAGAAACTCTATATCTTTATGGAAAAAGAAGTGTGGTGGTTTGGCGCAAAGGGCTTGAAGCTCCGAAACCCTTCTGGCCGAAGTGATGGCAATAAGAAAGGCCGTCTTCCAAGATAAGTATTTTAGATCTACCGAAGCTGCAGGCTCAAAGGGAAGAGCTGTCAGAGACTGGAGAACAAGAGTTAAATCCCATGGGGGAACTGCATCTTTAACTGGAGGCCTCAAGAGGAAGGTACCTTTTAAGAAGGTCTTGCATAATTTGGAAGTGGCCAAGGGACCGAGATCACTTCCTACATGACAATGGGAGATTGCGGCTAATTGGACTTTGACTGTAGAGGAGCTAGCACCCTGGTCGAATAAGATGGACAACAATTCTAGTACTGTTGGTAACGGGGCTGTAAAGGGGTCTAAGTTTCAATGCTCCGCCCAAATTGAAAAACGTTTCCATTTGCTATTATAAACCTTTCTCATAGAAGGCTTGTGAGCGGCTACTAGAATAGCCTTCACAGAGGGCAAGATACTGGGAGTCCTAGCTATTACTGGAACTGGATCAACCAAGCTGCAAGCTTGAGGTTGTCCAAGTTCGGGGTTGTTAATCCCAGTGGGTGAGAGATCAGATCCGGAGTGGGATCAAAAATCCATGGGGGATTCACTAGATGAGACCATAGACATGGGAACCATGCCTGACGAGGTCAGAATGGGGGTATGAGGATCACTCTGCTCCCCAACCGATGGGCTTTCTGCAAGAATTTTAGCATTAGGGGAAGAGGTGGATAAGCATAAAGTAGACCGGATGGCCAAACATGCACCAGAGTGTCTCTGGGGGATTCCCCCGGTGGGGGGATTAGAGCGATGTAAATCGCTGCACTTTGCATTCGAAGGAGACGTGAAGAGATCACAGCAAGGTTGACCCCACTTGAGGAAGATTTGCTTCGCTACTCTCGGGTTCAGAGACCACTCGTACCGTGAAAGGATGGTTCGACTCAGCCTGTCTGCCAAGATGTTAGACTGGCCCGGAATGTGCGTCGCTATGAGAAAGCAGTTGGTGGAGATCGCCCATTCCCAGACTCTCATGGCCTCTTGACAAAGTGGGTAGGATCTGGATATACCAGACTACTGACATGTCTGTCTGAATTGCAATTGTCCCCAAGGGAAGAAGGGCTTGGAGTGCTTGCAATGCCAAAGGCACCGCTCTCATCTCTAGGACATTGATATGCAACGAGGTCTCTGAATGGGTCCACGGTTCTGCCCATACAGTGCCCCCCCCACCCGAGGAGAGAAGCGTCCGTGGTCACCATGGTTAGGGGAGGAAACAGAGAAGGGGCGCCCTTTCTGGAGGTCCGGGGACTGGAGCCACCAGAATTGGGCTTTCCTGCAAACCCTGCAGAGGGGGATGGGTCAACTCAGTGGATGTTGCAGGATGGACCATTGAACCTGCAAGGTCCATTGTAGAATCCTCATGTTCAAGCGCGCTAAGGGTAGCAGGTTGATTGCTGCCGCCATGGAACCTAGAGCCCTCAGGACCAATTCCGCTGGAGGAGCCGGGGAGTGTAGAAGGACAGCACATGGAGCTTTAGTGTTCGAAGCCGGTCCGGAGTTAAGAAGACTTGCAAAAGGTTTGTGTTTAATCTGGCCCCAATGAAGTCCAAGATCTGGGTTGGTTGAAGAGAAGATTTTTTGAAACTGATTGAGATTCCCAGTCGGGAGGCCAAGTGGAGGAAATAATCTCTGGCTGAACACAGTAGATGCCTGGTGGGGGCGGGCAGGAGCCAGTCGTCCAAGTACGGAAAGACCTGTATTCCCTGGAGTCTCAGATGGGCCTCAACTGCCAAGACTTTGGTGAACACGCTGGGGGCTGTGGTATGGCCAAAGGGAAGGACCCTGAACTGGTAGTGGCTGGTTCCTAGCCAGAAGCGGATAAACCTTCTGGATCGTCTGTCCATCAGAATGTGATAGTACGCATCCTTGAGGTCTATAGAGCACATCCAGTCATTCTCCTGCAGGAGTGGGAGAATGGATTGAATGGTGACCATCCAGAACTTTTCTTTGGCCACTGACAGGTTTAGAAAGGACAGGTCGAGAATGGGTCTTAAGTTCCCCGTCTTTTTTGGCACCAAGAAGAACCTGGAGTAAAAGCCTGATCTGGATTGGTCTGGGGGGGACGTGCTGGATTGCTCTTTTTTCTAGCAGCTGGAGTATTTCTGTGGCTGCTGCCTCCCTTTGATTGGGTGGGACATCGGGGAGGCTCCGGGGTTTGGGAGGGAGATTGAGAAAGGGGATCTTGTAACCTCTGGATATGATTCGAAGCACCCAGCGATCTGTTGTAATGGACTCCCAAACTGCTAGGTGCCTCGAGAAACGCCCCCTGACTGCCTCCAGAGTGCAGCAGTTGGGTAACCCTTCAGGGTTGCTGCACGGGCCGATCAGAAAAGGGTTCTCTCGACCCGAAATTTTTCAGTCCCCCTCTGCCTTTGGGACAGCGTCCACCCTGCCCTCCTCTGCCTCTGAAGGACGAGGGGTCCTGAGAGAAACGGGACTGTTGAGACTTCCGGAACCACATCTTCTTCTGTCCCTTTTGGTTCCTAGGGGAGCAGAGAAGCGGACTCCAACAGCAGACATCTTCCCGTCTTTCTCATTCTGGACCGGCAGACGTCTTCCCGTCTTTCTCACTCTGGACCAGCGTGTCGCGTACGGTCTTGCCAAATAGCGAAGAACCGTCAAATGGGGCATTAGCGAAGGACGCCTTAAAGGGTTCCGCAAAATCGCAATGGTGGAGCCAAGCATGCCGTCGTAAGACAATGCCCGCTCCGCTAGCTCTAGCGGCTCCTTCCGTAGCATGGGAGAGGAGCCGCACAGAGGTGTTCGTAATGGATTTGAGAGTGGCCATTCGGGTTGAGAATACTTTCTTATCCACAGCCGGCATGGACTCTGGGGGCGACCCGGCGTATTCTTTGATGAGATCCCGCTGGAGTCGTATCACGTGTGCCATATAATTCAGCGACCTTACAGAGAAGGTGGCTGAAGTGAACATCCGCTTCCCCAGGCAGTCCATCGTCCGAGACTCCTTGTCTGGAGGATGGATCGAGGAACTCTCCTGGGCTAGTTTCTTTTTGGTAGCGGCCGCCACTAACATGGCATCTACAGGAGCACCCTTGCTCCAACATGTCCCATCACAAGGGGGGCTGAGAATTTTATCTGGTCTCTTTGGAATGGGCTCCACAGTGTCCGGCTCCTTCCATGCCCTGGTAGTAATCAGGTCTACCAGGGGATCAGCTGGAGGGGACACCCAAGAGGTAGATGGGCCTGCGTCAAACGCCTCCAGAAACACAGACTCATCAGAGGAAGGTTTTTGGGCTGACCACCCCCCTCTAATATGAAGCATTTCCATGATGTCTCCGAAGAAGACGTCTTCGGGGGGTGGCCTTGGTGAACCTTCCCCTAAGTCTGTGTCTTCTGTCAAGGACTCAGGTGAGTCCCAAGTGCCTCCTCTTGCACTTACGTTTGTGAGGAACCTCCTTGGGGGGGCTGTCCAAAGAGGCCTCACCAACCACATCCTGTTCCTCCAAGGGAACTATCTGGGATGTAGGCGCAGGCTGACCCTGGGGCTGGGTGATGGAAGGTAGGCTCATCTGAGAGGGAGTGCAGGGTGGAACTGTAGCAGGAGCCTGGGGCCTCGAATCCCTCGACAATACCCTCTCCACGACATCCGAACGCCGAAGAAGAACTGCTCTCTCTGGGATCCGAAAGCAGCCCCCTCAGATCCGATGTGTGGATCAGAGCCGGTGCCGAAGCAATCGGATCCGAAGGGCCAGTATGTTCCGACCGAGACGGAGCCGAAGACACACTGACACCTCCGGATCCAAAGCTCAGCTCTCGGCTTCGAGAGCTCGGCTCTGAGAATGGACCCGACAAACTTGAGGGTGCCGTCGGTGCAGAGGTACTATCGGCACCAACACTCCCCCGGCTCCCATGTTACCCGGCTCTGAACCCCGGAAGTGGGTCAGAGAAGGAGTAATTGGGGCAAAAAAGGGGGGGGGGGTCGAGCTCCCCCCCAGAGGGGGGGGGCAGGAGCACTCTCATCTGCAGCTGGGCCTGGAGGAACCTATGCATCATCCGGTCCATATCTGCATCGGACAAGCTACGAGTTGACCTAGAGGAGGCCACTGAGGCGGGGAGTGCCGCCTCGATGACCTCGAAGGCGGTCGAGTCTCCTCCTCCTCCGGCTCTGGGGAAGAACGTGGTGAATGGAGCCGGGAAGGAGACGGCCCGGAGGCCCTGGGAGAAGCTACTTGCTTGGCCGGCGGGGCCGAGGAGGAAGATGCGGCCCGCCGCTTGTGGTGCTTCTCTTTTCTCCTCTCCCTCCTAGCTTCCTTCACCTCCTGGCCTGAGGTGGGAGGGTGAGTCCAGGCCAGGGGAGCAGGGATGGATAGTGGTACTGCCATGGCAGGTTTCACGGATGGAGAGGAGGACGAAGTCGAGTCCGGGGGCAACAGTCCCGCCAGAATCAACTTCGACCTCCTGTCCCTCAAAGCCCTGGGGTTGAAGGCTGCACAAATCGTGCAGCCTGAGGAGAGGTGGTCAACCCCAAGGCAGATCACAGCAGATGGCCACACTCGGTGCATTTAGAAAAGAAGGCTTTAGGGGCTTCGTACATGACTAAGGAAAAATTACAGTAGACCCATAGACCCAAAGACAGACACGCCTTCACACACACGGGGGGAGGTAATTTAACTAAAATTAACTACAAAAAACGTTAACCACTGTAAACTAACTAAGGAGCAACACACAATTTTTTACTGTTAAAATAGAAAAGAAAGGATTTTTCTCACAAAAACGATCTACTCCCACGCCTGGAACTCATTCAGAGCTGCTGACTGAACCACGGCAAACGAGATCTGAGGTCAGGAAGGGATAGCAGGGGGTTATGGGTAAGGGGGAGGAGCTTGGAGCTCAGATCTTGGCTGTTTGAAGCTGCCGGCTCGGATCCAATACCCACAGGTTGAAATGAAGTTAACTACTTCACATCATACATTAAAATTCTTTTGAAATTATCAGATAGGTCAAAGGTCAATTCACTCAAAAGTTGGTATTACATTACAAATACAAGATGAAACCAGAGCTACCAATAAACAATCTCCACCTTGGATCCGAACCAGTTGGTTAACTTGAAGTTCCACAAAGTCAGGCAACAAATTGAAAGTTCAAATAGTTTATTCCATAAAGTTCCAGCACAGTAGACAAGGAATAAAAGTTAAGCGCTTTCACTTAGGTTCAATCCCAGGCTTCCTCAGAACAAAAAATCAAAAGCCATTGGTGGGCTTAAATACCAATTCCCCATCATGTGACCTATCCTAATCACAGTTCCATACTAAAAAATATAATGATGAATAGATAAATATTTGTGTTTTGTATTTGTATTTGTTGCTGACGGTGTGGATTTTTTTCTGTTTTTGGATATGGCTGACGAGCAGGGTACCGACAACTCTGAGGGAATCCCGTTGGCACTTAAGAGATAGTGCAGCAACTGATTTTATGGACAATACTCCTGTTACAAGGAGTGAATTTAACAAATTGTTAACTTTGTTAACTGAATTAAACAATCATTTAACCAACAGGGACACAGGAACTGAAGCCAGTTTCCCCGGTAACCAACAACACTACAATGAGATCTTCACTAGACGCAAAGAAAATGCGTCCAATTCAACGGAAGTGATGGAGGCTAACAGACCTATGGCTTCCTCCTCTATTGAGACTGTGCCGGACACACGAAGGGGCAACACCAGCATTTTTAAAGATTTTGCGGGGTCGGGGAGGACTAATGGATTAATGTCAATGACAGTGAACTCAAACTATGGTTCTGTGCCGAACTTTGAGACCTGGACTAATAAGAAGTTTAATTTTTTGGAAGGTACTATAATGTGAACATTAATTTTGAAGATTGTTTTAAGAAGTTTAAAAACAAGATGCACTTTTTTTAAAATGAACCAGTTAGAAATTGATTATTTGAAACAGTGTGTCAAAGTTAACAGGGTGCCTAAGGGGTTGCTTTTTTTTTTTTTTTTTTTTTTAAATACCCCAATAATGTTATACTAGATAGTCCACTATAGTCCACTACACCAACAGTTGTGGGAAGTGTTTAACAGGGTGGGGATTGAGGCTTTGAACCTCATGATTAAAGACTATGAAGTTAAAAGTGATATTCTTTTGAAGGAACTAGATGAATTAAATGAAAAACTCAATAATGATCATTTAATGGAAAAAGAAAGAAATCAGTACGAAAATGTTTTTAAAGAAGTTGATTTTTATTGTAGTAAAATTTTAGATAGAAAAATTAGGAAGCTGGAGAGGGATTTGCATGAGTATCAGGATGGTAGGGCATACCCATTACCTAATTTCACACCACGAATTAACTTTCATGATAAATGTGTTCCCTGTGAATGGGGGTGATAATTTTAATGTGAACAGGCCCAATGATTTTGCTGAAGAAGCTCAGGGCCCAAGGAGAAGTGAAAGACTGGTGGAGAAAGGGAGGAATGGCTCCACTCAGGATTTTTATTTTCAGAGAGGGGGGAAGGGGAGGGGAGGGAGGAGGAAAGGGAACAATTTTCAAGGGAAAATTTGGAACCGGTGAATGTATGGCCTTCACCAGTGGTGACAGATAAATACAGACAATGAATACCCTATTGATCCTGAACAGGTTTCTAAATCACCTGTGATTTGCAAGCTAGGTAATTTTAGTATTTTTAATTTTACAGAACTTTTGATTACGGAACATTTTTTTGACCTTTTCACGAAAGGGTTTCATTATGTTCCCTTTAGAGCTGGAAGTCTTGTGAACACGATCATTGATTTAAAAATGTTTTTGAGGCAATTGAAATATTATGTTCAAAGGTCAGACACAAACAAACATGGAATTGGTTAGAAAGAGCACTTTTGACCCACCCATTCACCCTTCCTTGAGGATTTTTGAGGAACTTGTGGAAAAGGAAATTGGGTCCAGTGGGAAAATTAATAGGACCGTCAGTAAACAGAATTTTTCAGTGGAAGATTTTGGAATGTTGAACCTCCTGAAACTACACAATGTTAGGGTTATGAAACCTGACAAGGGTGGGGGAGTTGTACTAATGTACAACAATGGATTACGAGACTTACATGTACAATATCTTACAGGATACTGAACAGTACGAGGTGGTGTCTAGGAATGAAATCAATGTAAGATATGCAAAAATTAATTATTATTTACATGACCACCTTTTACAGGGAGTATTCAATGAGAAACTGTACAATTTCCTGAATGTTGGACACCCTAGAATACCCACGATTTTTGGTATTCCCAAGACCCACAAAGGAACTGAAGACATTAAATTTAGACCAATAGTGGCGGGGGCAGGGGGTATTACCGAACCCTTAGCTGTTTTTGTGGATGTTACTGTTAAGCATTTTTTGGAGTCAGTTCAACACATTTATAAGGATTCTTGGGAATTCTTAAAAAAGATCAACAAAAGTATGTTTGTGAATGATTTACTGATGGTTACTATAGATGTTGTCGATCTTTTTCCCAGTATCCCTCACTCTGAGGGATTGGACTGGTTTTCTAATATTTTGGTTAATGAATTTGGGCTGGACAGCAAGTCCATTAATTTGGTTCTGGAATTTACGGAAACTGTCCTTAAAAACAACTATGTGTTTTTTAGTGGCGAGTACTACCATCAAAAAAAGGGAGTGGCCATGGGTGCATCCCGTGCCCCCTTATATGCAAATTGTGTCTTGTATTACTGGGAAAAGCATTATATATTTGAATCAGAATGGAATAAATACATTGTGCACTACACTAGATTTTTAGACGACATTTGTATATTTTGGAAGGGGACTCAGGAAGAATTAAATCATTTTTTTAACTATATTAAATCAGACAACAACTTTCCTGACATTCACTATTAAAGTGGAGAATGATAAACTAAATTACTTGGACACCACCATATACAAGGATTTTACAAATAATTGTTTTCAGTCTAGATTATACCGGAAGAAGACTTTTTCCAATAGTTATTTAGATTTTGACAGTGGTCACCCTATATACCAAAAAAAGGTGGATTGTAAAGGGTCAATTTATAAGGGCCTCAAGGATGACAAGTAAATTAGAAGATTTTACAGACGAAAATAGTTACATTAAAAGTCTGTTTCTAGAAAGGAAGTATCCCGAAGATCTTATTAATCAGCAGGCCGAAGAGGTTCTTCACAATAGGGAAATTAAATATTTTCCACTTATAGGGAAAGGTACGGACACTATTACTGGGAACACTAAAGGTAACAACTTTGGTCCAGGTACATTTATTCATACATTTTCAGAAGCATCCTACTTGACTGAAGAAGTTATTAACAAATTTTGGTATGTTCTGAGAATTAATGAAGATATCTCAGAACATATACCTCCTTACCCTACGTTTGTTAGAAGGAGGAATCTTAACTTGAAAGAGTATTTAGAAAGGGGAAACAAGGAATACTCACATGTTTCAAATAATATTAAAAAGAATGGTACATTCAAGTGTGGTTCGTGCCACCAGTGTTCCTTTATGTTGGACACCAATTCCATTTTCATTTCCTCTAGGAAGGTTCACCTTAAAGCTCAGTGACATTTTAATTGTAAATCCTTTACAGTGGTGTACTTAGGGGTGTGTACACAATGTTTTAGTTTCTACATTGGCAAAACAGAAAGAAATTGGGTAGAAGGGTGTATGAACATCTCTATGATGTTAGAACTAAGGAGTCCAACGCTTTTTTTCAAATACTCTGTTTGTCCCAATATGAAAGTTTTTTGTTTTAGAACAGGTGGAGATGGACCCTAGGGGAGGGTGCTGGGAGACTAAATTAGAATATTGCGAATTGCTTTGGCAATTAAAACTGGATGTAGGGAAGGCCCCTGATTTAAACGACCACATTAATATTGGTAGTGTGTTGAGGATGAGAGCAGCTAGGTTATAGGTACACACAATGCACCTTTTCTTGGTTTTGGGTTCGGCTTCATATTGAACCAATTTTTGTTGGACTTTTTAGACGACTTGTGCTTAATTGTTATAGTTTATTAGATTTTAACATTAAGACTGTGGTTGAGTTTTTAGGAAATATAATTAATCGTGTATTTTTACAAAAAATACATGTACATTTATTATGCATTTTTTATACAATATTTTTCTTACAGTTAGTGTTTCACGGATTGAACAATGAAGTTCTTAGTCTCTGTTTTAATTGATTGTAATATTGATGCGGGGTCAACTAGTATTTTTGCATTAAATGTATATATATATATTTTTATTTTCATACATACACGAATATTTATCTATTCAACATTATATTTTTTAGTATGGAACTGTGATTAGGATAGGTCACATGATGGGGAATTGGTATTTAAGCCCACCAATGGCTTTTGATTTTTTGCTCCGAGGAAGCCGGGGATTGAAACTAGGTGAAAGCACTGAACTTTTATTCCTTGTCTACTGTGCTGGAACTTTGTGGAATAAACTATTTGAACTTTCAATTTGCTGCCTGACTTTGTGGAACTTCAAGTTAACCAACTGGTTCGGATCCAAGGTGGAGATTGTTTATTGGTAGCTCTGGTTTCGTCTTGTATTTGTTGCTGACGGTGTGGATTTTTTTCTATTACATTAATAAACCATAGCATAAATTCATTAGATGGCTTATAAAGCTTTTCAACAACTTTTTATTTATTTAACATTTGTTTACCAGGAAAGTCCGACTTGGAACGAGCCAATTTTCAATGGAGGCCCGGGGAGAAATGCTGTAGATGCACGTCTTTCTAAATAGATGAAGCTTTTCTGAAAGACAAGTACATCTTAGAAGAAAAATCTTTTAAAAGCATCATAACATTTACTTAAGGTTCATAGGTATCGGCCTAAGGGCATACGTAAGCCTAGCCAACAAGGTTCCCTGCCTTACGCCACCCAAGAAAGTTATTTTCCTGTGCCACTGTCGAGCAGAGACACAGAAGTGATCCCTGGGGGTATATTTCCTATTTCCCATCCACTCATTAAGATTTTTCTTGAAGAGTGCTAATGAAGAACTTTGCTTGACATAGATGGGTAGCCTGTTCCAGAGTATGGGAAGTCTCTGGGACAGGAATCTATCCCTCCAGCAAGTCCTGTCTATTGTGGTGACAAGGTTTAGGTCCCTAGAGTGTGTAGCTCGAAGGGTTTGGGATTTCTTTAGGTGTAGCATGACCAACAGCTCTGGGTTTGACATAGCTTTATATGTTAGGCAGAGATCACCTCGGAGTAGGCGATATGCTATGGAGTAAAGCTGGAGTTTTTTGAGGCGGTCAGTGTAGGGCATTTGAGGTCAGTAATCCTCTTTGTGAGGTACTTCTGTGGCCTAGCTGCTGCACATGTCTTGTGAGGTACATTCCAAAAGGGGCATTGTACTCTATAATGGGTCTAATGAGTGTCAAGTAGATGGGAATAATGCCCTCTTTTTTCCTGGATGAGAACCCTTTTATGATGAGGTGTGCCAAGTAGAAGGACTTCCTGACTACTGTGGTGGTATGACTATCAAAGGAGAGACTACTGTCCACCTGGGTCCCAAGGTCTCTTATCACGCATTTGGTGTTAAGTAGATTGCTGCCTATGTGGTAGATCATGGGTACAGAGTTTTTTCCAAAGGGGATGACACTGCATTTTTTGGCACTGAGCTTGAGGCCATGGCTCTGACACCAGGCATCTGTCTCAGCAAGGCCCTTCTGTAGGATGTCCACATCATTTGGGGACTTGACTATGGCTCCTAGTTTGCAGTCAACTGTGAACTTCATTAGCCAGAGGCCTTCTGTGTTTGGTATCTACTTCTCTGAAGTACAGGCTAACAGGAGAGGTCCCAGGACGGAACCCTGTGGTACTCCACTTGTCACTGCTTTGAGATCAGATTTGGAGTCTGCAACTTTTACAGTATGGGTTCAGTCAGTGAGCCAGTTGGCAACCCATCTTGTGACGTAGGGATTTATACCTAGTGTAGTGAGTTTAGCTATAATTCCAGAATGGGGGATGGTGTTGAAAGCCTTGGCGAGGTCAAGATAGACTGTGTGAACCACCTTACCCTCATCTACGGCTTTGGTGACTGCCTCAATGAAGTCAATCAGGTTTAGGAGGCATGATCTGCCTTTCACAAATCGAACTGGGTGGGATCCAGATTTTGGAGGTTACCAAATGTCTTTTTTTACGAGTTCCATGATGAAACATTCCATGGCCTTGCAGATCAGGCTAGTCAGGCTAATAGGTCAATAGTTCCCGGGATCAGTGGTGGCTCCCCCTTTGTGGAGTGGGATAACTATTGCTGTGTGCCATTCAGTGGGCACAAAGCCTGATGCGAGGCAATTATTGAACATGGTACTTAAGTGGGGAGCCAGTTTGTTCTGAAGTTCGTGTAAAACGTAGCCTGGGATGTTGTCCGGTCCCACGGATGCTGTGTTTTTGGCTTTAGAGAGTGCAGCTTTTACCTGCGTAGTTGTGATTACAGGGACTCTGCATTCTTCCTGTATAGATATGGGACCTTTAGGGGGTGAGAGGGGAGAAGAGTTAGCACTGAACCTATCTGCCAGGATGTTGGCAATATCAGTTGGTTCTGTAATTTTCTTGCCTTTGTACTGTAACTCAAAGCAGATCTGGGTGTTTCCATCGAGATTCTTGACATAGCTATAGAATGCTTTGTAGTTGCCCTTGGAATTAGTGGCAATTTTGTTTTCGTAGCTAGCTTTGGAGGATCTTATAAGGGATCTCAGCTTCTTACCGAGGCTGACAAGGGAGCTCCTCCACTCATGGGATTTTACTCTCTTTTGCAACAGTTTCTTCCTTCTGTTGTACAGTTTGTTTATGGCAGGGGACCACCAGATTGGCTTCCTTTTTTTGGAGAATAGCGTCTTGGTTCCATTTGGGATAGCACGATCCATGCACTCGTGTAAGTGCTTATAGAGTGAAATTGTGTAGGATTTTGCAGTTGTAACTGTATTGTCCATCTGCACGAGTGTCATGAAGTTCACCACTTCTGTCTTAAGAAGCATGAAGTTGGCTTTGGAGAATTTTTTTTACTGTGGTTTCCTTAATGGGGGGTGGGGGCGGGATGTGGATATCAAGGGTGAGTAGCTTATGGTCAGATCGGACCAACGAGGAGTTGACTTCAGGTGTGTAACACCAGTCATTCATGTTGGTAATGACTAGGTCTAGGATATTGTTGCCCCTGGTGGGGGTGTGGATAAGTTGATTCAGGGCATTGGAGTTTATGAATTCCACAAAGCGTTGAGCTAAGGAGTTGGTACATGAGTAGATTTCCCAGTTAATGGTGGGGTAGTTGAAGTCGCCCATAATTAGGGTGTTTGGTTGAACCCTAATATTTCCCAGTACATCAAGAAAAGAGGAGTGGGAATCCTGGGGCATGGTGGGAGATCTGTAGCAAGCTACAATTTGGATTGCAGTTTTGCCCAGAGTTAGTAGCACTTGGATAACCTCGGATGCATTATGCTGAGTAACTAGCCTGGAGGTGTGGATATTCTTTATGAATATGGACACACCTCCGCCTTTGGTGTTTCGGTCCAGGTTACATGGCCGAAATGTGTGGTGTGAGTTATAGCCTGGTAGTGCAAGGGTGCTCTCTGGAGCCTTGAACCAGGTCTCAGTCACTGCACAGATATCAATGCTCTCCATTTTAAGGAGCGCCTCGAGTGAGTGCATTTTGAGATTTAGACTTCTAGCATTGAGTAACATTACCTTCAGTTTTTGCTTGCCTGTTCCTGTTATGGTGGTGAATTTGTTATTTGAACCTTGCCTAAAAAAAGGCACTACAGGGGCAGCAAGAGCCTTAGCCAGTATCCGGAATCCGAGGGGCGACAGGTGCAGGCCATCTGTGGCAAAGCATCGTGATCTGTCGACCATGTCATCCCAAGCAGACAGACACTGGATCCCCATAGAATGACACCAGAAGCTTAGTCAATTGTTGAAGTCAATCATTTTGCCCTTGTACTGCGGTATCATTCTGGGCGATGGCAGAATGCTACTCAGGGCTAGGGTCATACCTGCCTGGGCTACAAGATCAGAGAGCTCTTCCATGTCTCTTTTCATGTAGTCCAGGGAGGTATGTCTCAGGTCATTCACACCAACATGGACAATGACAGAGTCATATTTGTACTTGTTGTGGAGTGACCCGAGTGCGTGGGTTATGTGGCAGATCCTGGCACCCAACAGGCAGCTGACAGTAACCTTCTCCTTGTTTAGCCTGGTGAGTGGGACATCAGTGTGCCTGACTATAGAGTCACCTATGACTAGTGTGTTGGGTACGTTGTTTTGCCTTATTGGCTGTGGTTGAGTGGCACACTGAGTCTGTGGACTATGTGTCATTTGGGTTGTGTTTGGGGATAGAGGTTGCTTGCGTTTCTGCTTTGGAGGTCTCTGTTGCTTAGACAGATTATTATTGGAAGCATCCGTGAATGTTTTTGTGTTAATACGTGTGGATTTTGGTGGTGTAGATTTAGTGAACCCTATGTGAGGAGTGTGGTGTGGTGCAAATGTTTACTTTCTCCTCATGACTGTCAAGTTCAGTCTTGGATGGAGACAGATTTACCTCCAGTTTGGCTAGGGGACGAGGAAGGGAATTAAAAAAAAAAAAGTATATATATATATATATATATATATATATATATATATATATATATATATACATATACACATATATATATATATATATATATATATATATACATATACACACACACACACACACACACACACACACACACACACACACACACACACACAGTCCTTCTACTACGTTAATTTTAAATATGATTATCCTTTTGACAATGTTCTTTCTTACTAATGGAACTGTTGACCTCAAATGTGACACAGTGGCATTATGTAATTATGTAACAGTCAAGTCCTAAGGCACTGGGGACCATGTACCCTATGCCCCGTGTCTTTTGTTTTTGCTGCTCAGAGTTTAACAAACAATCAATTACTTTCACCAAGGTGACAATCTGATTATAAAAAATAAAAGTAAACAGCCTTGCTACACAATATACAAAGTCTTCTAACTGATAAACTTCCCAGTTCGACAGAAAAGATGAAATCTGTACAAAAAAAAAAAATTAAAGCTGTAGTGAGAAAAAGATTTAAGGAATCACAGATATCCAAGGTCTAAATTTTACCAGCATGGCAATACACATCTGATCCTAGTTAGCAGAGAAAAGCTATATATTTTGCATAAATAATCTTTTTTTTTCGGGCTTAAAAGCTGTAAGCTTCTGTCACAAAGGGAAAATTATATAGATAAATTCACAGATAGGAGCCTAGTAAACGGTGGTGGTGCTGGGTAGTGTTGTTGCCTCATAGCAAGACGTTGTCCCGTTTGATTCTCAGCTAGAGCGTCTTCTGTGTGGAGGCATACATGAATGGGGCGTGCCTTCGTTGAAGGTTGTGCGTCAGGGCTGGCAACCCGGTACGTAAAAATCCACTACCAATCATTAGCGGGCCAGAGTTCCGCTGTGGCGACCCCTAACCGGGAAAAGCCGAAAGACACAAACAAGGAGCCTAGTAAACACTAACCATAACTTTTTGTAAAGTCTCACTTCAAACTGACCCAGTGTTAGCAGCCTTCTGATACAGATGTTAACTACTACCACACAAGACATAAACAGAGGTACACAATGATTTTGTAAGTTAATCTGGCTGCCCAGTGTAAATGCACATACTTTTATAAATCTAGACTGTAAGCAATAGTTTTGAAGTCTGAACAGAAGAACATAAAGCTTCAAAAATTAAAGGAACTGACAGGGAAGTGAAAAGATTAACGTCTCTCTCCAGTGTCGCAAAAGATTTTTAAGGGATAGTTGAGGGGATGGGTCATCGGAAAGAACATATGATCCAGTTGCAGGACCTAGAAGAAAGAGCTACTTATTCTGCTTAAAATTTTAGAACTAGGTAGTCCCCACCTACTGGTGGCGGGTCTACTTCAAAAATTGAAATCTTATAACACTGAACTTCAAAACACTGAGACCATAACACTGAAAACCCAAAACAACGAAACATCAGAACACTGAAATATTACATCTTAAAATTGAAAACTACAACGCATATGTAAATAACATCCCCTCCACCTACAACACCACCAAATTAACAAACACACTTTTTACTACGTTTTTGCAGGGGGGCAAGCCCCCCTGCACCCCCCCACACCTCCCGTAAATTTACTATACCAACTCCAAGATCAAACTACAGTGGAAAAAAGTTAATTTCCTAACCTCACTGTATCACGATCACCATACAGAATATAAACAATGTCTAAATCACTTACCTGTACTGCCTAAAAACACGTACAGATTGGCGAAATAAACACTTTTTCCCCTACTCACTTCTCCAGCACTTCTCAGAAAACTAACTTAACTTCCATGAAAGCAACACATTCGTATGTTAACATTCTGTATGGTGATCATGTTACAGTGGGGTTCGGAAATTAACTTTATTTTCACTGTAGTGCGATCTAGGATTTGTTATATTTAATTTATTGGGGGGTGGGGGTTTACCCCCTGCAGAAACATAGTAAAAAGTGTGTTTTTTACATTGGTGTTGTTATATGGGGATGTTATTTACACGTGCGTTGTAGTTTTCTATGTTATAATACACACTTTCAGTGTTCTGAGTTTTCATTGTTTTGGGTTTTTGATGTTTGAATTACAATGTTATGTGATTTCAATGTTTTGAAGTAGACCCCTGGTGGCATACTGACAATTATAATTTCGACTGACAGAAACTGACAAAGGGACACAAAGTCTTCATTTCATCTCACACTGTCTGATTTACAGAATCATAGAGATTGCTCTGATCCACATGGATCATTTTCAGACTCACCCATGTTAACTACAACAAAAACTGGGAAAAAAACTACACAATTATACAAAAATGGTCTAAGGAACATGTAAACATTGTTGCAAGAATTTAAGTACAAAACCAAAGTGTAGAAGAACTTGTAATAACTGAATGTTATAGTCCAATAAAATATTCTTCCGATAAATTAGAATTTGGAAAGCTCGACTATAACAGAGAGATTACAAGGACGGAGAATAAATTTTCAAGAATGCATTTACTGTTAAACAAAAATATGATCCCAACCAAAGCCCTATGAGAGGAGCTATAATCAAGTTGTAGTGCATGCAGCACATTGATTATGCTCCAATATTTGGAAAAAGACAAACCATTAAGTGCCAGAGTGGTGCATGACCCAACCTTAAACATTACACACCCTCTGCTTATGTTTTTAAGGTCAGGTCTAGTGCCAGGTAGCAAATTCTGCCTGTACTAATTATCAAATAACAGCGGCAGAAATAAAAGATTTGCTTCTACCAGCTGTGCATACTGGTAACATGTCTCCAACTTCTTTAACAAACTCAGTTGCTAGAACAACAAGATGTATTAGCATCCATTTCCATAAGGATACAAACTCAAACAGATGTCATTATTTAGCGACTTCAATCGTCATTGGTTTGTCCAAAAAACACAGATTATATAAGGAACAGACAAAAAAATCTAGATAGTTGAGAGGTATGAAAGGTGAGCAAAAACATAATTGATATTGTTACACTGCATCTCTGACAGCACAATGTGTTTTACGGTATTGAAAGACTAACTCTGGGCAAGACCGCAATCCAACTTGTTACAGATCCCCCACCATGCCCCAGGATTCCCACTCCTCATTTCTTGATACACTGAAAAATATTAGGGTACAACTCAACACCCTAATAATGGCCGATTTCAACTACCCCACCATTAACTGGGAAAACTACTCATGTACCAACTCTTTTGCTAAATGTTTTCTGGAATTCATAAATTCCAACACCTTGGATCAACTTATCCACACCCCCACCACAGGCAGCAATATCCTAGACCTGGTCATTACCAACATGGACGACCGGTGTTCCACAGCAGAGGTCAATTCCTTGTTGGTCAGATCAGACCACAAGCTAATCAGCCTAGACATCCACATCCCGCCGCCACCCCCCATTAGGGAAACCACCGTAATAAATTTCTCCAAAGTCAACTTCACACTTCGTAAGTCAGAAGTGGCAAACTTCACAACACCCATGCAGATGGACAACAGAGGTACGTCTGCTGAATCCTACACAAATGCGCTTTATAAGCACTTACACGAGTGCATGGATCGTGCTATCCCTAACAGAACCGGAAGAATGCAAAGTTCCTGTAATCACGGCTGCACAGGTAAAAACCACTCTCTCCAAAGCCAAGAAAACAGCATCCATGGGACCTGACAACATCCCAGGCTGCGTTTTACATGAACTACAGAATGAAATGGCACACCACCTAAGCATCATGTTCAATCATAGCCTCACCTCAGGCTTTGTCCCCACTGAATGGCGCACAGCAACGGTTATCCCACTCCACAAAGGGGGAGCCACCATGGACCCCAGGAACTACTGCCCCATTAACCTAACAAGCCTGGTCTGCAAGGCCATGGAACATATCATCATGGAACTTATAAACAAAGACATTGCTAATCTCCAAACTCTGGACCCCACCCAGTTTGGGGTTTGTAAAAGGCAGATCATGTCTCCTAAACTTGATTGACTTCTTTGAAGCAGTCACCAAAGCCGCAGACGAGGGTGAGGTGGTTCACACAGCCTATCTAGATTTCGCCAAGGCTTTTGACACCATCCACCACTCTGGAATTGTAGATATACCTAGTTTAGTGAGTTTAAATCCCCATGTCACAAGATGGGTTGCCAACTGGCTCACCGACAGAGCCCACACTGTGAAAGTAGCAGACTCCAAATCTGACTTCAGACCAGTGACAAGTGGAGTACCACTGGGTTCAGTCCTGGGTCCTCTCCTATTTGGTATCTACTTTTCTGAAGTACAGGCTAGCACAGAAGGTCAAAAAAAATTGAGTAATTAATTGTCATTATCCAATTGTGGTTGGTATAAAAGGGAGTATGTATTTATTACTTTTTGTGTGCTCTAGGAAGGCTGATGTTGCCGAGGCGCTAAGCCACATTAAATTTGTTTTGTGGAGAATTCGTGTTGTTTTTTGGCATTTTTTACCTTTGGACTTTTGCTGGTTGTTTTTTTTAACACAGAAGGTCATTGGCTAATGAAGTTCGCAGATGACTGCAAACTAGGAGCCATAACTGAAACTCCTACCGATGTGGACATTCTACAAAAGGACCTCACTGAGACAGATGCCTGGTGTCAAAGCCATGGCCTCAATCTCAATGCTAAAAAGTGCATTGTCATCCCCTTTGGTAAACTCTGTACCCATGAGCTACCACATAGGTGGTAGTCTACTTAACACCTAAAGTGTGAGAAGAGACCTTGGGACACAGGTGGACAGTAGTCTCTCCTTTGATAATCACATTACCACAGTAGTCAGGAAATCCTTCTACATGGCAAACCTCATCACAAAAGGTTTCTCATCCAGGAAAAAAATGAGGTAATTGTTCCCCTCTACTCATCACTCATTAGACCCATTATACAGTAAAACGCCCCTTTTTGGTATGGACCTCACAAGACATCTACAACTGGAAAGGCCTCAGAAATACCTCACAAAGGATTACTGGCCTCAAACAGATGCCCTATGCAAACAGTCTCAAAAAACCCCCAGCTTTACTCCAACGCATATCACCTACTCAGAGGTGATCTCTGCCTAACATACAAAGCTATGTCAAACCCAGAGCTGTTGGACATGCTCCACTTAAAGAAATCCCAATCCCTCCGAACTACACGCTCTAGGGACCTAAACCTTGTCACCACAATAAACAGAACATGCTGGAGGGATAGATTCCTGTCCCAGAGACTTCCCATACTCTGGAACAAACTACCTATCTATATCAAACAAAGCTCCTCATTAGCACACTTAAAGAAAAATCTTGATGACTGGATGGGAAATAGGAAATTCACCCCGGGGATCACCTCTGTGGCTCTGCTCGACAGGGGCACAGGAAAATGATTTTCTTGGGTGGCGAAAGCCAGGGTACTTTTTTGGCTAGGCTTGTATAGGCCCTAGGGCTGATAGCCTAGTACCTACCTATGAACCTAAGAAAACACTTAGCAATTTTGTCCCATCAAGCCAATAACTTCCTCCTTTACTCTTTCTGGCAATCATTTGTCAAAGAACTGTATGAAAATTTCTGCCATTCCTGTTTTATTGTCTACATCTTATCTAACTTCACATAATTCTCGGACTATTATATTCTCGGTCCTGTACCATTTACATAATCAGACCCACATTTTTCAAATTTCTGGCTCCTACTTTCTTCGCTAACTTTTCTCTATGTCATGCCTTCTCTTTCTTCTTTTTTCCCCATCTTTCTATCATCTTCTTCTCATTTTACTAAAAACTCTCGAAAATACAACAGCAAAGTGTATTCTGTGCATATCTAAATTATGAAAATATTACCCTATGCACATAGTATTGATCCCTGTCCTCCATGTTCTCTTTGCATCAAAACTTAATTTCTACCATATTTTAATACATTTATAATGGAGCTTTTTTTCTCTAGGTCTCCAATTAAAATGGAGCTTACTCAATTGGACAAACTGGCAAATGCGTTTAAGAAACAGGTGTGTTTTGTACACTAGTACTTAACAGCCGTCAACCTGTTCACTATTTTTTGGCTTTGATTCTGATTGAGTTGAGAGTACTTTTAACACTTCTACTAGTCTATTAAAATTATAGGCACAACCTCTACTTCAGAATTTAATATTCTTGTGTAAGAAAATGTCATTGGATTTGTCATTGGATTTGGCATTTTTCTATCAACACACTCATTCATCATAACTGATATTTCCACTAATGTTTATTAAACAGACATTTTTTAACTAAGTGATCTGTAATTTGACTATTTTAATACTATATATAAAAGACACACTAAAATCCATACAGAAATTACTACAACAGCAGGAAATTACACTTAACCACATATAATTCACAAAATGTATACCAATAAAATTAGAATTGTATTTTTTACCAGTAAAACTACTGCCCACAACCACAATAATGTATTTGCATTTTTGTAAAACACATTTTTTTCCAAAAACTAAAAGTTATTTAGATGTACTGTTTGCCATTACTTGTTCCGTATAATAACAAAAATCTGCATATTTAAAAGGTATGGTAAAACTCTAAAGATGAACCAAGTATAATTTTAAAATGTAAATATGAGGATCACAGTGCCTGTCGTTTTTATACCAACTGCAAATTTGAAGGAAAAACTAGTAAAGAATAATACATGACAAACGATGAATTTAAAGTCATACACTGCAATTTACAAGAACAGTTTTTATTTGTAGAAGAATGGTAGAATTTCAGTTCACTGCAACTCACATACACACTTTCAACTGTGAGGGTCATTTTCTTCCTGCTTTCCCACACTTTAACAGCAAAGTACCAGGGCACGCTTTTTTAAAGGGGAACTGTCAAAATAAGGAATGTACTTTAAAACTAACGGCAGGTGGCCAGTTACAAATGTGTGCATAGGCCGTTTAAATCATTATCTGCAAAACAACGACAACATCTATCTCACGCACACAAATGCTCCTCAAAATACATAAACACATAATGTGACTAAAGGTTTCTTACCTGCTCTTCGGCTGCATAAACAGTGATACACCTGGCTGGCTGTACGCCACTCCCTTTTGACTTAGTGCCATTATAATACACCAGCCCACCAAAATATACAACTGTGCCAAATGCACTGATCCCTAACAACCGACGGGGAGCTGCACCAGTTTGTAATCCAACTGTGACAAGTTTTCTAAAAGTCAAAGACAAACTTCGCAAAGTAGCCATTTCTGCGGAAGTCTTGCAGTTTCTCGCGAGAATGTTCTGACAGCACGAAGCGGCTGGTTTAAGGAATTGCGGCTCACGAGTACAACTATTCTGTGATTTTTGGGAAGGATTGCACGACAGGTGTGATGTGGTGTTTGTTGACAATAGTTACGCTAGCAACTTATATCAGAGGTTATTGCATTTTTTTGAAAAAATAATTTTCCTAACCTACTTTTTGGAACTTTTGTATATGCTCCTGAGAAAACAGTTGTCTTGTGCAAAAGTTCTCAACTGCCCATTAAGGGGAGGGAGTGCCAAGCAAGGACACTCAACGAAATGTTAGCTGTAGCCAGTTTTGTCTCTCTGTTAATGTGATCCATACCTCTCAACCATCCCTTATTCTGACTCTTGCTTTAGCTCTGTCCCTCTTAATCCCACTTAAAACCAGAGACTTCGGAGAAAAGGTGGATTACTTAAGTAATGGCAATAATTAGAGTTACAGGCTTCCTTTACTTCATAAAATGTGTATTAATGTACATTCTTTTATTTTGCCAATGTCTCGAGTTAATAGCACTAGTATTTTAAAAGAGCCCTTGGTTGTTCTTTTTTTACTTCTGGATTTGTTTTTTGACTCGTTGAAAGCTAAGATGTGGTTTAGCATTTGATCTCGATTCGCAACATACTGCAAAGAGAAAGACTTGTTAGGTTGGATGTGGTATAAACTGCGAATGAGAAATTTACGGTTAGTATTTTGGCAAATACAAAGCTACACGCAGCATAGATGTTATAACTGACAGGTTCTTCTCGATAGTTGTGTTAGTGACGCGACTTGAAAATAAAGGACACAAGCCTCCAAGAGAGCCAAGCCTTTGACAGGATACTGTAGAATCAATTACCACCCGGGGGGCGACACTTTGGTGGTAGGAGTTGGATTATCATTGATTATAGTAAATAAAGTAAATTGAAGTGCCGGTTTAGCAGACTTCAAACACATGACCTCCTCCAGCAAATTAATTTAATTGCTGGACAGCCCAGTAAATTGAGTCGTAGATATGGTAAAGTGCTTCATTATGGAAATATGTGACAGTTCGTTTTAAATAACTGCCATTCATTAATTGCACAGTTCATGGAGTTGCATACAGCCCTGCCGCGGGTGTGGGGAGCTCCCTGAAAGATCACTGTGTTTACTATTGCAGCTGGAGCAAGTTTTCACCTGTCACCTTCAGTATATAATTAATTTGCAAGCAATTGCTATGATTCGGCGTAGAGCTGTGATTTTGAGTATTGCATTTAACTTTGATGTATCTCATAAAGTCAGACCTTTTATAGGCACTTGCTTTATTAAATAACATAAACTAAACATTTACAAAGATTCACAATATAGTGTCTAGTAAATAAACAGATCCTATTGTGAACTATAAGTAAGTGGTCCTCCTGCTATAATTTTTAAAGATCAGTACTATGATTTTTAATGCTTGAAGGTTGAGATATTTGCAAGGTAAACGTTCGTTGAGCTGCATATTGCACGTCTTGTATATATTTCCACATATACACATGCTTTATTTTATGAAAAATGAACAGAAACATGATAAAATAAGTTAGCCACATTTTGCACTTGCTTACCATGCATGCAGTTGTGCTCTTTGAAATAATGTTATTAGTTTTTATTATTATTAGTTGCATTTTGTGACTCGTGGCTTCAGCAAAACTTGTTCCATACTCCTTATTTCAAGATATTTTACTTATCCTAAACAACACCCACCCTATGTATATGTGTGTGTGCTTTTCTTTTTGAAATAACTGAGTTATCTTTTATGCTGTCACGTTTTAAAGAAAATGTGTACAAGGAATTATTAATAATTAAGGAGTCTTTCTGTATTTAAGATGCTTTAATTCTTGAGTATATGTTCAAACTATGTTAAGGACTGTTATTAGAGACACTAATTTCTGTTGTGTAAAAATAAATAAATATTTAATGAGCTGAAGTTCCCGGAACTATATTTTTGATTTTTAAGTATGATTTCTAGTAATTACTGTAATTTTGTTGTAATTTTTAGTGTATCTGTATACAAGAAAAAGTAAAATAATTTTTTTCTAACCCTGGGATTTAGAATAAGTATTCTTAAGTAAATAATTACTCACAAAGATTACCTTGACCAGTGTGTATATGGTCTAGGTTTAGAGTATGTCATCTGTAATTGTCGGATATGCTAAGGCTGTTTTCCAAAGAGTGGATGTATGTGTGAAATACCATGCTCACCTTGCCAAAGGGATCAAGTAAAACAAATGGTTTGCATGATATTTCAAAAGTTTCGAAATATGTCTAATACAAAAATTAAAAAAAAAAAAACTAATTTGAATAAAAGCAAAGATGTGCAAATCTTTCTGTAGTAAAAAACATCAAATTTTACTATTACTGTGCAGAAGTGTCTGAAGAAATGGATAGATCAAATGCAAGTAGTAGCAGCAGCAAATGTTTAAGTGGTAATGAACAAGCCAAGCAGCTGAAAACTGGTGTGTTTAATTTTATCTGGGACTTAACTGAAAATGAACAAGTATCACTACAAGTATCACTACAAGAAACTGAGGTTTCAGTAATTCATTGATTAAATATGGCTTCCCTTAATGTTAACAGAGGAAAGAAATTGTTAGAAACCTGTAATGTAACCTAGCTTTTTAATAGTACCGCAATTCCTGTTTTTAATGCTCCTGTCTCTGTAATTAATATGATGCAAACTGACAGTTTTACTTACTTTTTAAATCAAAAACATACTGGAAGGATTGCAAATTGCTGTTGCCTAAATTAATCAGATCTAGGACACGGTAACCGAGACTGAACAAAAAAAAAAAAAAAACAGAAGCTGTACAAACCAGTAAAAGAAAACAATTAGAAGAAAAGCTTGAATCCTCCACTTTTTAAATTTAAAGCACTCCAGGAAAAATGAAATAAATTGAAGGAGACTCTGGTACATTTTTAAAGTAAGATTATAGAATTTGAAGTGAGGTCAAGAGGGAAGAATTTGAGAATATTGTGTGTTCCTGAGGACTGGAATAACAGTAAAGGACTTGATAATGTCTTGCAGGAAATTTTTGCATTTTTGGATGCACGTCATGAGGATGTGAATATTAAAATAGATAGTTACCACAGAATTTTTACAAGGCAACAACTACCTAAATCCAAGAATTATTTACACAGATTTATGGTTAAGTTTTTCAGAAATAAAGCTAAAGAAAATAATATTAGCTGCAACCATTCATAAGAAATCCACTCATCCTGAAGGAGCTAAAATATCTATCTTTGCAGACCTTTCTCACAAGATAGAAAAGACGTTACTGAAATAAGAGCAAATTGTATGGCAAAAAAAATATTAGGATGAGTTTTATTTTTCCCGCACAACTGATACTCACATGGAATATGTATTTTATTTTTTTTTTTATTTCACATTTGTTAACTGGGCTGGTCCAACTGGATATTGAGTCCATTTTCAGTGGAAGTCCGGGGAGAAAAGCTCCAAAAATACTTTCATTTATAAACAGAATTACAGAGAGTAACATTTTAGTTAATGAGCATTTAAAGTGTCAAATTCTGTCAGGAGCAAAAGTTAGGACATTAACATACTAACAGTCAATTTGCTTGTGGACTAAAAAAAAATTAGTAGGCAGAAAAGGTGGAAGTGGTAGAAATAGATGGAAATGTTCGTCAGAGTTCATGCAGGGGCAGAGCCAGCGGGTTCTAAGGAAAGTTTTGAGCTGGGTTTTAAAGCAGTAAGGAGAGGAGATGGAAGTGAGATTGTCAGGAAGAGAGTTCCAGGATTTTGCAATAGTGTTAGAGAACAAGGAGTTACCTGCCAAGTTGTTGGCTTTACAAGTTGCTATGAGGTGTTTGTTAGAGGAACGTAGGCTTTTGAGGTTGCAGTATGGAGTTATAAGGGAAGTGAGTATAGGGGTATTAGTGGGCTTGTACAGAATTTTTTGGGCTAAGGAGAGTTGATAGAACAAGATCAGATTTTGCAATTCTAGCCATCCTAATTCCTTTAAGGTTTTGCAATGGTGAGTTCTGTAAGTAGAACCAGAGGCAAATCTGGCGATACTATTATAGGCAGTAGACAGTTTCTTGAGGTTAGATTTGGAGAGGTTAGTATAAATAGGTGAGGCATAAAGGAGGGTTGAAACCAGATGGGAGTGGGCAATGGAGGTTCTGGCCAGTGGAGTAAGGAATGGTTTGATTCTATAAAGTGAGCCTAGTTTTCTCTTGGCTTGTTTAATAGTGTTATTTATGTGAGAATCAAAGGATAGGTTGTTATCTATTTCAACTCCCAGGAGCCTAGTGGAGGAGTCTGGAGATATACTGGTGCCATTATTAGAGAGGACCGAGAAGTTGAGAGGAGGGGACTTGCGGGTGGGGGAGAAGAGTAACAATTTGTTTTTTTTTTTTTTAGGGTTTAAGATTAGACATAATTTAAGGAACCAAGTTTCTGCGGTTAGAAAAGTCTGCTGTGTGATAGAGTGTAGTTCAGAGGCTGATGAGGCAGAACAGATCAGAGTAGAATCATCAGCGTATTGTATACAGGTAGCTAAGGGAATACTAGTTTGCAGATCATTAATAAAAATAGAAAACAGAAGGGGGCCAAGAATAGAGCCTTGGGGAACTCCTAGGGAAATGGGGAGGTGGTTGGATAAGTTATTATGCCAGAGTACTGCCTGTTGTCTATTTTGAAGGTAGGAGTGGAACCAATTTATGGCACTAGAGTCTAAGGCTAATGTTTTCAGTAAATTTATTAGAATCTGGTGATTGACCATATCGAAGGCTTTGGATAGGTCAATGAAGAGAGCAGAGGTAAGGATATTATTGTTCCGATTTTTGTTGATGCGGTCAGTGAAGGAAAGGAGGGCAGAAGTGGTGCTATGGAAGGGTCTGAAACCATGCTGACAGTTGGATAGGAGGTTGTTATTTAACAGGTGTTTAAGAAGCTGCTTTTGGATACATTTTTTCCATTATTTTGGCAAGGGGGGAGAGAAGGGCTATGGGTTGTTAGTTAGAAAGCTCTATTGAGTCACCACCTTTATGTATGGAAACGATATGTGAGGTTTTCCAGATTGAGGGAATGTAGCCTTCGGTAATGGTTCTGTTAATTAGAATGGAGATAGGATAGGCCAGTGGTTTGGCAGCAATTTGTAGATATTGGTGGGGTAGAAGGTCAGCAGATGGGGAGGAGGGTTTAAGTTTGTGGAGAAGAGAGCAGATGAGGGATGTTGGTACAGGTTGAATTTGTAATTGGGGAATAGAAGTGGGAGGGGAGGTGGGCTGGGAAGCTATATCAGGGGATAGTTGTTTAGATAGTGACTGGACAGTTTCAGTGAAGAATGTATTAAAGGCATCAGCTGTTTGTTTTGGGTTGTTATGGGAAGAATTTAAGGGGTGTGGGGTGTCGGAGTGGCCAGGTTTTAAGAGTCTATTAATCCCTGCCCAAAACTTTTGTGGGTTTAGCTGGTTAGTTTGTTGTAGGTGGCAGTAGTAATTTCTTTTGTGTAGAAGTACGGCTTTTTTTGTAATGTTCCTTATTTGTCTAAATTTAAGATGGTCGCTGGGATCTTTGGTGCTATGGTATTTGGTCCAAAGTTTATTTTTCATAATTATTTTATGCTGTGTGTCTTTTGAGAGCCAATGGGCTTGTTTTGAGCGAATTCTGACAGATCTTAAAGGGGCATGAGAGTCTAGTATAGATAGGAATTTTGAGTTGAAGTATGCAACAGCGTCATGTAGCAGCAGAAGTTTAAGAGGAGACCAATTTGTAGTTTGCAATTCAGCAAGGAAGGATTCAGGGTTGAAGTTTCTATTTGTTCTGATTTGGTTATATTTAGTAAGGTGAGGAGTAGGGCTTTTATGTCTTATTAAATAGGTGAGGGCATGGTCACTTATGTCTTCAGGTAGAGTTCCTACTATGTAATTTTGGTCGTGACTGTTAATCAGAATCCAATCCAATATGCTTTCTTTATTGTTAGATTTGTTTGTTCAGGTTGGGGTGTTAATGGTTTGTGAGAAGCTATTGAGATTTAGGAGGGAGGGTGAGACTTCTGAGGAGCAGGTTTTCCAGTCTGTATTGACATCACCAAGTAGTATGGTTTCTTGTGGGTATGCAATAGATAGCCAATTAAGAATTTCTTCTAGTGTGTTAATATTATTTCCAGGAGGAAGGTAGGTGGAAATAATATTAATGGATTTGTGGGTATTAGGGTGTATTTTAGTGATAAGGATTTCAGTGTTGCTAACAGAGGGAGGTTTTTCATGGATAACAGTAATTTGCATGCCCATTTTAAACAGAATTGCTATACCACCGCCTCTTTTGGATTTACGGTCTAGTCTTAAAATGAAACCAGGGGGAGTAATTTCACTGTCTTGGATTGTTGGTTTTAGCCAAGTTTCAGTTACGCAAAGTATGTCAAATGAGTGGATATCAAGCAGAGCATGAAGCTGGGCAACTTTATTATTAATACTTTTTAGGTGAGTTATAGAGAGACAGTTTGGGGGTTTGGATGGAAAGGTAGAGCAGAAGGGTGGAGAGAGTAGGGAATTAATAGTAGGAGTGTTGTTTGGGCCAGGGTTGGGATGAATGTCACCTGCTATGAGAGAGAGAAGTAGTCTCATTTTGGTGTCAGAGGGTTTGGAGTAGAAGTAAGATGCTTTTTTATCTAGGTGGTTATTGTAGGTAATATGGAATTTTCTATGAAATCTTGGTAGAAGGTAGCTAGGAGAAGAGATGTAGTTTGAGAATGGCTGGAATGTGATTTTGGAAGGTTGGCTAGTGTATTGGGTGACAAAGTGTGTGTCTTTTAGACAAAGTTGTTCATATGATGTTAGAAGGTAAGATAGTATAAGGAATGGAAGAAGTGGGGAAAGGAGTATATGATTTACTTTATTAGAGCTTAGTAGTGGAGGCATGGTGATAGGGATGTGTATGAATGTAGTTAAAAGGATAGAAAAGAAAAATTGTGGGAAGGAAGAGAGGGAGTGATGAAAAAAAGAGAAAAAGGGTATGTGTTTTAGTAGACTAGGATAGGTTATGGATGTGTAGGAGGGTGAGGCACTATGTGATAGGTGAACTAAGAAGGGGGAGTGGCTAGAGAAGTATAAGGGTAGGACCCCTGGGGGTGGGTGGGAATTGGGGGTAGGGAGGGGAGTGGAGTGAGCCCGCAGGGCAAACGGAGCGGGTTAGAGCAGGTAAAGGATGAGAATCAAGAGACAATCAGTAAGCTACAGAGTTTAGAGGAGCTCTTGGACAGTTGCAGGTGAATGGGTAGTGATTCTACAAGAATCTGTTTACAGGGGAATAGAGGTTGGGGGAAAGGGATATAGGGTGATTAGGGGTAAGTACAAGATCAGTTAGAAATTGGACAGGGAGAGTAGGAAAAGAGACTTCAGAATTAAGCAGTAGTGAGGGGTTGGAGACTAGAGAGGGGAAGATTAGACAAGTGAGTAAAGGGTGCCACCTAGTGGACAAAGTAAGAAATTAGAGTTGGCAGGGAAGGTACAAAGGTAAGAAATAGGTAAGGTAGTATTAGTAACAATGGAGTGGAGGGGTTATCTATAGGGGAGAGCAGGGCCTGGCTGCTGGAAGCCTAGCTTGGGGGAGGGCCTTTTGTACACAAACCAGAACAGGCGATAAAGCAGTTCATTACACTGAGGATTGTAGATGCACGTACTTTTGTAAAAGGGACTTGGAGAGTTAGACAGGATTATCCCCAGAGAGCAGCTCAGATAGCTGGGTTTAATAGCAGGGGGTCCCTTTTGACCAGGCAGGTAGGTTCACGGTCATAAATGAAGGAGGGAGGTTGATAGCTATGTGGGGTGGAGAGAGAAAAAAATACAATTTAGTGAGTGTCCAGTTGGGTGTCAGTGTAGAGCTTAACACAGTTAGGTAAGATCATAGAGTAAGCCAAAGATGAATTGCACTAAGAACAAGTACTTACACAAGGTTACATACTACCTCATACAATTACTGTTGCTAAGGCTAAACAAGGATGCAGGTTCTGGTTAAATGTTGGTAACATAAGCCAGGTAGAAACAAAAACAATTATACATGCAGAAACAGGTAGGTAGCCTTGCAAATCCTTACAATACATTGCAATTATCAGTACAAAACATTCTCAGTATGCAGTTCAAATGAATGCCAGGCAGGAGTATCTAGGCTACTGCAGTTGATAACAGATATTAGTTTAATACAAAAGAGGTAAGCAATTAACCAGAAACAATAGTAACAGCTATCAGAGTATATTCCCAAGGTGCATTTTTAAGTAATGCTAGGCAGGAGTTAACTAGAAAAAACAAATATATAGGAAATAGCAGTCAATACAAGTGAAGTAACCATAAGTAAAATATATAAGTGCCTGATGCTGCCACAGGACACAATTGTCACATCAACAAATTACTTTCCAATGCCAAAAGGAAGACAACTAATTGAGTAACCCTGAGCAACGGGTGCTAGCTATAGAGCGCTCTTCAGTATGTCCGACATAGGAATAAACTATTCTATGTAATAGTAGCAGGGTACTAATTGACAAAAAGAAACAAAAAAAACTATTTGGCTGTAGCCAGTAACAATTAGAGCAGGTGCTCTCTGGCCTGTCTGTGCTTGGAGGAAAAAAAAATAACAATAACCTCCTCAAATATGCGCTAGTGGAAGCGCTTCAGCAACTTGTGATATTTGAGCTCGGAGACTGCCTTCCTCCTAAATAGCGTTGAGTGTAAGCGCTTAGGAGTACAATGCAGTCTTTAAATTTGTGAGTCCTATGCTTCTTATTTACCCATTAATGTCTTTTCTATACTCTGAGACCAGAGTCCTCGAGTACACACAAGTGTAAGTGCTTAGGCTATCTGCGTCTTCAATATTCTCTGACTTATTTCCTTCAATATGCGCTACATGTACGCCTAGTAAAGGATTAAGGGTAGTAACCAAAAAACAGAAGCTCATCTGTATTAGGAAGGGCAACTCGGGAAGAATCAACTTAACTAATTAAGAAGGTGCTGTTGGGGGTTCAGCGATGTAGCGGACAGCAAAAGCACTTGACTACATGCTGACCAGCACTTTAAAACAGTGTGTGCTTCTTATAAGGATGAAAATTGCAAATGGTACAACATTTTGGAAGCAGAGCGCATGGTAAAATAAAGGTGAACTCTCTGGATATTAACCCTGATGAAATAGTAAATGGGTTAGTAGCTAGGCCTGTACAAGCTTTGCGAGCTGACGAGCACTCTTTACATGATGTACCAGGAATACACTAGTATATAAGAGCAGCTAAACACGTCTATGTGCCTGGTAAGAATCTAAGCAAAGGTGAACATAGTGTAGGTCACAAAATTAAGGTAGCCTTCACCATAAGCACAGAGCTGCAATGGGATTATATGAGGATCAAAGAAAAAAATAAAACTAACTCAACAGAGTAGGGACTCCCTCGCACACTTTGAGGAGGAAATGGCATGGTAAAGAAACCATGTGGAGTCACTACTTACAAATCAGGCGTTCTAGATGCACAGCAATGGTGAACAATTTAATAAAGATAAGTAAGCAGTACAATAAATAAACCAGCCTATGTAAGTCCACCTTAGAAGTTACATATAGAACAAAAAGAAGTTAAACATTGACGTTACAATCAGTAAACAGACTTACATTGCGATCACCCGGTGGGCCAGGGACAACACAGCAGACGGGGAGAGATGCAGGATATCAAAGATGGCACCAGGCCAAGTTACCTGACTATAAGCCTTTCGGGAAAGGAAGTGAGGAGGTGAGGGGAGGGAATAGGCAAGAAAAGTGGGAGGGAGGTCAGGAATCAAGGGAGGAGGAACAGGGATAGTCAGTGAGCTAGGATACGTGATGATGTCGTAGCTAATCTAGGACATTTTAGGGGACAGAAGGAGGGCAAGCGATGAGAACAGAAGTAGAAGATCGTGGAGCGGATAAAGGATGAGAATCAAGAGACAATCCGTAAGCTACAGTGTTTATCTACCTTTAAGCATTTGATTCTCCTGCAGAAGCCAAACACAAGTTAAAAGTATTAGGAATTATTTGACTTCCTTATTGTGCAAGATCCCATCTTTATCCCACCTGCTGAATCTACATTATGTATTTTTGGATCTTTCTGTACTATTGTTTGTTCCGCTTTTCTTTCTTTCCTTCTTTCTTTCTTTCTTGCTGCATGGGTCTTTGGGTGATTTCTTTAGTTTTACAAATAATAGATTTTTCCCACTGGATTTAAGGTATGTTTGTTCTTTTGTTTGTAAAAATAAAAAGAAATTTTTTTTTAATATATTGAGTATTAATTTGAATGTTGATCATACTTTATCCAAATTGAAGAAAGTAAAGCAGTTTGCTAAAAATAGACCAAAAGATGTTTTCTTTTCAGGAAACTTTTATAGATAGTATAATTCAAACCAATTTACTTAAATATCTGTAGATAAAACATTTAATCAGCAATTTTGGTACATGTGCAACTGCAGGTCAGGGTGTCACTTCAACAGTGACAGTCATCTAAAGCCAAGGTTTACACTGCTGGGTGGCTAGCCCTGCCACAGTATTTCTTCCACGCTACATGCTGACATGCACACTCACACCTATGGCCAAATTAGAGCGTCCAATCCACCTACTGCATGATTTTTTAATGTGAGAAGAAACTGGAGCACCTGGAGGAAACCCACACAAATACGGAGGACATGCAGACTAATCATGTCAACATGTGCTCGTATAGTTAATAAAACTGTTTTGGATTTAGAGAGAAGAGTAGTAGCAGTTTCTCTAAAATATGAGAATGCATCAATTGCTCAATTATAATTTTTTATGTTGTAATTTTTAAAGAAAGTCAGCAGTACTAAGTATTACTATTACTATAAGGAGGATTGGAATTTTGCATTAAATTACAGCATACATAGATCTGTATTACCCATCCATTCCTCTTATCATATGAGACTTGGGAAATGTTAACATTCTTTTTTATTACAAGCAAATTTAATTGATGTTTGGAGATAAGAGAATCCCAGTTCTACAGCTTATACACATATTTCTCACACAGATAAAAAAAAACAGTTTTGGCTCATAATTTATCACTTCTGATTTAATTCCTTTAATTAATCTGAATGACCCCTGTGCTTTGAGTTTTTCTGATCATCTGGCTATAAGTCTGCATATAAATTATATAGGCTTTGTAAAAAATGGTCTTACAGGAAAATGTATGCTAACTTGTTTAATATTCAAGATGTTTTTTTCAGTTAGTGAAGAAATAAACATTTGGGAAGTGCATAAGAATTCCAGCGTCCCAATTTCTGTTAAATGGGGTCATTTAAGGCTTATATCTATAGACTAATTCTAAATGCTATAAGTGTCCAGAAAAACATAAATCAAAAAATAAATTGCTTAAATTTAGCAATAGAAATTTTCTCCAAATTAAATTCCATTACTTATAAGAAATGTATACCCACTTAAGAAAAATTAGAATATCAAAAATAAAAAAAAATTAAGGACAGAATTCTTTCAACAAAAGCTTTTTCTTAGATAGGTAAGACATTAACTGCACAATATTGGAAACAGTTACATAAGAATATAATTAGAAAAGTGCACTAAGGATGGGATTAATCCAACAGTTGCAAGGACCTCCGGCAATGAAATGTACGAAATAAATATCCACAGAACAAAGAGAGGAAATAAAATTTGTACAGAAACATGTCTGAGTAAACACTGAAATGAAAAGAAATAAGACTTCAAAACATTTTAATAAAAAGTGAGCACTTTTGCAATGTTGACATTGCTTCATCAGACATAACATCAAAGAACACAAAAGCAATTTAAACAGTACAATAATTAACAATAATTATTCAATCAATTTGCTTAAAGAAACAATATATAGAACAGTGAAGCAGACCAATGCAGAGCTTCACTTCCTAAGCTTCCTGGACTTTAAAACAGGTTTTAAAGAAATAAAATAATTTAACCCATGATCCCTATGTGCTGCAAGCCTAAGAATCCAGCAAAGCTCAACCCTTTCAGTCGCATTAACCAAATCCCCCAACCTAACATCCTCATGTACAACTTCCAAAACCTGAAATAAAAAACTATGTTCCTCACTTTCATTTTTAATATGTTTCGCCAATGCACTGTACTCTATGCCCCTACAGGTGCAATAATAATGATCACTTACACGTTATCTTAACTGCCTATTAGTTTTTCCCACATAGAAAATAAAACATTTCCTACAGTGGGCAAGATAAATCAGATTCTTAGTATTGTAATCTGCTGCTACTCTCAAATAAAAAACCTGGCCATTGTCAGGATGTTTAAATTACAATGATTCATCTACATAAATACAAAAGGAGCAATCATTACATTTTTTAGTGCTGACTGATACATCATTCATACCTAGTCTACTCTCTCTTGGATAGCATAACTTTTGTTTCAGAGTTTTTTTTATTCTTATGGCAAAACCTGGGTTTATGCCTCACAATTCCTGCAAGCCTTTCAACCACCTGTAGGATGCACCACTTTTGTTTAATGATGTCCTTTATCATATTCGCATCACTACTGTGTGTCAAAGTCATTGCAAGACTGTTATTATTTCTATTCCTACTATGCTGGTTCATACTGGGGGAAGAAAAATAGGGTTTCACCTTAGTAACTCAAAATCCACATAGCTTGACCCTTGTTGTCTACGAGGCTCTATAGGAAGGAGTGTTATTGTCCATCCTATTTACAGAGGGATAGCATGCATCCTCAGCATGTATTCTGTAATGTGGTGAAGGGTCAAGCTACAGAATGGCTTGTAATGAATGAAGTTAGAGTTTGCAAATAGGGGATATGAGACATATGATGTTGAGGGGGCATGTCCTTTAGCAACTAAGAATAGAGCTACTAAGGCAAAGCCCTATTTTTCTTCCCCCACTGTGAACCAGTGAGTAGGAATAGAAATAATAACAGTCTTGCAATGACCATGTGGATGTCCATGTGGCACAGGCCATAACTGTTATACAAACCTGTTACATGTGTTCAACTGTACCCCAGATATGTCACAGCCATGGTGTGACCACAGTGCCATACCCCATTGTGGAATATGACTACAGACCATCCTCATGCTGACACATGTACACCTACAACACAAACGGATAACATTATGGAGACCATAGTCTTGCAATGACCATGTGGATGTCCATGTGGCACAGGCAATAACTGTTATACAAACCTGTTACATGTGTTCAACCGTACCCCAGATATGTCACAGCCATGGTGTCATCACAGTGCCATACCCCATTGTGGAATATGACTGCAGACTATCCTCATGCTGACACATGTATACCTACAACACAAACGGATAACATTATGGATACTACAATCAACCAGTGTTACTAACAGCTATAATGTATCATTGCTGGACGGCTACACTACCTGACATGTATGCGTTAAACTTAACTCCTGACAACATGTTACACTGCAGTACTTTGGTACACTGTAGTACAGTCACCGTTTGTATCAGAACCATAATAGCATGCCCCTGCATCAATGTTATGGATGACAGGGATTTGGCACAGGTATCATCATATGCACAGGGTGTGTTGTTGATTTGCCAGAGGCCGAGGGTGGGCCATACATTTTACACCATGTATGTGGGTGAGGGGTATAATGAGGTGAACCGGGCATGGTGATGTGGAGTGTGTAGGTATGGGGTTGCCCTAGGGGTGTTCATATAGTGTGTGGGTATGCATGTGCACAGTTCTGCCATGTGGCTGCCCTACACAGGTGTTTATGGACAGCTGCAGACCATACCTGGCAGGGTGTGCAGTTCACTGCCTCCAGCCACAGACTCGTGGACTGTACCTGCCAGGGGTTCCATGGGCACATCCAGGTACAGGCCTCGATGTACTACTGTCCCCCTGATGATGACAGATGTCTGCTGGAACCAGGTCCCTACTGGGACTGGCCAGGACAATGTGCTCGTGGCCTGGTGTGGTGTGGACAGTGCCCCCCCCCACAGTGCCGGGGCTGGTACTGCCACTACGGGTGCCCCTTAGTGTCATAGCATGTCCACATTGACTGCCAGCTGTTGGCGTTGCTGGCCTACGTCCACACAGCCATCACCGCACTCCCACCACATGTTCAAGCATGGACAAACCACGGTCAATGAGGGCCATCATCTCACCAGACCGTCTATCCATGAGCTCGGTATACGCACTGATGGCAACAGACAGTTCATGGAAGTTGTTGCTTGCAGATGTGAGAGCAGCCCGCTGCAGCCTCAGGCCCTGTCTGGTGTAACGTTCCATACATGCCTGTGCCACCATGACAGCTTGAAACATGCACCTGGTGGTACCAGTTGTGGCGCATCTGCTAGAGGCATGATGACCAGCGTCCCTACCACGAGCACCCTGGAACATCTGCCTATGTGGTGCCCTGCCAGACATCCGGCTATGCCTGCTGTGACCAGACACAGTAGGCATGGTTACCACACTCTCCTGTGCACTGCCACCAAAAATGCCAGCTGTCCCTCCACTATGGCCACTGGTGATGGGGTATGTATAGGCACTGAAACTGTGTGCGGGGTTGGGGGTGGCTAAAATGGGGATGTCAAATGATGGTGCTGTTTCTGCCCCTGACAAACCCACCTGTACCTCAACAGTACTATCATCATCTTAAGTGTCTGTATGGACACCAACATCAGATTGCATGCAGGAGGGACCCTGACCTACCTCACCACCTGTGGGGAAAAACAAGAAACTCACTTTAAGACCTGTACAGCATTGCATAACAGTACACACACACACACCACCTTACTACCTACCTGTCCGTGACTTTACAGACAATCCCATGTTTATTCCCATGCGTTCTCCATCCTGCATCACACTTGGTAACGTACACTAATTAATACCACTCATTAACGTATCATTCCTCTAAATGCCTAGACAAGTGATCACAACACAAGACTTGTTGCTCCATTACCTCCCTGACCTGAATGGAGTGGTTTTACATGGCCTCACTGCTGTCATTCAGTGTTCACCCTGTGTATGTCCGGACATCGTGAGCATGACCTCTATATGTGAGGGGCTACTATGTTCACTCCATAATATCACACACTGGAGTGTCATGTGTAAGTATTGCTCAGTACATGTCAGATATGCTGCTCAATCAACCTATCATGTGACAACTGTAATATATGGATACACTCCCTGGTGTTGTCTAGTAATTCCACAATGCAACTGTAGTGCTGCATACGTGGGTTGTCAGTCACCTCTCTGCTGAATGCGATATTAAGGGTATACCTGTAGTCTACTTTCCCTCCCAATGCATGTTCCATGCTACAGACCTTATTATACTATCATAATAAGGTCTGTAGCATGGAACATGCATGATTACATACATGGCAAGTATTTCTGGTGTGTCATGTGTCAGTCCATGTCCATGTACTGCATGATCCCAAAGTGAAGTACTGCTGTATGAACAACCCCACAATCACACATGTGCATACATGGACACCCACACAAACACACACATATGCACACACACATCCTACATGCATCACCCTCCCTCCACTTCACCAAAGTGACCCTACAGACAAAATAACTATCCACAGAGACACACACACACACACACACACACACACACACACACACACACACACTCACACACATGCAGGTGAGGTTGCACAATGATAGTACACACAGTCCTCCTATTACCCATCTGTCAACATGCATAACATCTGGTACACAACAGCATGCAGTGCAGCTGTAGTCAATCCATGCTAGCAGCAGTATACATGTGAGTGATGCATGTGCTGTGTTAGTAGGTGATGCCCCTTCCCCAGGATACCACTGCACCCATGTACACTATATTGCTGTGCACCTGTTCTGCATCCTGCCATGTACTGTGCATCAAACCTCACATGAATGTGTACTACTGTGTCAGTTATGTCAGCTCTAATGCTCACAGCTCCTATATTTTTCAGCAACACATACCTGGGTTGATATGTGGACAGATGTCATTTGTGAATGCCTGATGTCTGGTTTACAGATCTCAACATCAGCAGACCATGTATGACCAATCCAATACTATTACACTGACAACTGTCAGAGCATACCGTAGCTATGGAAAGCGTACACACCCTTATTGATATGACGCACCCTTCCTTGATCTGTGATGGGACCACATCACCACATATATTAACAGTCCATGAGCCCGATATGTGACATATGTCCTGTACATTCACATGCAGTGTTTACGGAATGTGTTAGGTGTGCGGATGCTGACCACGATGCATACATTCTGTGTGTGCATATGTGTGCACACCCTTATCATGGCAGTTTGTTGCACCTATTGTTATGTGTACTACAGCAGTCACTACTCCTGGCAGGGGTATACTAGCATGGGCCATCTGCATTTGCCAGTGTATGTTCAATCTGCCCTACACATGTCCCCCAATCTGCATGATTGCAAGGTCTACTCATGTGTACATCCCTTGGTGTTCACACACTGCTGTCACCATTTCTGTGGGGGTAAGGTTACGTCTGCCACAGTTCCTGAACCTGACTGTGTGCATATACAGCCATTCTTAGCATCCGTAGCATCCCTGGTGCAGTGCACTGGTGTGTCATGCTGACACCCCCTCCCCACCTTCAGCCGTTTTGCAGATGCTTGACAAGTAAGGCCTGCACGTGTGTCAGTTTGCAGTGTCCCATACACTGCACACCACATGTTACAGCCTAGTCCCAGCTGATAATGTGGACCACAGTAATACGTTTTGCCATAGTGTAACTCTGTAACAGTTGCCATTGTACTACTGGTATATACACTGTTGTTGCACTGTGTATGGGTGATGTTTCACACATGTCCCTACTGTAGGCCATGTCTCCCACCATTATGTTACTCCCTGTGGACACATTCTGCGATGACAGGATGTTAGTTATCTTGCAGGTGTCTGACATACCCTTCCAATACCCCATCATGGCCACCACTGTGATGCCATGCATTTAACAGCAACAATACATGCACATGTACAGCATGCATTCTGGGTAGGTGTTTTAGATGTGTGCATGGAATATACCATAGCTATTACATGCCCGGGGTATTGGCAAGCATCAGCATAAACCATACTCACCAGCTACAGGCTGCTGCCTTAGTGGTATACTGGAGGGACCTACATAAGAGGGTGAGAGATGTAAAGTCAGTGACCACACCTGTGGCATTGCTACAGGGTAGGTGCAGCATTACAGTACATCAACAATACATGTCCACAATACTGCCACGTATGCACATCTGTTTATCACTACTATGCAGCAAAAACTATATCTATGACATGTCAGATATGCATGTTCTACCTGTACAGATGTGGATGCATATGCAACAGTGGTCTACTGATGTGCCCTGTGGCCTTACCTGCACGCTCCTCAGCTGGTGTGTGGGTAGCACCCACCTCCACAATGGTGTCCAGCAGTTGTTGGCTATGCGGACAGGCAGGTGCCATGAGGTTGGCGAGGAGCTCCTCAACACATGGGGGGATGGATGGCATGGCCCCCCTCTGTTGTGAGGTGATCGTCTGCAGCAGCATGCCGACAGACATTGTGAAGCAGGTCAGAACAAAGATGCCGGACTTGCTCATAACTGCGGTTGTGCAGTCCGACATCATTGACCATGTGGTCTAGGTCATTCCACAGGGCGGTCCACTCCTGCTGCTCATAGGCGTCCTGGCCAAACAGAACAGGGTAGTGCTGGATTAGGTGGTTTATCACTATGTTGTTCTTAGCAGCTGAGTAAGGCTGGAGCCATCCATGTGACATCTTGTTTGAAAGACATAAAGATGGAAACATGTCTGAGCAACTCATACAGCAAGGTTACCACAGTTCATCTCTGTCACCCCCCACCACCATGTCAGCAACAACAAACTGTACAAACAACTCAATAGGTATGGCTACAGCTTATCTACCAGTGGGACAGATATTGTATTGTACCACACTTTGTGCTATGTGTTTGTAGCCATGTTCCCTGTGTGGACACTATAATTGCTGACCTGTTACAAACTATTCACCTGCATGACAATGTGGTCCCAACAAGGGTTTCTCACGTGACATACCTGTCCATGTTGCACACACTGACAGCTGTATATATCTGTGTGTATTGCTATGTGTGCTGTTCCCTCGCACATAGCATGCAGCACTGTGGTGGTAATATAGGGGACATGTATTTACATACATATGTGTGTGTGTGTGTTTGTATATATGTAGACATGTGCATATAGGTATATATCTATATATGTGTAGATATATATATGATGTATATATGTGTTTATATATATGTCTACATATGGTTATCTGCATATTAGTGGACATACATGTAGATATATATATATATATATATATATATATATATATATATATATATATATATACATATATGTACACATATACATACCTATATATGGGGTACATTCAGCCATCAGGGCCACAATCTCACAACACCTTACTGAATAGCTGCACTGTTCCGCCTTGCTACAACACAGACAGGTGCCACATATGGACACAGCCTAACATTATGTACATACTATATATATATATATATATATGTATATATATATATATATATATATACATATATATATATATATATATGTACATACATATATGTGGGGCCAGATTGCAGGTAACCCTGTTATACACCTATAGCATTCCACCATGGTACAATACAGGTTAACTTGAGTATCCTGCAAGTGGTGGGCTGTGGAACCCACGTGTCCATCATTATGGCATTACTTCCACCACCAGCTATTGGCCACAGTAATATACATGCTTCCCATTACACAACAGACACTATGACGGCTTACATCTTATCAGTCAGTGCTGCTGTGCACAGTTGACCGGTATAGGCCCACTACACACAGGGACAGACTCTATTGTCCTTAGCAGTTGTTAGGCTGAACATTATTACAACACCACCTGATGGCACATATAAATAATTCCACATCATCTATCCCATTATTATGGACCAGTTACTACAGTCAGTTACATGCATATATACATCACATACCTGTTATGGAAATGATGTCTCTTCTGTATAGTTTGCTGGATGGATATTTTTTGTTGTTTTTTTTTTTTTTTGCCTTTCACTCACTCTCTATCTTGGTCTCTCTCCAGTAAATGGATTGAGCTGCTTTGAAGAGATTGCAGCATGGCTTTTGTAGGTGATGCACATGATCAGGTGATGGCCTCTACACCAATCAGTGTCCTCCACTTGCTACCTGCATGCAGCATGCTGTGTAGTACTTCCAATTACCACTGTCATGGCAGCCCACTACTATAAATCCCTACATCACGTGGGTATGGTCCCTTTACCTTTCCTGTATGGTGGACATCCTTCCTGTTACAGACAGCAGGTAGCAATACCTCTTACAAGAGAACTTACACACTCAGGCCAGCTACATATTTGTATGAGGTTCCAGAACTACAGACAGAGTGTGAGTAGTGTTGTTGTATGCATTGTTTAGCACCAGTGTTAGAGGGTTTGTGTGTACATACTAGTTTTACATGGAATGCAGTCTATCTGCATAGCTCTCAACTGTGGGTCTATCCACTTGATGGTCAGAGGTGTGCCTATTATGTTTTGTCTGTCCATCACACAGGTCTTGTGTCAGATGTATCAACTGGCAGTGTGTGTGTTGAGTGCTATCAGTACATGGCTACATCCATTTCTGTTTCTAACTTCATATTCCTGACTAAGGGTATGTTGCAGACTATCGTGTAACACCAGCGACTTGCTTAGTGTATGACAACATTATTTCACATATGGGCCTGTGTACCAGCCTCTGTCCATACCAGGCTTTATCTATCTGACATGCTGTCTGGGGTTGTTATGTATTGGGCTGTGAGTATGTCATGCTGCCATTCCTGCCATCAGTCCACTGCTGTTGTGGCCCCCACACATATTGTGGGGTTGGGTCCATATATGTGTGGGCTTCATCTACACAATACATGTGTACCCTTATGCACTCCAGTGGCCAGTGTATGCAACAGTGGTATATAGCCCTGTATGTCAGTCTATGGGGGGATGCACCATAACCAACCTAGGCTGTTACAACATGTGGGGGTATCAGGGGTAAGCTGCCTTAAGGTATCTGGATGTACATTACCATACAATCCACCATGGGTAAATGCAGGCCTACTGCTTCCTGCCATACAGACTGTTCTGTTTGTCAGTGTGATTGTGATGGTGTCAGTCATGCCTTGTTATGTAACAGATACATCCCATTGTGTCAACTGAGGTCTTTACCCCCTAGGGATTGTGTACAGAGTGTAGCTAGAGGCTGCTGGACTGTACATCTGCATTACTTACTGTTGATTGATTGTTATCCTGTAGCCCAGTCAGTCTTTACTATTGTACTACTTGAAGACCTCGGCCTGGACAGCAACATATGTAAACCTTTCCAGAATGCTATATTAATATAACTGTTTCACAGTTGCATTAGTCTGTTTATATGTATGTCATAGTCTAAACAGCTATATGACATGGCATATACAACTGTAATAGTACACAAATAAAGCTTTCCCATGTATGCAAACCTGTGTGTGGTGTTATAACCTTTGATCTCTCTGTGGGTATATATTGCAGGCAAAAATTGTCATTTTTATGGGTAGCTCATACAGTGTCCAGTTGGTAAGGTGGTAACTGTAGGCATAGTGGCTGTTCCGTATTGTGTGCACCTTCTATATATGTATCTTCTTATACATATATGTGTGTGTATGTGTAGTTACATATATATCTATATCTCTATATATATATATATATATATATATATATATATATATATATATATATATGTATATATGTGTATATATATATATATATATATATATATATATATATATATATTTATATATATATATATATATGGATTCCTATTACAAGAACGAAAGTTCACTACTTCGAACTTGTAATAGGAAGCCACACTTCTGCGAAAGTTCACTTTAATGAATGTGAGCTTTTGCGTAAGTGCACTTCACCAAAAACACCGCAGCACAGTGGAGGACATAAAAAACAAGCTATGTCATCCACTATGGTGCGATAGTCACGGACCTTAGGGTTAGGGCACGGGTTAGGGTAAGGGGATAGTTAGTAAAGGTATCCCCTTACCCTAACCCATGCCCTCACCCTAAGGTTCATGACTATCCCACCATAGTGGAGGTCATTGCTATGTCCTTCACTGTGCTGCAGTCATCACGGACCTTAGGTTAGGGCACGGATCATGGTAAGGGGATAGCCCTATGGGCTATCCCCTTACTATGACCCATGCCCTAACCCTAAGGTCTGTGAGTACTGCACGGAAGTTCAGTACAACACCCGTTCGTTGTACTGAACTTCGCGTAAGTGCACTTTCGCTGCAGTGAGCATTCCATGCACTATTTCGAATTAGTGAAAATTTGATCTAGTGTATGGAACCCATATATATATATATATATATATATATATATATATATATATATCTGCATATATGTGTCTGTGTATATGTACCTTAGGAATGTTGATTACTTCCACATTGTACATTCCCTATGGTAGCCAGACTGTACTGCATGATATGCTACTGATACCAGCCTGACATCACACAGGTGGGATGGAGTACTGTTAACATCTTATGCCCATGTGTCAGGTCCTGGTTATGGGATTTGCAGCAGTTGGTATTGTATTGCAGGGCAGACGTGTTTGGCTGTGGGGGGGTATCTATACATACAAGACGCATGTTTGCACCCCCTCACCCCATTAATGGTGCATGTGGACATATATGTTTTTGTTATGTTTTCTTTTATATCTATAAATATATGTCTGCATATACATATATAGATATATATTTATGCTTACATATATATATATAGAGACATACAGATGTAGACATATATATATATATATATATATATATATAGATGTATCCATATGTATGTGTGTATATATCTATATCTATATATATATATATGTAAGAGGATTTACAGATGTACTTGGAGCGGGACTTCAACAATAAGATATGTACATCAAAGCTAGAAGATGTCTATTATAAAATTTCACTGTATGATAATAAGTTGGAGCAAGTTAAAAAGAAAAAATTAGAAGAGATTATAAAGATTTTAAAAGGGGTGATGTGTTCACTTGTTCAAGGGACTTTGTTAAAGTACAGGAGGTACCTAAGAGGAATGAGTTACAGGACAGAGCCCCTCAGAGAAGTGTACAAAGGGCATTATTGAATGAGACTGATAATAGTAGAGATAAAGTGAGAGAAAACCATGGTAATCAAAATTTACATGAGAATACAGATATGAATTATCCACCACCACAAGGGATAATACAGAAGACTAATCAGGTGTTGACTTCGTCCAGTCTGTTATCCATTAAGAGCAATCAGAAGGAAGTGTTGAGTAATGACTTGGGTGCAATACCGAAGAGTGGTATGACGGATGTGGTTTTTCCAGTACTTCCACTTCGAATAAGGGAAGTAAGGAACAGGAAAGAAATAAGATCACTGAGCAGAGGGAGGAAAAGAAGGCGATCACACATAGAGGAGCGGTAAATGAAGATCGTAAAGAATCTTTGGTTTTCAACCTCTTATCTTTTCCATTAACAGACAAGCATATTAACATCCTTAATAAGGGGCTGAAATTTATACCCACCAGAGGTATGGGAGACAATGAGGCCATGTTGAGCCTGAGGTCATTTGGACGTGAAGTGATGCTGAAAAGTATGTACAAAAACAACAAAGAAACTGAGTTGGATCTTTTTAAGAAACCTAGTGGCTTCATGCCACAAAATAATGCAGTGATGGACACTTTTATTAATGTATGTGAACAAGAAATTGTTGAGTATTTACAAAATAATAGAAGAAGAAGTTATAATATTACCAAAGAAGAGAGAATGGCTTTGAAAGAATTAGAAGGGAATACAGAATTAACCATCAGACCCACTGATAAAGGAGGTGGGGTGGTTCTGATGGATAAAGCCAAGTACAATGAAGAAGTCATTATGCTATTACAGGATGTAACATCATATAAAGAAATTAGTAAGAGTGAGTTGGAGAAAATTGAAATGAGAGTAAGATTATATCTGGAAGAACTCAGAGAACACAACTTGATCACGGTTGAATTATATAACAATCTTCGTATAGAGCATCCTTTGATTCCGGCTTTTAAGTGTCTCCCTAAAGTACATAAGGATCTATATAAACCACCATTGAGGCCTATTGTAGCCGGAGCAGGATGGATTACTGAGCCAGCGTCAATTTATGTGGAACACCATATTAAAAGGGCTTTAGACAAGGCTCCAGCTGTCCTTAAAGATACCAAGATGTTCCTTGAGAAGCTGAGTGAATATATCAGTATGAAAAGGGATACTAAGAAACATATCATGAGCAGTATGGACATTAAGAATTTGTTCACCAGTATCCCCAATGGTTATGGAATAGCAGCATTAAGAAGTTTTCTATCGAACGAAGGCACATATGATGAAAGATAGGTTACAATTCTGTGTGACCTAATGGAGATTATTTTGAACAACAATGTCTTCATGTTTGAAGGGAAATACTTTATACAGTTATGTGGTGTAGCGATGGGTACGCCATGCGCCAATAGCTATGCAAACATAGTTTTGGCGCATTGGGAGGATAGAGTAATACATCAAGATAATCCATGGAAGAACCACTTAAAAGTATATTTAAGGTTTGTGGACGACATTTACATCATGTGGGAAGGTGACGTTGATGAATTCGACAGATTCCATATATATTTGGAAAACAGTACGAACGTTTTACAGTTCACTGTGACCCACAGTGATGTGCAGATGGACTTCCTTGATGTACGAATCACACAGGATGGAGAAGGGAAAATAGAGACTAGTCTGTATAGAAAGGATTGCTGGAAAAATAGTATTCTACCAAGAAGTAGTATGCACCCAAGATACACCCATAAGAACATCATGAGGGGACAGTTCTTAAGAACGTCCAGGATACATTCGGACGACATAACTCTTGCAATGGCGATGGATGACATGTCGGAACAACTGAAGGCAAGAGGGTATAGAGAAGAAGAGGTGTTGAGTATGAGACAACAAGTAGATTTGGAAAGGAATATGAAAGGCAGACCGTACTTAAGAGGGAAACAAGAGAATATGAATCATTATAAGTATCCATATAAAGAACTGAAAATGGTGCTTACCCATACAACGGACACAGAAGAAGTATGTAACATAGTGAAAAGGAATTGGAAGATACTTATGTCAAGTGAAGAATGTAAAGAGGTCCTGGGAGAAGAACCTAAGTTTTGTTTCAGAAATACAAGGAACTTAAAGCAAATACTATGTAAAGATAATGAAATGGAATCAATCACTGTCTCAAGGAGAAAAGAAACTTTTCCATGTAGAAGGTGCACCATGTGCAGATATATATGTACGGATGGCTATTTCGAGCATCCAGTTACTAAAAAGAGATATGTTAGTAATGTTTATGCAGATTGCACTACAAAGAATGTCATATACCTAGCCACTTGCCTAGCATGCGACAATTTCTATGTCAGAAAAACGATACGACAGATGAAAGAGAGACTGTCCAAACACATCAGTGATATAAGACTTAAAGACTATAAAAATCCCTTGGCCAAGCATATTAGAGATAATGAAGGACATAGTTTTGTATTTAGAGTTTTACGTATCATATATATTTCAAAGAGAGGGGGTGATGTGAATAATAGACTTGAACAAGAAGAAATGCTTTGTATAGGGAAACTGAGAGCACATCAAAAACCTGGGCTCAATACAGCTTTCCCTATGAAACCCGCCCTGAAAGGGCAGAGATTGAAGAGACATCTATGACACGTCAAATTGAAGCTAGCTGTTCATTGGTTGAAAGTATTTTAAAAATCAGATACTTGAGAGACACAAGTTATATGGATCTGAAGAAGGGTTGTTTGGAGTAATCCGAAAGCACTTATCCCTCTACAGTTTTATTGTTTTTATTTCTGCAAGCTGAATAAATGTGTCTATACTTTCAGCTATTCATCTTGGAACATGTTCTTTATGCACATCTACTGAAATGCTGGCAAGCTGTTAAACTGAGTCACTGGAATTGTTTTCAGCATTTGAACTACGCTGAATTTTTTCATTTATGCTTTTGTTCAGCATTTGATACATATGCTGAAGGTATACTGGGACTAGATATCGGCTGGCCCTGGCTTTGTTAATTGTGCTGTTTGCTGGATTTTTGATATTTTATTACAGCACACTCCTGAGTTCCGGACTTATTTTGTTTGGAGATATATATATATATATATATATATATATATATATATATATATATATATATATATATACATATATATTTATATCTACATATATAGATATCATATAAGATATGTTATATCTATTTAGATATAAATATATATATACACACACACACACACATACATCTACATGTTTACATACATTTCCTGTACTATTGAATGCCTGGGCTGGATGATATGTTTGTGAAAACATCAGGGTTATGTATATCTGACATGCATTAGTGGTAAATCGCTTTGGCTATGGTGTGCAGGGTCCTGGGTTTGAGCCTTGCAAAGGCTTGTTTATTTTGTTGCTGGGCAGAATAAGGGCCGTTGGATACAGAGTGATTAAGGCACTTTTAAGCAGTTGTAAGCGGGTTTGCGTGGAGGTAAGCACTGCTATCTTCTGGTTACAGTTTCTTATACTGATTTAGCTTCTCAGTTGCTTAACCTGTTTAGGCATTGCTTACCCCCACGCAAACAAGCTTAAACCCACTTACTGCTGCTTAAAAGTGCTTACTCCCACTTGCCCCCGTGCTAATTTCTTTAAAAGAAAAGAAAAAAAGGTTGATAGGAAAGTGGTGAAAAAGGTGCACAAAGAGGGAAAGACAGTAAGGAAAATAGCTAGGGATGTGCAGGAAGGGTGTAGAGAAGATCCATAGCTGCCCATTTCTTCTACAGAAACAGCTGTGCATATACATTGAATTTGGAGGTAGATTTGGACACTCAACCCCCTGAGAGAGGGGTGAGGGCAACAATAATATGTTGTGATGCCAATTAGACCAGATTACATGTGTCCACTGGACACGTGTGAAATGGACAGCTATTTATGGGGCAAGATTTTTTTTGGGGAACCGAGTGCTTTTTTTTTCAGGTGAGAGTGGGATGTTGGGAAGGGATAGTAGGTATATTTGGGGAGGTAGGCTGGGTAGGTTAACAGACAAGACAAACAAGATGCATACAGGGGTGGTATATGACACATATGGGGGGTAAACACCTCGCTGGGAGGGGTGTTGTGAAATCGGAAGCCCATGAGCCTCCTAGTGGAAACAGTGGGACTGAGGTCTCCACCCATGGGCAGTCACCACTGCACATTCACAGCCCCGAAGGTGGCTGTGCTGAGGGCTGTGTTAGAGAGCCAGACCAGCCCTCTAGTCATGACACGCTGTCCTCGAGCTGGTGTAGCAGATCTCCAAACTCCCGAATGAGCTCGCTACGCACCACAATCCAGACTTGGTGACAGGTTTCTGTCCGTGCCCACTCCCGGGGGGGGCGAGCCTCATCCCATGAGGTGGTTCCACCCGAAGGTGGTGCAGGACAAATGGATGAGGGGGTCCCGGGTTTGGCCCCAGACATGCTAGTGCCCGATGCCATGGCCAGCTGAGGTGGGACAGGTGGGTCCGCTGGGACCCATATTCCCATACATGCTATGGTGTTTATGTTTTATCAACATATTTGTGTTAGTAATAGTCAGCACATTCCAGAATTAGGTATAACAGCATGCATAAATATTCCCATTAACCCAGACACCAGATATGGAACAGTTGCATAACAAACAGAACATATGCATATATTGGACCACAGTGGTAATTACTACAGCATGCAGGTACATTGATGGCACCATGCCACCAATGTTGGAGTATTTCAACATAGCACATGCATAGAAACAGATTTAAATAATTATCAAGCAATAGGACATATGTCCCAACATTACAGTTAAGTCATCACGTACCAATTGAGTTGGGTATTTAGTTTATTGTTGCAGATATGGTGGGGGGGGATGTCAATTAACAACTAGTATATTCCTGTAGTTCGCATTACTTTCCTAGTCAGTGCTGGTATCTGTACCTTACAAGTATTAGTACACTACCCTATTGCCTTAGTTTGGACAGTGGTATGGCTGTCGACAACTATATACATGAGTTGGTTTTGCCTGCAGTATACACCTCTTACCTGGTATACTTATGGAGGAATTGTTTGTTAACACTAACTGTTTCTACACATACTTCCAGATTCCAGGTTGATGTTATGCACATACCTGTCCTTCTCTTTTTGCACAGACTCTGGCCATGTCTTGACCACATGCTGGTGAACCGGGACATATGTAAACTATTGTCCTCTTCAACCTTTAGTGACAACAGTCTTATACAGGATTTCGTAGACAGTTATATTATGTAGCACAGTGTGGGTGACAGTGATGAGTGATACCTTATTATTCAGAGCAACTGCAACAATAACAATGCCATACAATACCAAAGTAAACAGTACCAGTACAGAGTATCAATCTTTTATTTCTAGGCACAGTGTTCGTATCTGATGGACCTGTGTTAGCACTCCCTGAATTTTGCCACACAAAGTACCAGAATCCACATTTGTATTATGCACATATATCTCACTCTGTTACTGTACACACTCTGGTCACAGCTTGAAAACATGGGGATGTAGATGGGACATACTTGGTGTATTACTCTCATAACAGTTTGGGGAGTTGCTAGTATGACAGGTTTGTTCTTATAGATGTATGACAATCAGTTGTATTTCCTATTTGCTGCCTAAACATCTGGGATCATCCCACTGATTTCCCAGGGGGACAGGGTGACAGGCAGCAGATATGGGCCGATATACTGGACATTCTGACCATATCTGTACAGTTGTGGGGTATGATTCTGTATGCAGCCTACTTCCACTCCCGGGATTCAGACCATGGCTGTGTCTGCTAACACTAAAACACTGTCCATCACAGTTGTGTGTGCTATATAGATATGCTGTATAGCTCTTATCTGATTTCTGTCTATAATTCTCCTGTGGTTTTACATTCTGACCTTGTATTACAACACTCTTATACAGGATTTCATAGACAATTTTATTATGTAGCACAGTGTGGGTGACAGTGATGAGTAATACCTTATTATTCAGATCAACTGCAACAATAACAATGCCATACAATACCAAAGTAAACAGTACCAGTACAGGGTATCAGTCTTTTATTTCTTTGCACAGTGTTTGTATCTGACAGACCTGTGGGAGCAATGTTTGTTAGCACTACCTGAATGTTGCCACACAAAGTACCAGATTCCACATTAGTATTATGCACATACATCTCACTCTGTTACTGTACACACTCTGGTCACAGCTTGACAACATGGGGGTGTAGATGGGACATACTTGGCTTATTACTCACATAACAGTTTGGGGAGTTGCTAGAGTGACAGGTTTATTCTTATAGATGTGTGACAATCAGTTGTATTTCTTGTTTGCTGCCTATACATCTGGGATCATCCCACTGATTTCCCAGGGGGACAGAGTGACAGGCAGCAGATATGAGCCAATTTACAGGACATATCTGTACAGTTGTGGGGTATGATTCTGTATGCAGACTACTACCACTCCCAGGATTCGAATCATGACCGTGTGTGCTAAAAATACAACAGTTCACATCTCAGTTGTGTATGCTATTTTGATTTTGTTGTCTGTCTTTGTCTCTCTCAGTTGTACTAAATGACCTTTGGGGATTACACCATTCATATACAGACATTTCTACACATTTTATTTATGTTGCACAGTGTGGGTAACAGTGCTTAATACAACAGTACTGTTAAGTGATTGCAAATCAACATTACCATATGATACCAGAGTAAACACATGCAGTCCAGTAGTTAGACCTTCATTGTCAGGCTATTATGCTTTTATTTACATACAACCTATATGAGACTCTTCCTGCCATATTCTCTGGTGTATGCACACCATAAACAATACAGGTTTTATATAGGCAATTAACTTACTAATACTTTTAGATTTATTTCCTATGACAGTACATGCAAGAATATTACTAACCTGCCTCATATCACAACCTCTCCAAGCGACATCCATGGGCCTCCTGGTTCGCAGCCCGCTCACTTGCCACTGTGAAGGACATAAGAGGAATATTTAGCCATACCTATCCATAATATATATGAGCTGGCAATTATTAAACAGGTAGTGGAGTGATACTTACACACAGCTGTGACCTCCCCTGTACTCCTAGCCTCTTGGATCCACTGATCCAAGCGATCTCCCTTTTGCCGCTTTAGGTCAGCATAGTGATGCCTGATCTGCTCACCAGTTTGGGGTATGCCAGTGGTACTGGTGAGGTCATGGGCGAGAAGTTCTAGGCTTCCGCTTTATATTGGGAACCTTGGTACTGGCCCTGCAGCAGTCTCTGCTCATGTTCTTTGACAAGGAGTCCTGCCATAACTCTGGACTCCTGGATGCCCCAGTGCTGGGCCAGAAAGTGCACATCCTCTCCCATTCCAGACATAGTGCCTGCAAGGGGAAGCTACAACCAGTTATGAGATGTATTCCCACCTGTTGGGTTTAAATAGAGCTGATTTCCCACACTTTGCCATGATTGGACAGTTTTGAAAAGGCTAAGCTATGGACAAACCTGCTTACCTAAGGTTGGCATTGCTTAAAGGGGTATACCAATGGGCAAATTGAGTTAGCTGGCCTACACATTGCTTAGCATTGCTTAATCTTTAATTTGCATTATATTTGCTTTTTGGCATTGATTTATTATTCATTACATGTTATGTATGTGTCTGGTATCCATGATTCATGTGTACATACAATGTATGGGGTCCTTGTGTTTATTACGGGACTTCAACACATTATTACAAGTACACCTCTCATCTGGGCTTACTGCAGTACTCCAGGTCACATATTTATGTTATGTAGTAGGGTATAGAACATAAGACTGTATACAGATTCCTTTCAGATGTTCAGTTTGATTTTCCTATAGTGAGGATTTGTTTCATGATACCTCAATCTTATGTACTGTTGTGATGGCTTAGTGGTTAACTACTGTGACTACAGTGTACAGAGTCCTGGGTTCAAGACCTGCAAAGGCTGTTTATTTTGTTTCTGGCCAGGACAGTGGCTGTTGCATACAGAGTGACTAAGGCACTTTTAAGCACTTGTAAGTGGGTTTGCATGGATTTGCGCGAGGGTAAGCAATGCTAACCTCCGGCTAAATATTTTTACAGAGAGTTAGCTTCACTATTGCTTAACCTGTGTGCACATTGCTTACCCCAGCACAAATGGACTTAACCCCGCTTACTAGTGCTTAAATATGCTTACTCCCACTTACTACTGCTTAATAGTGCCTACACTTGCTTACTAGTGCTTACTCCTGCTTACCACTGCACTAATATAGACAGTAATGTCTAATGGCTCTTGGGAAGGTGGGGGATTTGGAAGTTGTATGGAGTTATCATTCATTACACATTTTACCTTCCTTTTGTATCCCTGATCCCTGTGTACATATATTGTATGGGCCACATGTGATTATCTGTGGACTTTGCAACAGTATGACACTGGCACCTCACATCTGCATTTAATGCAGTACTCCAGTTCACAAATATATGTTATTTAATCAGTTATGCAACTAAAAATATTGGTCATAAAGTTATTTGACATGGAAAATGGAATGTGCTGCAGTGGGACTCGAACCAGGAATGACTGCTTATAAGGCGAATGCTCTGCCCACTACACTATTGCTATACTGCTTCATTTGCATATATCTTGCTTTTTATCCTCTTCTGACATTTAAGCTGCATTAACTGTAGCTAAGCGATGGGCAAACCCACACACCTACCGTTAAATGTAATCTGTTTCATAAAAAAAAGTATCTTTATATTTTTTATGTTAACTATTGCTCTTGTGCACGTGGGGGGATGTTACTGGGGGTATGTGTACATCTATGAGCGGTCTCATTCTTTTAGGACTTTCTGCTGTTCTTCATTGCAGGGGTGTGTATATTCTGAGAGCTCTGCTCTCAGACACGCCCCCTGCACTCTTACATGCTCCATGTAAGATTAGGAGCTCAGGCAGCGCACCTTCATTGATATGCATGGCGCACTGCCATCCTGCTCCTAAACGGCCACTTCCGTGCAGGACTAAGCTAGTCCTGCACAGAAGAATAGTAAATCCGGGGGATTGTTTTTGTATAATTTAAATGATGGAGTATGTTGCTTTCTTCAGTTCTGATAAAGTTCTTGTTATGAACAAAAGTACTCAACTGAAGTTAACTACAAAAGATGTACTGTTATACAAAGTTCTTTTGGTTTTATCTTGGACATTTGTGACAAGTAAGATTGTCACAGTATCTTATATGGTTCTTGAGAGCATAGTGCTGTGATTGCAGTTTTAGATTCACACCAGAGGCTACTTTTCTGGTTAATATTAAGATAATGCAGGAAGCCCTCTATGCTGGTCTTCTTCGGCTAGTCTACAATGTGTGCTCAACAGGTAAACCAAAAAGCACTAAACAAATGACAAACCAGGTAAACCAAATGAGTGAGCTGTAGAAAGCACAAGTCCAAGGCTGACAATAAAAAATGTAAATTTAATGAAGTAAGCACACGCTTTCGGAGCTCTCTCTCTCTTTTTTTTTTTTTTTTTTTGCTAATTAAGTGTGTTCAAACTAACAAATCACATAGACCCATAAGGGGGGGTGTTCCTATTACTACATGAACAAAGTTGATTGTGACATTAGAGGTGGTCCTTGGCAAAATCTTTTGGAGATCTGTGAACTTTTCTGGCAGATTCGCACAGCCACCTATGTGTACCCAGGTCTGAATGACCATGTGTCTATCAGTTGTATCTTAAAGAATTTGTCTTTAAAAAGATAATATGGGTAGGTTGAACATATGTTTTCATCGTTTTTATCGTTTTTATGGTTTTAAGCTTATAGGTTTAATGAGAAGTTAATTGGATCGACGATTATTTAAGATTATAATAATCTTTTTTCTGTATTGGTTTTTAATTATGGTGCAGTAGGATTTTAGTTTGTTATACTTGCACCTTTTAGGACGAAAGTACTTTGTTTGCTGGAGCTAGTAATAGGAACACACCCCCTTATGGGTCTATGTGATTTGTTAGTTTGAACACACTTAATTAGCATAATTGATTGTATAAAAATGTGGTTGTTATTCAGAGATGTAAAACCTTTTTGTCTGAGGAAGGAGCGCCATTGAGTTCTCCGAAAGCGTGTGCTTACTTCATTAAATTTACATTTTTTATTGTCAACCTTGGACTTGTGCTTTCTACAGCCCACTCGTTTGGTTTACCTAATGTGTGCTGAACAGCAGCAGCTGGGTGGCATGGACAGCAATTCAAGAAAAGGAAAAAAAAAGCAATTTAATTCCAGAGTTGAAATCAAAGGAGTCTTTTAAACTAAATAATTCACCTGAGACTTTTAGGTCTGAGGCAACAACGCTAGAGAAGCACATGAACTTACCCCATCTGTGACACCTGTGATGACTAAGGGCTCTGTTGATGACCCTCAGTAGGCCACCACATCTTCAGATCCTTGCATGTTCCAACAAAGTGATGCCCAAATTCTACAGCCTACATCCATCATTGGCAAGGTGTCTATCCTGTAACACCACTTATTTCTTAAAGAAGAGGACTGCAGACTCACCATGGTTATTGGTAAAAGTATGTCTGTGACCACATGGAGTCAGAACCCAGGGATATTTCACCCTCAGGTTTACAAATCACCAGTGGCTGCCTACCCATCTAAGACCCAGGAACCTGAGACCCAGCCCTCAGCCAAGCCTAAACAGCTGCCTCATGAGTCTGATGCATCTAGTCCCAGACAGCCTCCCTCCAAAGACTGGGTTTAGTTGGATTGTTTCCTTTAGTTCTCGAGTAGCCTGTTGCCTGGCTGGAAACAGCCATCTGTATCAGGAGTCCCTACATCCAAAAGGAAGAGGGAAGACTCCCCCATGAAAGACTGCAACTCCTCTGACAAGGAGCAGGTCACAAATGTCCTTCCCCTTTTATGTGACACAGTGTGGTCACTCAGGTCACTGACTCACTTTCAGAGAGTACTTGTTATTTGGAGATACCCTTGCTGTTATTAAAGAACATTTCCAGTGGCAGTCTCTTGAGGTTTCTCTCTTGTACCTTCTTCAGCTAGGTCTACCCAAACCAGTAGCTGTTCTTGCAGGCCAATCATCCATCTTGGATGCCCTTGAAACTACTTATCTAAATACAGACTCTGAACCTTCCCATGACTTCTTTTGTAAGGGGCAGGACTCTCATAAATTTTTGCACAAAATTCCTGTAGCAAATTGTGATACATGTGTCCTTGGAGTGTGCTAAGGGAGCAAAGCAGGGTCTTGGGCATAGTACTCTTTTCACTAACAAAGAAAGAGGTTTGCTCGGAAGCTTTGGGAAGAAGGTGTATACTTCAGCAACCCTGGCATGTAGGGCTTTGAAATGACTGACCAGTGTTTTGAAATACCAGGAACATTTTCTCAAGCATCTGCAGGATAGTAGTGGGGGAGTGGAGCATGAAATCTTGAGGATTTCTATCCTTAACTTGGTCCAGATTGCTTTACAGATGGGAAAACGTGCCTTAAAATGTCAATATGATGCTGTGAATGCAGAATCCAAGGCTGCTATTATGCAGTCAGCCATCAGGAGACACTCTTAGCTGAAGATGAAGCTGAGGCATGTACCTCACAAGACATCTGCAACAGCTGGAAAGGCCGCAGAAATACCTTACTAAAAGAATCACAGGCCTAAAGCAGATGCCCTATGCTGACCATCTGAAATAACTCCAGCTATACTCTGTGGCATATCGTCTACTCAGAGGTGATCTCTGCTTAACATACAAAGCCATGTCAAACTATGAGCTGTTGGACATGCTCCACTTAAAGCCCAATTCCTCAGAGCCACACACTCCAGGGATCTAAACCTTGTCATCACAATGACCAGAACATGCTGGAGGGATAGGTTCCTGACACAGAGACTCCCCATACTCTGGAATAGACTGCCCATACATGTCAAGCAGAGCGCCTCCTTGGCTGTCTTCAAAAGGAACCTTGACGATTGGATGGGAGATAGGAAATTCACCCCGGGGATCACGTCAGTCACCCTGTTAGACAGGGGTCCAGGGAAGTAAATATTGTGGGAAGAAATATCCAGGGAATTGTTATGGCTAGGCTTGTATAGGCCCTATGGCCAATAGCCTATTACCAACCTATGAACCTATGAACCAATAAGACTAAAGAGTGGACTACTGAGGATAAAAAATAAATTTATGTATTTTTACTATTATGTAAAAAGCCCAGAATTTCCAGACACAGGATACACAAAATGATTTAAGAGAGAAATTAGAGGAAAGAAAAATACTTCAGCTGGAAAAACTGTCAGAAGCTTCAAATAAAAATTTGCGTTCATTAATACAACAGATTTTTGAAAAACAGTATATAGCTCAATAAATTTTGATCTGTTTGGAAAAAGAAGCATCTGAGGAAGTGAGAAAATATAAACAACAAAACCTAGAGATATTTGAAAAGTATAAAAAAGAAATATGGACATGGGAAAGAAAGAGAGATTTGATATGGTGCAATATTTCTACAAAGGAGAAAGCCAAGTTAACTAATATAGAGAAGGCAGTCTCAAAGATATTCGAAGAGAAATACAGGCAAAGGCATCCAGATATGGAAAATTTCAAAATAAAAAGATTAATAGTACAAAGATGTAGTGTACAAAATACGATTAGTAAAGCAGAAGTTAAAGAAATAGAAGCTGAAGTTCTGGAGTGCCTGCGAAGTGAAGGATTTAATGTAGAAGGTCTAAAACAGACTACATCACACCATGATGGAGTGAGTCCCCAGAATAAAGAAAAACAAGAAGATCAGGAGACATCTGAAGAAGAAATATGGACAGAGGAAAGGAAAAGAGATTCAATATGTTGTAAAATTTATAAAAAGGAGAAAGCAAAACTAACCAATACAAAAAGAGCAGCACCAAAGATATTAAAAGAAAAATATAGGGAAAGGAATCCAGATATGGAAAACTTTACAATATAATTAAACTCTGAGCTTTGGCCAGCTAAGACCTATGTGCAATCAACTGGACGTACAAGTGAATTTAATTAAATCTTTATATGCACTTTTTTCAAATAGTACAGCATTTAAATTGATTCATTTGTGTTGCATTGAATACTATCTAGCCGGAAGTTCTGGCTCTGTTTTTTCACTTAATGTTTGTTAGAATTCCTGCATGGCCAGTGATGAGTGGGGGTTGTTCACTTCATTGTTATATGGTTTCTGCCTTATATAAGTGGTACATTTTGGATTATTTTCTGCATAAACTCTGAGCTTTGGCCAGCTAAGATGTACATACAATCAACTGGATGTACAAGTGAATTTAAGTAAATCTTTACCTGCACTTTTTCAAATAATACAGCATTTAAATTGATTTATTTGTGTTGCATTGAATGTTATCTAGCTGGAAGTTGTGGCTCTGTTTTTTCAGTTAATGCTTGTTAGAATTCTGTCATAGCCAATGATAAGTGGGAGTAGTTCACTTCATTGTTATTCAGTTTCTGCCTTATATAAGTGGTACATTTTGGATTATTTTCAGCTTAAACTCTGAGCTTTGGCCAGCTAAGACTTATATGCAATCAACTGGATGTATAAGGGAATTTAAGTAAATCTTTATCTGCACTTTTTTCAAATAATACAGCATTTAAATTGATTTATTTGTGTTGCATTGAATACTATCTAGCTGGAAGGTGTGGCTCTGTTTTTTCAGTTAATGCTTGTTAGAATTATTCCTGCATAGCCAGTGATAAGTGGGAGTAGTTCACTTGATTGTTATTCGGTTTCTGCCTTATTTAAGTGGTACATTTTGGATTATTTTCTGCTTAAACTCTGAGCTTTGGCCAGCTAAGACCTACATGAAATCAACTGGACGTATAAGTGAATTTAAGTAAATCTTTATCAGCACTTTTCTCAAATACTACAGCATTTAAATTGATTTATTTCTGCTGCATTTAATACTATCTAGCTGGAAGTTGTGGTTCTGTTTTTTCAGTTAATGCTTGTTAGTATCCTGCAAAGCCAGTAATAAGTGGGGGTAGTTCACTTCATTGTTATTTGGTTTCTGCCTTATATAAGTGGTACATTTTGGATTATTTTCTGCTTAAACTCTGAGCTTTGGCCAGCTAAGACCTACATACAATCAACTGGACATTTAAGTGAATTTAAGTAAATCTTTACCTGCACTTTTTCAAATAATACAGCATTTAAATTTATTTATTTGTCTTGCATTGAATGCTAACTAGCTGGAAGTTGTGGCTCTGTTTTTTCAGTTAATGCTTGTTAGAATTCCTGCATAGCCAGTGGTAAGTGGGGGTAGTTAACTTCATTGTTATACGGTTTCTGCTTTATATAAGTGGTACATTTTCAATTATTTTCTGCTTAAACTCTGAGCTTTGGCCAGCTAAGACCTACATGCAATCAGTTGAACGTATAAGTGAATTTAAGTAAATCTTTATCTGCACTTTTTTCAAATAATACAGCATTTAAATTGATTTATTTGTGTTGCATTGAATACTATCTAGCTGGAAGTTGTGGCACTGTTTTTTCAGTTAATGCTTGTTAGAATTCCTGCATAGCCAGTGATAAGTGGGAGTAGTTCACTTCATTGTTATTCGGTTTCTGCCTTATTTAAGTGGTACATTTTGGATTATTTTCTGCTTAAACTCTCAGCTTTGGCCAGCTAAGACTTACATGCAATCAATTGGACGTAAAAGTGAATTTAAGTAAATCTTTATCTGCACTTTTTTCAAATAATACAGCATTTAAATTGATTTATTTGTGTTGCATTGAATACTATCTAGCTGGAAGTTGTGGCTCTGTTTTTTCAGTTAATGCTTGTGAGAATTCCTGCATAGCCAGTGATAAGTGGGGGTAGTTCACTTCATTGTTATTCAGTTTCTGCCTTATATAAGTGGTGCATTTTGGATTATTTTCTGCTTAAACTCTGAGCTTTGGCCAGCTAAGACCTACATGCAATCAACTGGACATATAAGTGAATTTAAGTAAATCTTTATATGCACTTTTTTCAAATAATACAGCATTTAATTGATTTATTTGTGTCACACTGAATACTTTCTAGCTGGAAGTTGTGGCTCTGTTTTTTCAGTTATTGATTGTTAGAATTCCTGCAAAGCCAGTGATAAGTGTGGCTAGTTCACTTCATTGTTATCCAGTTTCTGCCTTATATAAGTGTACATTTTGGATTATTTTCTGCTTAAACTTTGAACTTTGGCCAGATAATACCTACATTCAATCAACTGGACGTATAAGTGAATTTAAGTAAATCTTTAGCTGCACTTTTTTTCAAATAATACAGCATTTACATTGATTTATTTGTGATGCATTGAATACTATCTAGCTGGAAGATGTGCCTCTGTTTTTTCAGTTAATGCTTTTTAGAATTCCTGCATAGCCAGTGATAAGTGGGGGTAGTTCACTTTATTGTTATTCGGTTTCGGCATTATTTAAGTGGTACATTTTGGATTATTTTCTGCTTAACCTCTGAGCTTTGGCCAGCTAAGACCTACATGCAATCAATTGGATGTATAAGTGAATTTAGGTAAATCTTTATCTGCACTTTTTTCAAATAATACAGTATTTAAATTGATTTATTTGTGTTGCATTGAATACTATCTAGCTGGAAGTCGTGGCTCTGTTATTTCAGTTAATGCTTTTTAGAATTCCTGCATAGCCAGTGATAAGTGGGGGTAGTTCACTTTATTGTTATTCGGTTTCTGCCTTATATAAGTGGTACATTTTGGATTATTTTCTGCGTAAACTCTGAGCTTTGGCCAGCTAAGACCTACATGCAATCAACTGGACGTATAAGTGAATTTAAATCTTGATCTGCACTTTTTTCAAATAATACAGCATTTAAATTGATTTATTTGTGTTGCATTGAATATTATCTAGCTGGAAGTTGTGGCTCTGTTTTTTCAGTTAATGCTTGTTAGAAATACTGCATAGCCAGTAATAAGTGGGATAAGTTCACTTCATTGTTATTCAGTTTCTGCCTTATTTAAGCGGTACATTTTGGATTATTTTCTGCTTAAACTCTGAGCTTTGGCCAGCTAAGACCAGCATGCACTCAATTGGACGTATAAGTGAATTTAAGTAAATCTTTATCTGCACTTTATTCAAATAATATAGCATTTACATTGATTTATTTGTGTTGCATTGAATACTATCTTGCTGGAAGTTGTGGCTCTGTTTTTTCAGTTAATGCTTCTTAGAATTCCTGCATAGCCAGTGATAAGTGGGGGTAGTTCCCTTCATTGTTATTCGGTTTCTGCCTTATATAAGTGGTACATTTTGGATTATTTTTTGCTCAAACTCTGAGCTTTGGCCAGCTAAGATCTAAATGCAATCAACTGGACGTATAAGTAAATTTAAGTAAATCTTTATCTGCACTTTTTTCAAATAATACAGCATTTAAATTGATGTATTTGTGTTGCATTGAATACTATCTAGCTGGAAGTTGTGGCTCTGCTTTTTCAGTTAATGCTTATTAGAATTCCTGCATAGCCAGTGATATGTGGGGGTAGTTCACTTCATTGTTATTCGATTTCTGCATTATTTAAGTGGTACATTTTGGATTATTTTTTGCTGAAACTCTGAGCTTTGGCCAGCTAAGACCTTCATGCAATCAACTGGACGTATAAGTGAATTTAAGTAAATCTTTATCTGCACTTTTTTCAAATAATACAGCATTTAAATTGATTTATTTGTGTTGCATTGAATACTATCTAGCTGGAAGTTGTGGCTCTGTTTTTTCACTTAATGCTTGTTAGAATTCCTGCATGGCCAGTGATGAGTGGGGGTTGTTCACTTCATTGTTATACGGTTTCTGCCTTGTATAAGTGGTACATTTTGGATTATTTTCTGCATAAACTCTGAGCTTTGGCCAGCTAAGACCTACATGCAATCAACTGGACGTATAAGTGAATTTAAGTAAATCTTTATCAGCACTTTTCTCAAATACTACAGCATTTAAATTGATTTATTTCTGCTGCATTTAATACTATCTAGCTGGAAGTTGTGGTTCTGTTTTTTCAGTTAATGCTTGTTAGTATCCTGCAAAGCCAGTAATAAGTGGGGGTAGTTCACTTCATTGTTATTTGGTTTCTGCCTTATATAAGTGGTACATTTTGGATTATTTTCTGCTTAAACTCTGAGCTTTGGCCAGCTAAGACCTACATACAATCAACTGGACGTGTAAGTGAATTTAAGTAAATCTTTATCTGCATTTCTTTCAAATAATACAGCATTTAAATATATTAATTTGTATTGCATTGAATGCTAACTAGCTGGAAGTTGTGGCTCTGTTTTTTCAGTTAATGCTTGTTAGAATTCCTGCATAGCCAGTGATAAGTGGGGGTAGTTCACTTCATTGTTATTCGGTTTCTGCCTTATATAAGTGGTACATTTTGGATTATTTTCTGCTTAAACTCTGAGCTTTGGCCAGCTAAGACCTACATGCAATCAACTGGATGTTTAAGTGAATTTAAATAAATCTTTATCTGCACTTTTTTCAAATAATACAGCATTTAAATTGATTTATTTGTGTTGCATTGAATACTATCAAGCTGGAAGTTGTGGCTCTGTTTTTTCAGTTAATGCTTGTTAAAATTCCTGCATAGCCAGTGAAAAGTGGGGGTAGTTCACTTGATTGTTATTCAGTTTCTGCCTTATTTAAGTGGTACATTTTAGATTACTTTTTGCTTAAATTCTGAGCTTTGGCCAGCTAAGACCTACATGCAATCAACTGGACGTATAAGTGAATTTAAATAAATCTTTATCTGTACTTGTTTTTAAATAATACAGCATTTAAATTGTTTTGTTTGTGTTGCATTGAATACTATCTAGCTGGAAGTTGTGACACTGTTTTTTCAGTTAATGCTTGTTAAAATTCCTGCATAGCCAGTGATAAGTGGGGGTAGTTCACTTCATTGTTATTCGGTTTCTGCCTTATATAAGTGGTACATTTTGGATTATTTTCTGCTTAAACTCTGAGCTTTGGCCAGCTAAGACCTACATGCAATCCACAGGATGTATAAGTGAATTTAAGTAAATCTTTATCTGCATTTTTTTCAAATAATACAGCATTTACATTTATTTATTTGTGTTACATTGAATACTATCTAGCTGTAAGTTGTGGCTCTGTTTTTTCAGTTTATGCTTGTTAGAATTCCTGCATAGCCAGTGGTAAGTGGGGGTAGTTCACTTCATTGTTATTCGGTTTCTGCCTTATATAAGTAGTACATTTTGGATTATTTTCTGCTTAAACTCTGAGCTTTGGCCAGCTAAGACTTACATACAATCAACTGCATGTATAAAGGAATTTAAGTAAATCTTTATCTGCACTTTTTTCAAGTAATCCAGCAATTAAATTGATTTATTTGTGTTGCAAGTAATACTATCTAGCTGGAAGTTGTGGCTCTGTTTTTTCAGTTAATGCTTCTTAGAATTCCTGCATAGCCAGTGATAAGTGGGAGTAGTTCACTTCATTGTTGTTCAGTTTCTGACTTATATAAGTGGAACGTATTGGATTATTTTCTGCTTAAACTCTGAGCTTTCACCAGCTAAGACCTACATGCAATCACCTGGACAAATAAGTGAATTTAAGTAAATCTTTATCCCCACTTTTTTCAAAAAATACAGCATTTAAATTTATTTATTTGTGCTGCATTGAATACTATCTAGCTGGAAGTTGTGGCTCTTTTTTCAGTTAATGCTTGTTAGAATTCCTGCATAGCAAGTGATAAGTGGAGGTAGTTCACTTCATTGTTATTCAGATTCTGCATTATATAAGGGGTACATTTTGGATTATTTTCTGCTTAAACTCAAAGCTTTGGCCAGCTAAGACCTGCATGCAATCCACTGGACGTATAACTGAATTTAAGTAAATCTTTATCTGCACTTTTTTCAAATAATACAGCATTTACATTGATTTATTTGTGTTGCATTGAATACTATCTAGCTGTAAGTTGTAGCTCTGTTTTTTCAGTTAATGCTTGTTAGAATTCCTGCATAGCCAGTGGTAAGTGGGGATAGTTCACTTCATTGTTATTCGTTTTCTGCCTTATATAAGTGGTACATTTTGGGTTATTTTCTGCTTAAACTCTGAGCTTTGGCCAGCTAAGACCTACATGCAATCAACTGGACGTATAAGTGAATTTAAGTAAATCTTTATCTGCACTTTTTTCAAATAATACAGCATTTAAATTGATTTATTTGTGTTGCATCGAATACCATCTAGCTGGAAGTTGTGTCTCTGTTTTTTCAGTTAATGTTTGTTAGAATTCCTGCATAGGCAGTGATAAGTGGGGGCAGTTCACTTCCTTGTTATTCAGTTTCTGCCTTATATAAGTGGTACATTTTGGATTATTTTCTGCTTAAACTCTCAGCTTTGGCCAGCTAAGACCTACATGCAATCAACTGGACGTATAAGTGAATTTAAGTAAATCTTTATCTGCACTTTTTTCAAATAATACAGCATTTAAATTGATTTATTTGTGTTGCATTGAATACTATCTAGATGGAAGTCCTGGCTCTGTTTTTTCAGTTAATGCTTCTTATAATTCCTGCATAGCCAGTGATAAGTGGGGGTAGTTCACTTCATTGTTATTCGTTTTCTGCCTTATATAAGTGGTACATTTTGGATTATTTTCTGCTTAAACTCTGAGCTTTGGCCAGCTAAGACCTACATGCAATCAACTGGACGTATAAGTGCATTTTAATCTTTATCTGCAATTTTTTTCAAATAATACAGCATTTAAACTGATTTATTTGTGTTGCATTGAATACTATCAAGCTGGAAGATGTGGCTCTGTTTTTTCAGTTAATGCTTGTTAAAATTCCTGCATAGACAGTGATAAGTGGGGGAAGTTCACTTCATTGTTATTCGGTTTCTGCCTTATATAAGTGGTACATTTTGGGTTACTTTCTACTTAAACTCTGAGCTTTGGCCAGCTAAGACCTACATGCTATCAACTGTTCGTATAAGTTAATTTAAGTAAATCTTTATTTGCACTTTTTTCAAATAATACAGCATTTAAATTGATTTATTTGTGTTGCATTGAATACTATCTAGCTGGAAGTTGTGGCTCTGTTTTTTCAGTTAATGCTTGTTAAAATTCCTGCATAGCCAGTGATAAGTGGGGGTAGTTCACTTCATTGTTATTCGGTTTCTGCCTTATATAAGTGGTAAATTTTGGATTATTTTCTGCTTAAACTCTGAGCTTTGGCCAGCTAAGACCTACATGCAATCAATTGGACGTATAAGTGAATTTAAGTAAATCTTTATCTGCACTTTTTCAAATAATACAGCATTTAAATTGATTTATTTGTGTTGCATTGAATACTATCTAGCTGGAAGTTGTGGCTCTGTTTTTTCAGTTAATGCTTGTTAGAATTCCTGAATAGCCAGTGATAAGTGGGGTAGTTCACTTCATTGTTATTCGGTTTCTGCCTTATATAAGTGGTACATTTTGGATTATTTTCTGCTTAAACTCTGAGCTTTGGCCAGCTAAGACCTACATACCATCAACTGGACGTATAAGTGAATTTAAGTAAATCTTTACCTGCAATTTTTCAAATAACGATGCATTTAAATTGATTTATTTGTGTTGCATTGAATGTTATCTAGCTGGAGGTTGTGGCTCTGTTTTTTCAGTTAATGCTTGTTAGATTTCCTGCATAGCCAGTGATAAGTGGGGGTAGTTCACTTCATTGTTATTCTGTTTCTGCCTTATATAAGTGGTACATTTTGGATTATTGTCTGCTTAAACTCTGAGCTTTGGCCAGCTAAGACCTACATGCAATCAACTGGACGTATAAGTGAATTTAAATAAATCTTTATCTCCACTTTTTTCAAATAATACAGCATTTAAATTGATTTATTTGTGTTGCATTGAATACTATCTAGCTGGAAGTTGTGGCTCTGTTTTTTCAGTTAATGCTTGTTAGAATTCCCGCATAGCCAGTGATAAGTGGGATAGTTCACTTCATTGTTATTTGGTTTCTGCCTTATTTAAGTGGTACATTTTGGATTATTTTCTGCTTAAACTCTGAGCTTTGGCCAGCTAAGACCTACATGCAATCAACTGGATGTATAAGTGAATTTGAGTACATCTTTATCTGCACTTTTTCAAATACAACATTTAAGTTGATTTATTTGTGTTGCATTGAATACTATCTAGCTGGAAGTTGTGGCTCTGTTTTTTCAGTTAATGCTTGTTAGAAGTCCTGCATAGCCAGTGATAAGTGGGGTTAGTTCACTTCATTGTTATTCGGTTTCTGCCTTATATAAGTGGTACATTTTGGATTATTTTCTGCTTAAACTCTGAGCTTTGGCCAGCTAAGACCTACATGCAATCCACTGGATGTATAAGTTAATTTAAGTAAATCGTTATCTGCACTTTTTTCAAATCATACAGCATTTACATTGATTTATTTGTGTTGCATCGAATACTATCTAGCTGGAAGTCGTGGCTCTGTTTTTTCAGTTAATGCTTCTTAGAATTCCTGCATAGCCAGTGGTAAGTGGGGATAGTTCACTTCATTGTTATTCGGTTTCTGCCTTATTTAAGTGGTACATTTTGGATTATTTTCTGCTTAAACTCTGAGCTTTGGCCAGCTAAGACCTACATGCAATCCACTGGACATATAATTGAATTTAAGTAAATCTTTATCTGCACTTCTTTCAAATAATACAGCATTTAAATTGATTTATTTGTGTTGCATTGCATACTATCTAGCTGGAAGTTGTGGCTCTGTTTTTTCAGTTAATGCTTGTTAGAAGTCCTGCATAACCAGTGATAAGTGGGGGTAGTTCACTTCATTGTTATTCGGTTTCTGCCTTATATAAGTGGTACATTTTGGATTATTTTCTGCTTAAACTCTGAGCTTTGGCCAGCTAAGACCTACATACCATCAACTGGACGTATAAGTGAATTTAAGTAAATCTTTACCTGCAATTTTTCAAATAACGATGCATTTAAATTGATTTATTTGTGTTGCATTGAATGTTATCTAGCTGGAGGTTGTGGCTCTGTTTTTTCAGTTAATGCTTGTTAGATTTCCTGCATAGCCAGTGATAAGTGGGGTAGTTCACTTCATTGTTATTCTGTTTCTGCCTTATATAAGTGGTACATTTTGGATTATTGTCTGCTTAAACTCTGAGCTTTGGCCAGCTAAGACCTACATGCAATCAACTGGACGTATAAGTGAATTTAAATAAATCTTTATCTCCACTTTTTCAAATAATACAGCATTTAAATTGATTTATTTGTGTTGCATTGAATACTATCTAGCTGGAAGTTGTGGCTCTGTTTTTTCAGTTAATGCTTGTTAGAATTCCCGCATAGCCAGTGATAAGTGGGATAGTTCACTTCATTGTTATTTGGTTTCTGCCTTATTTAAGTGGTACATTTTGGATTATTTTCTGCTTAAACTCTGAGCTTTGGCCAGCTAAGACCTACATGCAATCAACTGGATGTATAAGTGAATTTGAGTACATCTTTATCTGCACTTTTTCAAATACAACATTTAAGTTGATTTATTTGTGTTGCATTGAATACTATCTAGCTGGAAGTTGTGGCTGTGTTTTTTCAGTTAATGCTTGTTAGAATTCCTGCATTGCCAGTGATAAGTGGGGGTAGTTCACTTCATTGTTATTCAGTTTCTGCCTTATATAAGTGGTGCATTTTGGATTATTTTCTGCTTAAACTCTGAACTTTGGACAGCTAAGACCTACATGCAATCAACTGGACGTATAAGTGAACTTAAGTAAATCTTTATCTGCACTTTTTTTCAAATAATACAGCATTTAAATTGATTTATTTGTGTTGCATTGAATACTATTTAGCTGGAAGTTGTGGCTCTGTTTTTTCAGTTAATGCTTGTTAGTATTCCTGTTCTGCCATTGATAAGTGGGATAATTCACTTCATTGTTATTTTGTTTTTGCCTTATTTAAGTGGTACATTTTGGATTATTTTCTGCTTAAACTCTGAGCTTTGGCCAGCTAAGACCTACATGCAATCAACTGGACGTATAAGTGAATTTGAGTACATCTTTATCTGCACTTTTTCAAATACAACATTTAAGTTGATTTATTTGTTTTGCATTGAATACTATCTAGCTGGAAGTTGTGGCTGTGTTTTTTCAGTTAATGCTTGTTAGAATTCCTGCATAGCTAGTGATAAGTGGGGGTAGTTCACTTAATTGTTATTCGGTTTCTGCCTTATTTAAGTGATACATTTTAGATTATTTTCTGCTTAAACTCTGAGCTTTGGCCAGCTAAGACCTACATGCAATCCACTGGATGTATAAGTTAATTTAAGTAAATCGTTATCTGCACTTTTTTCAAATCATACAGCATTTACATTGATTTATTTGTGTTGCATCGGATACTATCTAGCTGGAAGTCGTGGCTCTGTTTTTTCAGTTAATGCTTCTTAGAATTCCTGCATAGCCAGTGGTAAGTGGGGTAGTTCACTTCATTGTTATTCGGTTTCTGCCTTATTTAAGTGGTACATTTTGGATTATTTTCTGCTTAAACTCTGAGCTTTGGCCAGCTAAGACCTACATGCAATCCACTGGACGTATAATTGAATTTAAGTAAATCTTTATCTGCACTTCTTTCAAATAATACAGCATTTAAATTGATTTATTTGTGTTGCATTGCATACTATCTAGCTGGAAGTTGTGGCTCTGTTTTTTCTGTTAATGCTTGTTAGAATTCCTGCATAGCCAGTGATAAGTGGGAGTAGTTCACTTCATTGTTATTCAGTTTCTGCCTTATTTAAGTGGGACATTTTGGATTATTTTCTGCTTAACCTCTGAGCTTTGGCCAGCTAAGACCTACATGCAATCAACTGGACGTATAAGTGAATTTAAGTAAATCTTTATCTGCACTTTTTTCAAATAATACAGCATTTAAATTGATTTATTTGTGTTGCATTGAATACTATCTAGCTGGAAGTTGTGGCTCTGTTTTTTCAGTTAATGCTTGTTAGAATTCCTGCATAGCCAGGGATAAGTGGGGGTAGTTCACTTTGTTGTTATTCGGTTTCTGCCTTATGTCAGTGGTACATTTTGGATTTTTTTCTGCTTAAACTCTGAGTTTTCGCCTGTTAAGACCTACATGCAATTAACTGGATGTATAAGAGAATTTAAGTAAATCTTTATATGCACTTTTTTCAAATAATACAGTATTTAAATTGATTTATTTGTGTTGCATTGAATACTATCTAGGTGAAAGTTGTGGCTCTGTTTTTTCAGTTACTTCCCCACCCACCCTTCCTGATTTTGTTTTGGTGTTAATCTTGGTGGCTTTGAAACTGCCCACCCCTCTTTTAAATTTGCATTTGGATACTTCTCCTGGGCCCATCTCATTTGTTCACTCAAATAATTTCACTTTTTTATCTGCTTTTACTGTATTTGTGTTTCTTCCTACTTTATTACATTATTTTGCTTTTGCATCATCTTAAAAGTACTCATTTGTATTTATTACTGCTTGGTGTAACTGTCATTCTAAACCTTTTGGTTTAAGCACTTGGGCTTCAGACCAGTTGTTTTACATTAAGAAGGTTTGTGGTCTGCACTGTTGTAGCAGGACAGGTAGCTTACATCCTTGTAAGTTGGGAACTGCTGATTGAAGGCTCAGTGTCTGTTATTCTAAAAGTGTATTAGTTCTGGTTTAAGCACTTGGGCTTCAGGCCAGTTATTTTACATTAAGAAGGTTCGTGGTGTGCACTCTTGTGGGAGGAGAGTCTGGAATCTGCCCTTCTGAGCTGGGAATTTCTAGTTAAAGCCTTATAGTGCCTGCATATTTGAACTGTTTCTTACTGAAATTGGTGCTTCTTGTTTGCTGTAGCATAGACTAGATCCAGGCCTGCTGAATTTATCTTTGTTTGCATAACTTGAGCACTAATCCAGGCCTTCTTAAAAGTATTCAGTTGTATTTATTGCTGCTTGGTAGTAACCTGATTGAAGTATAGCTATCATTCTAAGCCTTTTGGTTTAAACATTTGGGCTTCAGACCAGTTGTTTTACAATAAGAAGGTTTGTGGTCTGCACTGTTTTGACAGGACAGGTTGCTTGCATCCTTCTAAGTTAGGAACTGCTGATTGAAGGCTCAGTGTCTGTTATTCTAAAAGTGTATTAGTTCTGGTTAAAGCACTTGGGCTTCAGGCCAGTTATTTTACATTAAGAAGGTTCATGGTGTGCACTCTTGTGGGAGGAGAGGCTGGACTCTGCCCTTCTGAGCTGGGAATTTCTGGTTAAAGGCTTATAGTGTCTGCATATTTGAACTGTTTCTTACTGAAATTGGTGCGCCTTGTTTGCTGTAGCATAGACTAGATCCAGGCCTGCTGAATCTAGCTTTGTTTGTATAACTTGAGCAACTAATCCAGGCCTTCTTTTTTGGAGAAGGTTTCCCTGCACCCCAGTGGCAGGAGTGTGCAGTTAGAACTTGTCTGATTGAAGACTACAGGAACAGGGCTCAGTTTTGAGATTTTTTTACTGGTTAATTGGGTAATTTGTTTAAAAGCCTTTTCTGATTGATTGTAGTCATCTAAAGCTGTTTTAAGTGTATTTTACTGTTTGTAATCGTTTAAAGCTGTTTTAAGTGTATTTTTTACTGTTTTTACCTTATCTTTTCAAAAAAAAATTCATGGTTTCCCACCTTTCTAAGCTAGTATAGTCCAGTTTTCAGGCTAGTGCTGAATTCATTTCTGTGTTACAATTTTCTGAGTTGCCCATACCTTACTTGGATAGAGGGGGGTTTCTCTGTTTACCTGTGAGAGAGGGAGCTTTGAGCAGCCATCTGTCCCTGGAGGAGTGGTTCCAGCCCAGAAGTTAGTAGTTTATAGGCCATTCTGGGCTAATTTCTGTCTCTTTCATTTCCCTGCTGTAAAAACCGCGTTTGCACGGTTTTGCACTTCCTGGCAGTGCCGGTTAGCTAGGGCTAAATTTATCCCAGCTCCACCAAGTCTCCTCTTCAGTTTTTTCCCTTGAAAGTAGTCTAACTCTCAACTTAAGCACTTAAAAAGCATCCTACAGTCCAGCACTTGCTCAGACCTAATAGCAAGCACTAATATACCCCCACACTTGACTGCCCAGCAGGGCAAGGCTCATTATTTACCCCTCTCCACCCAAGCGACTAAGCAGCTCACCCTAATATTCAAGCATGACCAAAGGGCAATTTCAGGTATACTCTCCTGTCCAGCTGGTGAACCTGGGTATCCTGAGGCAATGTTACAACTGCCTCATGTACACAGACGACCCACTCCTCCTACCACAAAACATTAACATATGTGAGAGATGCAATTATATAGCTAAACTGGAGGCTAAGCTCTCTCCACCCAAGACTGGAACAGGCAGTCATGAGGAGAAGGTTAACACTTGCACCACACCTTCAGCCTCACATAGACATACTAAACCAGCACTGGCAAAAAATACACATAAATACATGAAATCATACTCGGAGGCTCTAAATAAAAACCTGCAAAAGCATCACAGACCTCCAAAGCAGACACCCAAAAAAACCTGCACCTCCCATCACAAACCAGACAACACATAAAACGCAAAATCAGTGTGCTGCACAATCACAGCCCTTAAGGCGAAATAACATGCCTAACACACTAGTAATAGGCGACTGTATAGTCAGGCACACTGAAGTCCTATTCACTAGGCTGGACAAGGAGAAGGTTACTGTCAGCTGCCTGTCAGGAGCCAGAATCCACCACGTAACACAAGCACTCAGGTCACTCCAGTACAAGTACAAATATGACTCTGTCATTGTTCACGTTGGTGTGAATGACCGGAGATGTACCTCTCTGGACTACATGAAAAGAGACATGGAAGAGCTCCCTGATTATATAGCCCAGGCGGGTATGACCCTGACCCTGAGTAGCATCCTGCCCTCACCAAGAATGATACCGCAATATAAAGAAAAAATGATCACTTTCAACAATTGGCTAAGCTTCTGGTGTCATTCAAAGGGAATCCAGTGTCTGTCAGCCTCGTTGCTTCGCAAGAGACGGCTTGCACCTGTCACCCCTAGGCTTTTGAATAGTGGCCAAGGCTCTTGCTGCCCCTATAGTGCCTTTTTTAGGCAAGGCTCAAAAGTCAAACCCACCTCCGTAAACAGCACAAATAAAAAAATGAGGGTTATGCTACTCAACGCCAGGAGTTTAAATCTCAAACTGCACATGCTCGAAGCACTCTTCAGTATGGAGAACATCGACATCTGTGCAGTAACTGAAATCTAGTTCAAGGCTCCACAGAGCACCCCAGCACTACTGGGCTACAACTCATACCACACATTTTGGCCACAGAACATGGACCGAAACACAAAAGGAGGGGGTGTATCCATATTCATCAAGGATACCTACACCACCAGGTTAGTGGCACAGCATGATACCTCCAAGATCATCCATGTGCAACTAACATCAGGCAAATCTGCAATGCAAATTGTGGCCTGCTACAGATCACCCTCCATGACCCAGGACCACCACTCCGCCTTTCTGGAGACACTGGAAAACATGAAGGTTCTACCAAAAGCCCTGATATTGGGTGATTTCGATTACCCTACCGTTAACTGGGAAAACTACTCAAGTACAAATTCCCAGGTCCAGTGCTTCCTGGAATTTATCAACTCAAATGCCCTGGATCAGCAGGTAAACTCCCCTACCAGTGGTGAAAACATATTGGACCTGGTCATCACCAACATGGGCGACAGGTGTTCCACACCGGAGGTCAACCCGTCACTGGTTAGATCAGACCATAAACTAATCACTCTGGATGTCCACACCACATCACCACCTCCAACCAAGGAAACCACAGTGAAAACCTTTTCTATAGCAAACTTCACCTTACTTAAGACAGAGGTGATAAGTTTCACAGCCCCCACGCTAAAGGATAACAGTGTGCAAGATGCAGGAACCTTTACAAATGCACTCTATGAGCACCTACAAGGATGCATGGATCATGCCATCCCTAGCAAAACCAAGACTCACTCCCCTAAGAGAAGGAAACCAGTCTGGTGGACCCCTGCCATAAACAGGCTTTACAGTAGAAGGAGGAAACTAGTTCAGAAAAAAAGCAAATCCCAGAAAGGAAAGACATCCCTGATCAGTATCAGTAAGAAACTAAGGTCCCTCTTAAAATCCTCCAAGGCTAACTTTGAAAGAAAAATAGCCAAGGATTCTAAAGATAACCACAAAGCCTTCTTTAGATATGTCAAGTATCTAAGTGGCAACTCGCAGATATGCTCTGAGCTAGTGCAAAATAGCACTAAATATACTGAACCCACTGATATTGCCAACATCCTGGCAGATAGATTCAGCGCAAACTTCACCCCCCCCCCACCCCCAAAAGGGCCCACAGCAATACCGGAAAAGTGTAGTGTCCCGGAAATCACAGACGCACAGGTGAAAACAGCCCTTTCAAATGCCAAAAGCACATTGTCAGTGGGGCCAGATGGTGTCCCAGGCTGCGTCTTGCATGAACTACAGAACGAATTAACCCCCCACTTAAACACACTGTTCAGCCTCAGCCTCTCCACATGCTATGTGCCCATAGAATGGTGCACAACAACGGTTATTCCGCTCCACAAAGGAGGGGCTACAACTGACCCTGGTAACTATTGCCCCATAAGCCTGACTAGCCTGGTCTGCAAGGGTGTGGAGCGCATCATCATGGAACTCATTAACAAAGACATTGGGAACCACCAAACACTTAACCTGACCCAGTTCAGCTTTGTTAAGGGCAGATCATGCCTACTAAACCTGGTTGACTTCTTCGAGACAGTCACCAAGGCCATAGATGAGGGGAAGGTAGTTCACACAGCCTACCTTGACCTCACCAAGGCTTTTGACACCATTCCCCACTCGGGAATTATAGAAAAATTCACCAGCCTGAACATTAACCCCTATGTCACAAGATGGTTTGCCAACTGGCTTACAGACAGAACTCACACAGTAAGAATAGCGGGCTCCAGGTCCGACTTTAAACCAGTCACAAGTGGTGCCCCACATGCATTTAAAAGAATACTTCTATAATACAGAAGGTAAGAAAGAAATGGTGTTTAATACAGAGACGGACTCAGAAAGTAGTGACAACTTTTTTTCCTCTGAGTCTGAAACTGAAAATAATGCATATAGTTTGTTAGATACGAGTAAGATAAAAACTAGAAGCACCTTTATGCCACCATGCAAAAATACACATATTCAGCGTTTTAATAATGCCTTCAATTTAATAATAGATAAAGAATTAAATGAATTTGAGGGCTTGAAGAAAAAATATAATCTAACCAAGAATGAATGGATTAAATTACAACAGATGAGTAAGAATCAAGATATAATTTTTAAACCATCAGATAAAGGAGGCAAACTGGTAGTTATGAATTCTATAGATTATTTAAGGATGTGCATGCAACATTTGAATAATGAAATGATTTATAGCAAAGTGTATGAAGTCTGTTTAGCACAGGCACAACATGAACTACAAATTTTGTTAAAGAAGGGAATAAGGTTGCATTACTTTACAGTGTATGATGTGACACACAAATTAAGTATGAAGAATAATACAGTAGCAAAGTTTTTTTGTGTTCCCAAGATACACAAAAGTTTATTGCAACCTCCTGGGCACCCTATAGTATCAGCGACAGGTTATTTTACATATAACCTGAGTTGTCTTTTGCATGAGATCTTGTTAAAAGAAGTATTGAAATTACCATCTTATATAAAAATAGACTCCTTTGATTTTCTGGAGAAAATAAAAGATGTAATATGGGCTGAAGATATGTATTTTATAACAGCAGATGTGGTGAGTTTATACACCAATATATCACGTCTTTGTTTTGGAAGCTATACAATATTTCTTAGGAGATAGCCCAAGAACACAATATATAAAAGAATTAACACATTTTTGCCTTGTAAATAATATCTTTGAGTTTGATGGAAGTCTATACAGGCAAAATAAGGGAACGGCAATGGGGGTGGCTTTTGCCCCGTTGTATGCTAATTTGTTTATGGGTTTAGTTGAAAATGAATATATTTATAGGAGTGAATTTTTCAGGAAAAATGTAATAAAATATTTTCGATTTATAGATGATTTGGTCTTTATTTGTAAAGGGGGGGATAATTTGTCATCCAGTTTTATAGAATATTTAAATGCTAACAGATATGAGATCAAATTTGATGGTATTCAAATAGGTTTAGAAATTATTTTTTTAGCTATAACATTGAAAGGAAAAGTAAAAGAGAGAATTCATACTACTATACATAGGAAATTTAATCAAATTAATTGGACGCTGCATGCTACCAGCTGCCATCCTAGTCATACATTGGAATCCATTCCTTTTGGAGAAATGCTGAGAATAAAAAGATTGTGTAGTGATATCAATGAAGCACGGAAAGAGGCTAAAGAAATAGTATCTACCTTTATTACTAGGGGTTATAACCCAGAAGAAGTATATAGAAGTTTTGGTAAAATTTATGGAAGTAAACAAGTTAGGACATCAGAAGAGGGTACAAAGCAGAAAAGAACAAAAGACAGAGAAGGAGAGATAGATAGTACTGTAATGTTTTTTGTTACTAAATATACTCTTTTTTCAAAACAACTTAATGAATTAGTTAAAGGTTATTGGAAACAGATTATAAGAGAAGTCCCCTCATTGTCAAAAATAGAATTGAGAATTTCTTATCAAAAGGGGACGAAACCTTAAAGATTTCTTGGTACGCAGGAAATATATAAGACCAAAAGAAAAAAATTTGAATAATCTGACGATAAGGGGAACTTTTCCATGTGGAAAATGTTCTATTTGTCAGTATATTACAACCAAAGTGGAAAAAATAGGAAGGAAAAGATTTGACACGTTGGGAACATATTCATGTTTAAGTAAGGGAGTAATGTATGCTATAAGCTGCTTATGTAATAAATATTATATAGGGGAAACTAAGAGGAGTCTAGCAGAAAGAATAAAGGAACATGTAAGGGATGTGAGAAATAATAAGGTTATAAGTCCTGTAGCGGAACATTTTAATAAAGTACATAAAGGGGAAATTAATAGTATGAAAGTAACTGTTTTGGAACAAATATTATATCAGTATGGGAATGCAGAGTTGTTGAAATATGCACTGTGGAGAAAGGAATCCATTCTCATAATAAAATATAACACTCTGCAACCCAATGGGTTGAACAGGGAATGTAACTGGCAAAGTTTTATGTAAAGATGTTTTAACTTTAAGAATAGATTGGATAGTATTTTATTAATTTGTATTTAATTGGTTAATTGAAATAGGTTATGTTAAGATGAGGTATAAAATGAGTGATTTTTAGTATGAAAAGTTTTTTACTCTGTAAAGGCTGTGGCCGAGGCACTAAGAGAATTTTGTTCAAACATTAGAGTGTATGGTGGAAAGTAGAGCTGTTATTCACTGGTATACTTTTGTTTTTGGTTGTAACAAATTTTGGAAATTTCAACTGTTGTTGCATTTGTACTTAACCCGACCCAGTTCGACTTTGTTAAGGGCAGATCATGCCTACTAAACCTGGTTGACTTCTTCAAGACAGTCACCAAGGCCATAGATGAGGGGAAGGTAGTTCACACAGCCTACCTTGACCTCGCCAAGGCTTTTGACACCATTCCCCGCTCGGGAATTATAGAAAAACTCACCAGCCTGAACATAAACCCCCTATGTCACAAGATGGGTTGCCAACTGGCGTACAGACAGAACTCACACAGTAAGAATAGCGGGCTCCAGGTCCGACTTTAAACTAGTCACAAGTGGTGTCCCACAAGGCTCAGTCCTGGGACCCCTACTGTTCAGCATATACTTCTCAGAAGTACAGGCAAACACAGTAGGACTATGGCTAACCAAGTTCGCTGATGACTGCAAACTGGGAGCCATAATTGACTCTCCGGCTGACACAGACATTCTCCAAAAGGGCCTTACTGAGATGGGCACCTGGTGTCAAATTCATGGTTTCAAGCTAAATGCTAAAAATGCATAGTCATCCTGTTTGGGAAAAACAAAACACCCATGAATTACCACATAGATGTCAGCCCCCTTAATGCAGAAGAGGTAATAAGAGATCTGGGGACCAAGGTAGATAGTAATCTCTCCTTTGACGATCATATTGCCAAAGTAGTTAGGAAATCTTTCTATGTAGCCCATCTAATTACTAAAGGGTTCACATCTAGAAATAAAGAGGTTATAGTGCCCCTCTACTCGTCACTCATCAGACCCATCATAGAGTACAATGCCCCATTTGGGATATACCTCACAAGACACTTCCAACAGCTAGAAAGACCACAAAAGTACCTCACCAAGAGGATTACTGGCCTCAAAGATATGTCCTATGCAGCCCAACTGGAAAAACTCCAGCTGTACTCAGTCGCATATCGCTTACTCAGAGGTGATCTCTGCCTGACTTACAAAGCCATGTCCAACTCAGAATTGATGGACATGCTCCACCTAAAGAAATCTGAGTCACTGCGAGCCACTCACTCTCATGAGCTAAACCTCGCCACAGCAATAAATAGAACATGCTGGAGGGATAGATTCCTGTCACAGAGACTCCCCATGCTTTGGAACAAAATTCCTAACTACATTACGCAGAGCTCCTCACTAACACTCTTCAAGGGAAACCTTGACGAGTGGATGGGGAACAGAAAATACACCCCTGGGACCACTTCATTGGCTCTTCTTGACAGAGGCTCAGTTAATTAATCAATGGGGCAGCGAAAGCTGACACACCCTGGCTAGGCATATAAATGCCCTCAGGCAGATAGCCTTGTACCTATGTATGAACCTATGAACCTATAAAAAATAAGAAGACTAAAAGGAAAACTAGAAAGACAGATTAGTAATGGAGAAGTCAAAGAAATAGAAATTGAGGTTATGGAACAGCTGCAAAGAGAAGGATTCAGTGTAGGAAATTGAATGCAGAAAGCACCACAACCAGATAGAACAATGGATGTCCAAATTAAAGGGAAACCAGTGGAACAGGAAGAAATTGGTCAGGTGCCGTATCAAGATATTTTGGAGCCTTCCACAGGAAAGTTCATTTGAAGCTAGACAGCGAGGAAAGGAACAGGAAACGTGCAGTCAATGTTTAGGAGTGATAGGCCAGTGAGTTCCCATATGACAGAACAACAGAAGACACAGGATAAAATTGAAGAGAATGTGCCACAGGAAGATGATATAGAACTTTCTATAAAATGCCCGCAGGAAACAGAAAACAAGGGATGTACCCTCAGTATGGAAGAAAAGGAGTTAAGAGAAGAGTTGCTTGATTTAATAGAAAGAGTTGCTTGATTTAATAGACAGACAGATATATCACAATCAATGAGAAAAATAGACTGCAGAAGGTTAGTAAAACCCCAAAAGTCAGAAGCTTGATAAAACAAATGAACACAGTAATTAGGACTGTCCATAGAGATCCATGTGATAGAAGTAAACAGAATATATTACTGTTCTACTAAATTAATAATTGATAAAGTTCTACCACAGGAACACAGAGTAGCGAGAGAAAAGAGGGGGCGAAAGTGAATACCGTCATGGAAATATCGAATAGAGAAAACTATAAAGCAGCTAAGACAAGAAGTGTCATTGTTAGAAGATTATAGAAGAGAGAATAAATCAATAAAAATACTAAGAAAGATAGATGTGATAAAATCAATGCGCAGTATTAGAACAGACCAGGATCTATTATGCACTATTGGAGATTACCAACTAAAAATTTCAAAACAGGTGGAAAGACTTAGAAGATATGAAGATAAATATAAGGGAAAAGCACAAAATAAGCAATTTATTGATGACCCAAAAAAGTTTTATAGAGAATTGGGAAATAAGGTAAAAAGAATTGAAAGACTACCAAAAAAGAGAAAGTAGATATATTTTGAAGCAGTGTCTATGAAGATCCTGTGAACATAACAAAGATGCTAAATGGAGAGAAAAAGTAAAAGAAAGAATAAGAAGTTTAAAGATACAGGATATGAAATGGGATGAAATAGCCAGAGAGATTGAAACAAAGTTGAGAAAAGTCCCTAAATGGAAAACCCCAGGCCCAGATGGAGTACCTAACTTTTGGCTTAAAGTATTTACTTCTTTGCACGAGGATTTAGCCATGAGTAAGAACTATTTATATGCGCACCCCGAACACACACCACACTGGTTTACAACAGGAAAAACAATGCTCTTACTTAAGAGTGAACCTGCAAGCTACCCTAAAAATGATAGACCAATAACTTGTCTTCCAATGACGTATAAACTATACACGGGAATTGACGCAGACAGAGTTTATAGTCATTTAGAAGAAAACTCAATTATGGCAGTAGAACAAAAGGGCAATAAAAGAAAGTCATATGGAACAAAGGATCATTTGTTAAAGTTATAGTGGAGAACTGTAAGAAGGGGAAGAATCTAAGTATGGCATGGGCTGACTACAAAAAAGCATTTGATAGTATCCCACATTCATGAATAAAAGAGTGCTTAAAAATGTATACGATACACCCCACACTGATTGACTACATTACAGTAACCATGAAACAGTGGCAGACCACTTTGCAATTAAGCCATGAAAAGGACAGATTATTATCCCAGGAATAAAAATTCAAAGGGGGATATTCTTGGGTGACTCTCTGTCACCGTTGCTATTCTACCTTGCCATTAATCCATTGAGCTGTTTACTTAACTGCTTAGGCAATGGCTACAATTTGGCTTCTAGAAAACAACAAAGTCTAATGACTTCTCATCTTCTCTTTATCGATGATTTAAAACTGTATAGCTCATCAGATGAGGAACTGAAAGCACAGCTGCAGGTTGTCAAAACTTTTTCAGATGATATTGGAATGTCATTTGGTCTTGATAAATGTGCAAAAGCAACCTTTAAAAAAAGGAAAACTGCAGCACCAGGAAAACATCAGTTTGGGGCAATAATGTGATATAAAAGAACTTAAGCAAGAGGGAGTGCATAAATACTTTGGAATTGAAAAAGGATCAGCAATGAAACATGAACAAATGCAAATAAAGCACAGTAAGGAATACTTTTGAAGACTTTAATTAATCCTGAAAACAGCATTGACATCTAGGAACAGGATCCAAGCCATAAATCAGTTTGCTCTTCCTGTCCTAACTTATAGTTTTGGAGTGATTGACTGGCCCCAAAAAGTGTTGGATAGATTGGATATTAAAACAAGAAGGATGCTTCATGCTCACCAAATGATTTATAAAAATCAGTGTATACCAAGATTATATATTCCCCGTTCAAAAGGAGGGATGGGCCTCCTTGAAATTGATTATATGTATAGATCTGTAATCGTGGGACTCCACACATATCTACTGACCTCACAAGATCCAAATGTAGTGAAAGCTTTGAAACATGAGGAGAATAAATCTCAGATGACATCTCTGCTTAATTTAGCAGAAGCATATCGACATCAAGCAGGAATGGAAATCTAACCAAAAGTAGATAAAAACCAGGCAGCAACTGAATATGCTAAAAACAAAAGAAAGAATATAAGGTGAAGGACCAGATGAGAAGGCAAGATGTGTGGAAAAACATAAATATAGTTGCAAGTATAGAAAACTTCTGGAAGAGCCTCATGTTGATCAAGAACGAACATAGGAATGGTTAAGGAGAGGTGAATTCAAACCAAGAGATGAAAGGCTAAAATTGGCAGCCCAAGACAGTGGGCTACATACACGCTGGTTTACAAAGTCCATTGAACATGTGGGAGAAACAGACATATGTAGGTTTTGTAAAACCGAATTGGAAACAGTCACACACCTTGTTGCTGGTTGCGACGCATTAATGGCAGTGGGACTGTATACTGAAAGGCATAATAATGTGGCGAGACTGTTACACTGGAGATTGTGCAAACATTATGGTATCGCACTAGCTGCAAAACACTGTAAACATGAGCCACAAAGAATCATAGAAAATTATGAAGTTTATATCACATGGGATCACCCAGTACCAACAATTCAAAAGATAGATGCTAGAAAACCGGATATAGTGATCCAAGAAAAGAAGGCAAAAGTAGCATTGATCATTGAAATCGCCACACCCAGTGACTACAGTGTCTTGCGTACAGATAGACACAAAGTCATAAAATACCTTGATCTGCATGCAGAAACGAGAGCTATGTGGAAGAAAGATACCCAGACAGTTCCAATAGTAGTAGGAGCAACGGGTCTTATAAAAAAGAATTTACAATCGTATTTAGATATGCTACCAATTCATGTAACACCGTATGAATTGCAGAAGGAGTCATTACAAAGCATATTGCGGATGCTGCGAAGAGCACTTCTGGCTAACATCAAAGAGTGAAACAATATTAATTTCATGAACTTTAATCGTACTTTGACTTAGGAATGGGGTACATTCCTGTCATGGTATTAGAAACCCAAAAGACTTGGAGAAAATAAAAACGGCTGAAGACTCATTTCATGTCTGAGGATGTAAAGGCAGAACTCCTTAATGCCCCCTTAAATAAAAAGTTGCTCTTCAAACCCCCTTCCTACAATATTTTCAAAGGACTGGTGGACAAAGGTAAACCATGGAGTCAGTGAAGCACGTTTCACAACCCCCATTCCATAATGCAATAGAAACTACCCCTCTAACCAAAACATTTACTCTGGAAGGCAAGGAAAAGGTAGAACGGTACGAAGGTCAGCCAGATGAGAAAATGGCACCAAGAAGACTGAGGAAGGCCTGGAGACCCCAAGATTCCAGATCCCAGTAAGGAATAGCTACGAATCTACTAACCTCTTCCCTTTCAGTCTCCCCAAAACCCTTTTACTGTCTCCTTTTCTTACACTGCACCTTGATAGGAGGCCAGTCGGCCTGCTGTTGCCAGAATTGATCAGATGTAATAACAGACAAGTGGGTTCTTATAATTGACTGCAGAGGTTACAAGCTTTGTCTAATGGTCATACCAGAAGAAAGAGGTACACCACTGGTTGGAAAGATCAGGCATATGTTCTTGGTCCACTCCTGGGAGAGATATTAACACACAGAACCATGTAACCTGTCTCCCCTTTGTAGAAGACAAAAGGGTTCTATTCAAGTCTGTTCCTTATATGCAGAAAGGATGGATCCTGAATAATCATATTGAATTTGTCAAGACTAAACAAATTGCTAAAGATTCCAAAGTTCAGTAAGCTAACTCTGCTGGCCAGAATACCACTCCCAGACCCACAGTGTTTCCTAGTGACACTAGATCTCAAAGTTGCTTATACCCATACCACCATTTTCAATGGACATAGAAAATTACTAATATGTGTGACAGGGGACCACTATTTACAAATTTACCTTCTTGCCCTTTGGTTTGGCTACGGCATCTAGAGATTTAAAAAAAATGTCTGACCCTAGTGATAGCACAATGATGGATTAAGGAAATCCATATTTGGATGATTGCTTGATGCAGAAGCAGACCCAGATGAAGATGCAAAGGGCAATGGCATATACCTGGGATTGTCTGACAGACTGGGCTTTTCCCACTGTGAGCAGAAATCCAACATCAGCCCAGTCAGAAATGCACTCCTTCACCTCTGCAGTCTAGACATGCAGGCATGGGAGTAGGTAGTGGAGTGCAATATGCTGCTGAAAGCTACTTACATAGCAATGTAGGAGAATGCCATGGCATATCAGTTGAGCATGACTTCAGCAGATGCATGTGAGCAGAAGCCAGACAGGGAACCCCTCTTAGACCTTGTCAGAAGATAGGGTATAACAGAGATAGACTTATTTGCTTCTCAGCAACAGACAGCTAAGAAACATCTGCTGCAGAGCATGAAATAAATTAATTTGGGAGGTGGAGGCTTTCTCTGTGAATTGGGAAGGTCCGTTTCCCTAAGCTTTTCCTGGAATATCCTTGCTCCCTGGGGTAGTTCAAAAGATAGAGGAGGAGTGGCCAAAGTGATCTTGGTTGCTGTTTTCTGACCAAGACAATACTGGTTCTTCCACTTGTCCTGGATGAGAAAGTAGAAACCTCTGTTGCCTTCACAGTGCGTGGACCTTCTAAAACAGTACAGAGAGTCTGCAGTATACCCAGTCTGGTAACTGTAAAACTGTCAGCTTGGAAAATATGGCCTTGCTATTGTTTGGTTAAGTTTATTCTTAAGATGTAATAAAATTATGATGGAAGCTGGAAGACCAAGTTTAAGAAAATCATACCTAGCAAACTGGAAAATATTTTACTTTTGGTGGAGGAAACAGCACCCAAAAATGGTGGTAACCCTTTGAAATGTTATAACCCATTAGAGTGAGTCCTAAAAAACAGACTGAATAGCTGAAAAAACTGGCCTACATACACTAAGTACAAGATGTCCATTTCACAGGATATTCCCTTTTCTCTGAGGTATGGCGATCTTGGAGTTAGTTAAGTTTGGAGGGTATGGGGAGTGCAGGGGGGCTTGTCTCTCCCCCTGCAAAAAAGAAGTTTAAAGGAGAAGAGCAATGTTCGAGATTTGCTCTTCTCTTGCAGTTTCAGTCTTTTTTTTTCTGTGTGTCTGCACTTGGCATTTTGAGTGCTGGTATTTCAGTTGGGAACCTAAATGGTGGGTGTGCCATTGAATCTCCGTTATCTCTCTGATCAATTCTGCAGTGACTTAGCTTATGCTCTGTAATGGTACACATTTCAGATATTTATGCCTGCATCACCCTTTGATCCTCCACTGGCATCCTGGACACCTGTCAAACAATTCCAAAAGGGCACTATCCACTCAGGCCTACAAGGAAAACCTTGACTCCCTCCTGGTACTTGAATTTGCATTGGAAAAATAGCCATGCCCCACTTTGAAACAGCTACTACAGTAACCTTAACATTTTTGGTCCTGGAAAACTGCATTCCTCTTTGTTATTATCTCATTTAGGAGAGTCTTGAAACTCCACATTCTAATCTGCAAAGACCCTTATCAGATGTTTAATAAATACAGGATGACCCTGCTTACCAATCTTCCTTTTATGACAAAAGTTATTACAGAAGTAGCCCTAAACCTATCAGTCAAACTTCTTTCATTTTTCATAGTCCTCAGAATAAAGGAGGAAAGGTTTTTGCACTCTTTAGACAAATATAAGAAATTTAGATATTTCCAGGATAGAACTAAAACCACTAGAAGGTCAGAACAATCATTTGTCTCCTTTGCAAAAAATAAACAAAGGATAACAGTAGCACATCAAACTATCACAAAATGAATGGCACACTGCATAAATCTCTGCTACAAGGCTCATGATAGGACCTTAATAGGAAAACTCAAACCTATTTAACAAGGGGCACAGTGGCTACCACTATCTTCCTTAAAAGTATAGTGTCCAAGAAATCTCAGAGCACCTATTTGGTCCTCCTTCCGCAGTTTCTAAAGGCATTACAGGTTGGCAGCAATCTCCAGAGTAAGGGTGGGATTTGCCACTGCCATTCTGAAGGACATGCTTCAGTCTTCAGCTTTTCACCTTCTTTGGCATTCTTCAGTCACGTGTTGTCCCTGACACTGTATCATTTGAATGCAGCCTCTCTGATTCTAGTTTTCAACTCCTTATTCAGACTTCCCCTCTCAACCACCCCTCCCAGCTACTTGAAGCTGTTAACTCTTCCACTATTTCCCCTTCTATCTCAGTTTTCAGCTTCTTCTGATTTCCCCATTTGATGCCAGCACAACTGTCTTACCTGTACTCCTTTTCATCCTCTGGGCCTTCCAGTTTTGCATTCCCCTATCATTTACTGAAGTTTTGTTTAGAGTTTGTCTGTAATGCCACATCATCTGCATATAACATATTGGTTGATGTGTCCCTTCCAACCTCTTTGCTAATGTAGGCCATCAGCAGTGAGCTCAGAGCTGATTTCTGATGCACACCCACTCCTACTGAGAACCCACTGTGAGTCCAAACTGTTCATACTTGTGTCACTGGGTATTTTCATATAGTCTGCACTAATTCAACCAATGTGCCTGGTTCTTCAAACCATCTCTGGATTGTCTAAATCTGCTTTCTTGGGACCTTGTCATATGCTTTCTCCAAGTCTAGGAAAACCCAGTTGGACTCTTTTCTCATCTCTAGCTTCTTCTCAGCTATTTGTCTTACTACAAATATTGGGTCAGTTGTGCTACATCCTGATCTGAATCCAAACTACTCCTCAACCATCTTACTTTCTGCTACTTTGTGCAGTTGTTTATCAGTCACCCTGTCCAGAAATTTAATGCAGTGTGACAGGAGTTTTGGTACCTCTATACTGCCCACAGTTGGGAATGTCCCCTTTGTTCATGTACACTGGCATTAGAATCCGTATTCCCCAGTCAGCTGGAACACCCCTTGCTTGCCATACCGCTATGAGTGCCCTCTGGAGCCATTTCTCCCCTAACTCACACAGTATCTTAATCACATCTGCCATGACCTCATCTGAGCCTCCTGCTTTCCCTGACTTCATTTTCCTTTTGCTGTTGTGACTTTTTCAAAGATGGGCTCCTCTTCCTTTTTCATCATAATCTATGTCTGGGGCAAAAAAACTACTGTAGGGTAGTAGTTTACAGGGCAATTCAGAATAACTACTGTAGAATTATTTGTCTGTTGTCAATCACCTGTGCTGGACTTACTTATTGTGTGATCTGTATATGCTTGGTATATCTCTTGAGGGAGGTGACCAATGGAATTCCTTACTAAGTGCCCATTCTATTTCATTTGGCTCCAGTCAATACAGTGGCCAATGGTTCTACTCTGAGATCATCCTGGATTGTTGAGCTCATCACTGTGGCATGCAGAGGGAACCAGGAACTTTGCAAGGGGAATTTTGTTTCTGTCACTTTTATCTGCAATTTCATCCATAGCTGAGGATAGAGACATATATTAACAAGGATTCGGCTGTTGCTTCACTGTTATGATCCAATAAAATACCCAAGGTACTGCAACTGCTACACCCATCCATGTGTCCTTCTCACTATCCCCTCTACCCTTGTTCATTAACAAGACCCCAAGATAATTACATACTTCAATTTGAGGCTGTTGCACCCCCCCCCCCCCACCTGCAGTCTACTGTATTCAGGGAAAGACATTCTCATTTGACAAGTTCGTAGAGAAACATCAAAGGGTCAAAAATCAATGTTGCTGTGAATGCTTGTTTGCCACAAAACAGTCATCTCTTTGGTAACTTTTCTGTCTCCTTGTGCTTAAAACCAAAAAAAAAGCCAGAAGGATCATGAGGCCCCCACTGTCACAGTGTGTATTCATATTGAAAGTGAAGATCAGACGGACTTTTGTCCTTCTGCTCCACAGGAATGTCTCTTCTTTCTGAGCTCCCCTTAGGACAGCTGCCTTACTCTTTGACACTGGTACCACCCCAGTCAGATTCCCCACCTGACAATGTCCATGGAGCTCCAGACACCTGGATGCTTGGTGCTAGAATTGAGAGCCCCAGTGGGGCTTGCCATCCACCTCACAGGTTATATGAAAAAATAAGAGTAATGGTATTTCATCGGCAGCCAAGGCTTTCCCTTATTCTCTACCTCTCACGTGTCCTCACAGTGTCATACTAGAGTCAAGCTCAACACGATCTTCTTCACCCAGTGATTCTGCCAGGCCTTTTCCCTTACCTGTGGTTTCACTAAAAATTAGGTTTGGACAGTGGGAATCTTATTCATCCATTTATTCATATCATTAATTAGATAATGAGCCATTTGGCTACCTTAAGAGAGTCATACTTACTCCCGCCATTTACCCAAATTTCCTTTTGAAATTCAGAACACTGGGCAGAAATCACTTCATGTCAATATCCATTGTAGGCTTTCACAGTGCTTTGTTTTAATTACAACAAGAAACAAAAAAAACAGCAGCTCACAAAACCATAAGATGAGGAAGCTTTAGTATATAAAACACACACGTTTAAATTTGCTTAACCATTTGCAACAGAAGTTCCCATCACAATGCCTTGCTTTTGTAGTAATAATTTCTTATCAAAGACATATATGCTCTTCTCCAAGACTGTTTGCATCAGTTCACACATTTCAATAATGTCAGTGTTCTTCATTTTTGTACAAATGAGGTATATCTGCAAAAATCCATACCTATTGAATTGACTATATATGAAAATAAGGAATTGTCGTCCATTGTTATGAAAATATAATTTTCACAAGTATTTTATTTTTCCCAGAGATGCAATTTATTTAAAAAATCCCTCATATCCTGTATGTCACCTAATGAGCTTCTTACAATTTGTAGTAAATTTCCTTCTAAATATAAAGAAATAGGCACAGTTAACCAACCCCTACCCAATACGTTAGGTTGCATGGGTGGAGATTTATCATATTTATGTATTTTGGGTAAGCCATAATCCATAGAGATTATAGGATGAGGTGTATAAAAAAGTACATGGTATCTAAGTCAATGGTGCTATATAGATGAATATTATATATCTCAGTATTTACCAAGTATATGAGCAGTGAGACTTTACTTGCATTTATTTCCTCATATATACTATCAACCTAAGTCAATGGTGTCATTTAGATGTATGTTATATATCTCAGTATTTATCTTGGATATGAGCAATGAATCTACTATCTCCCAACATATTCACAGTAATGGATAAACGTAAATATATGAGCTCTATCTTGGATATGTTGGCAGATAGTAGTATATACAGTCTCTTATTGTGGAATTTAGCCTTGAATGGAGTTTACCACCCACTTTGGACTTCTCAAACAACCCATCTCTTAGGAAATCTGATCGCAATGTGCCAGTGGCCATTAATGGCCTCACACTATCCATGAGCTGAGCCTCAATCACAAGGACGTCAGCCCCAGGACAGTGCTGAGGAGACTGACTTCTGTACACCACATTCCCGGTCCTATCACCCAGTCAGGAATTTGGTGCTAGGCTGTTCTCTTGTTTCCTCTTCACTCTCTATCACTTAGGGAATCCTGGTTAGTTTCTTTTCCTCCACAAGTAATGTACTTAACTTCATTGGGTGGTTATGCCAGATGTGAGGTTGTGTTCTGTGATGGTCATAAGGGGACCAGGTACCTGCCCTATGTACCCAAGAACTCCCCTTAAGAGTAATGTATGAACACAATAGGACCAGCATGATAGATTCTGATAGAATGAGGAGGATGATGACCCACTGCCACCTGGAGCATAGAAACAGGGCAGGGGAATTACAGCCTCCAAGAGTCAGTCAGATGCATACCATCACCCTCCATCCTGTCACTCACTTATCTGGGGATGCACTAGGTCCAAGACTGAGCCCCTCACATCATGGACAGACTTTGTAGCGTAGGGGGAGAAGGGGCAGAAGCACCTGCATTCATGTCTCACTTTGAGGGGGATGGGGCTCACACTGGACTTCCACAACATCCCAGTTTTGCCCCTGGGGATGCCCAAGGGCATTTGAAGACACAATAACCCTCAGACAGGTGTAGCCCCAAGAGTAACCCAAGTCTGCAAAGTACATGCAAAGTGTTGATGATCAGTGTGTCCTGCAGTTCACATTAGTTCTCACAGCTAGATGTGTTTATTATTGATGCACAGACTGAGTGATACACCACTCAGGGTCTTCTCTGTCTCTGTCTCTGTCTCTCTCTCTCTCTCTCTCTCTAAGGTCAGTGCTCTGTGATGGGGATCAGCAACCTTGCTGACAGACGAGGCATACCAAGAGAAGCAGGTGAGGTTTCCAGTTGTCATCTCAGGCACCCGACCTGGGATACTGGCCCCATGCTACAGGAGGACAGGGTCTCCTGCAGTAGCCAGCAGGACTACACTGTTTAGCCAGAGTAGACAGCCATACTGACCATATGGATCTTTTAACCAACATTGCATGGAAAAACAAGGTGTCCTCATAGCTACCAGCTTCCAGGATACAGGGGAATGGGTACTGGTACTGTTGGGATGGCCCCATGCAGGGAGGAGCGGAGGTGCATCTCCTGCGAGAATGACATCCTTTCCCCCATTGGAGTCACCCTATGGAGATGTACAGAGAGGACAGCACCATGACTTGGGCATCCCATCCACAGTCATCCCTTAGTAGCAAGGCTTTGGGCATATGCTCATCACAGCTGTTTCCTGCACTAGCCCTGCCACTTCCTCCACCCGTTCCTCCCCTCTCCCACCTCCTAGGGAGGCAGAGGGAGAGTGCGGGTCAGCAATGTCAAGGGACAGGATTTTCTGGATGGTACTCAAGAGACTGCCATGTGGATTGATCCCCTTATCAGCTGTAGCTGGTGGGCAACTTCCAGGCATGCCCTAGAAGTTGAGGGTTCTGTCATACTGGCCTCTGCTGGGGAAATGAAGGGCAAGAGAGAGGAGAGGCTTCCCTTGGGACTACTGCCCCAGGATCAAGCATTAATGATCTTCTGTAGGTTCACTTACAGAAACTTTTTTATGACTTTTACTTTATCTAGATAGTCAAGTTTGTCTTCTTGGCATACCAGTGGGTCTGATCTGAGGACTTCACTAAACCATCCAATCAGTATTAGCAATGTGAAATGTGCACAAAAAGCAAGGACTTAATCAGTGTGAGCTTATGATCCATACTTACTGGGAATTCCTTGTTCATAGGGAATAATTGCAGTCTCTGCTCATAGGTTCATAGGTAGATACTAGGCTATCTGCCCTAGGGCATTTATAAGCCTAGCCAGAGTGTATTTGGCTTCTGCCTCCCTATTAGATTAGCCTACTGTGCCTCTGTAAAGTAGGTCACAGAAGGTACCCTTTTAAGATTAGTTTACTGTGCCTCTGTCTAGCAGGGACACTGGAGAGATCCCAGGGGAGAATTTGCGATTTCCCATCCACGCGTCCAAATTTCGCTTGAAGAGGGTCAGCGAGGGGCTATGTCCAACATGAATTGGGATTCTATTCCAGAGTGAGGGGAGCCTCTGGGAAATGAATCTGTCCCTCCAGCATGTCCTATTTATTTTTGTGCTGAGGTTTAGGTCCCTGGAGCGTGTAGCTCTAAGGGACTTGGATTTTTTGAGGTGGAGCATGTCCATTAATTCTGGGTTTGACATGGCTTTGTACATCAGGCATAGATCGCCTCTGAGTAGGCGGTAAGCAACTGAGTAGAGCTGGAGTTTCTTTAGTCGAGTTGCATAGGACATCTGTTTGTAGCCCATGATCCTCTTGGTGAGGTACTTTTGGGGTCTCTCCAGTTGCTGCAGGTGTCGGGTAAGGTACATCCCAAAAGGGGCATTGTATTCAATTATGGGCCTGATGAGTGACGAGTAGAGGGGCACAATGACCTCTCTTGATCTAGATGTGAACACTTTTGTGATAAGGTGGGCTATATAGAAGGTCTTTCTAACCACTTTGGCAATGTGATTATCAAAGAAGAGATTACTATCTATGTTGGTCCCCAAATCTCTAATTACTTCTTCCGTACTTAATGGATTACCACCTATGTGGTAATTTGTGGGCACCTTGTTTTTCCCAAAGGGGATGACTATGCACTTTTTAGCATTTAGCTTGAGGCCGTGGCTCTGGCACCAAGCATCTGTCTCTGTGAGACCCTTTTGGAGGATGCTTGTGTCAGCTGGAGATTTGATTATGGCCCCCAGTTTGCAGTCATCTGCGAACTTTGTCAGCCATAATCCCCCCGTGTTAGCCTGAACCTCAAAGAAGTATATACCGAACAAGAGAGGTCCCAGAACTGAGCCCTGTGGGACGCCACTTGTAACTGGTTTGGATTCGGACATGGCACCTGCGATTCTGACCATGTGGGTTCTATCTCTGAGCCAGTTTGCAACCCATCTTGTGATATAGGGTTGATATTTAAGCTGGTAAGCTTATTTATGATGCCCAAGTGGGGTATTGTGTCGAAGGCTTTTGCGAGGTCCAAGTAGGCTGTGTGGACTACCTTGCCCTCATCTATGGCTTTGGTAACTGTTTCAAAGAAATCAACTAGGTTTAAGAGACAAGATCTGCCCTTAACAAAGCCAAATTGGGTAGGGTCCAGTGTCTGGAGGCTCCCAATGTCTTTGTTTATGAGTTCCATGATAATATGCTCCGTAGCTTTACAGACCAGACTAGTCAGGCTTATGGGGCGATAGTTTCCGGGGTCCGTTATGGCACCACCTTTGTGGAGTGGGACCACTGTAGCTGTACGCCATTCTTTGGGTACATATCCTGTAGTAAGGCTAAGTTTGAACAGTAACTTAATGTGAGGGTTCAGTTCTTCTTGGAGCTCGTGTAAGATACAGCCTGGGACACCGTCTGGTCCCATAGATGCTGTGTTTTTTGCCCTCTCCAAGGGCAGCTTTCACCTGTGCATCTGTGATGTCAGGGAGGTTACATTCAGTTGGGATAGGCGTTTGCTCCTTTGGGGGGGAAGGGGGGGAGAAGTTTGCACTGAATCTGTCTGCCAGGATGTTGGCTATGTCTGTAGGTTCGGTATATTTTGTACCGTTATGCAACAATTCAGAGCATATCTGGGAGTTTCCGCCCATGTTTCTGACATAACTAAAGAAGGCCTTGTGATTATCTTTAGCGTCTAGGGCAATTTTTCTTTCAAAACTGGTCTTTGATGCTCCTATCACAAATGAAGTTCAGCAGATTATGCAGACCTGGCAGCTAAGGATAAACATGCACACTGATCCTTTCAGTGTATCACACATGCAGCCCTGGATATCTAAGGGCATCACAGACCTTTATTGCTCAGTCTCGTGTAGCTGAAATCCACTAGTCTCTCTAAGATGGCTAGATGAAGTTTCCTGTGTTGAGTCAAATTATGTCTCAAGCTCCACTCCTTTTGGTGCCCTTAAGTTTCAGCTTTGCAACTATACTCCCTCTGGACCGAAAGACTTCAGTTTCCCTGAAGATACCAGCAGGTCATTGGAATAATGTCACCAGATCACTAGTTGGCATTGTTTATGGTCATAAGTAGATGGTATCTGATTGACTCTGAACTTCTGGCCATCATTCTTGATTAATGAAAACATTATCGGCAAAGGTTTTCACTTTTGTGTCTTACAACAGTCCAGTAATTTCACCTCTAACTGTACAATATGAATGCCCCCCTTGCTGTTCCACTTAATCATGCTCCATTTCTGAAAAGCAAAATAATAGAACTGGAGTCATATTCTATTACTTCTAGTTGAAGTACTTAAGTGATTAGCCTGCTTTGAACACTGTAAATGTTTCAAAGTAAACACTTTGGACCCCTGGAACATTCAGTTAAAAGCATCAAGAGGCAGGGGCAGGAGGTAGCTCACCATGCAGCAGACTGTCTGCCTGATCCTAAGATTGAACTATGAGCTTTTTAACTGCAGCAATTTTAAAATATGCTATTGGTGCTGGAATTACTATGACCGATGGCACCAGACTTGCACTCCAGTATTTTCTTGTTAAAGGATTTAAATTATATTCATTCCAGTTACAGGGTCTCAAAAGAGTCCTATATTGTTAATTTTCATTACTACCTCCCCGAGTCAGGAGTGAGTAATTTGCCAACCTGCTGTCTTCATTGGATGTGGTATCCATTTCTCCATCTTCCTGTCTGGAATAAAACCCTGATTCACAATTGCCTGTGGTCACCATGGTACCATTGAAAGTTGATAGGCCCGACATTTGAATGCTGTGTCGTAGCCTGTAGGGAACCTATTTGGCCCAAGTTTATCGACAGTCTCCAAAGCTGCTAAGCCAAGACCTAAATTGTTTTTGGTGTGATAAATGCATGCATCCCCAGAGGTCAGCACTTATCAAATTATCACAGTTATCGAAGTAATGATGGAGTAACCAAAGGAACCAAAACTGACTTAATGAGCCATTCAGAGTTTCATAGTACCATCCATTTGCACTGAGACTTTGGTACTTAGTCTTTGAGACAAACATATGTAACTGGTAGGATAAACCAGACAGAAGCACCTGCTGGTCTAATGGGAGGCAATGAGTACACACAACCTATATACTGTAAGTAACACTTGGATTACCTCCACATGCCAACTGTCATTGTGTGCCATGCACATACCTAACACACTCCCGTTTCTTTCTCAACAGCCCCTGAAGCTGTTGCAGAGAAAGCACAGATGCATAAGAGAAGGCAGGAGTTCCTTAGAGCGAGAGAGAGAGAGAGAGAGCTCTGGTGAGTATACCTCTTACATAAAGAAAAGGTGGTTATGTTAACATTCTGATCAGTTATTATAGTTGTAGTGTGGAAAAGTAAGGGTTTTCTACACGGTTGACACCTTATCTCGTGCTCAATGTGTGACTTGTTTTATGGACATCTAAGATTTTGCAGGACAATGTATACCCACAAGAAATGAAGAGGAACAGACTTCACATTTTTGCCTCAGTAAAAACTCAGCATTGTAAAATGTGAGATGTTTCTGATTTTTCCTATAAAGTATAGATAGAAAGGGAATAGTTTTATACAATTACAACTGGCATCTTGGGAAATATTTTTAGCCTCATATTTTAGGAAGTTTGCAATTTTTGTTTGTTTTTTGCAGTACGCAGTTGGCTACAAAATGGCTCTTCATAAACAGGGACAAGTGATAACCCTAAATGTGCACTGTATTCTGTAAATTAATTAAATTAAGCCTGATTTGTCAAGCCTTGACTGTATTAAATAACTATTACAGCTTATTCTTTAGATAATTTATCTTAAGCCTGTTAGAAATAATTCTGTCACTTTACCCTTAAAACTAATAACTGAATAATGTGAGGTGTGATGTAATTGCAAGTTATAAATTGTCCAGCAATGCTGTTAGAAATGTATAAATGAGTATGAATGTTATATTCTGAAATCTGACTGAAATGTACTATATTGAACTCATAACTTGAGTATGAATGTCATATTCTGAAACATGACTAAAATTTACAACTAAAGTGATGCATACTTATACTGAACATCTAAAACAGCTGTGTATAAATGCTATGTTCTGGAAACTAACTAAATTAATACTAAATTACTACCTTTTCTGCCTATATTATCTGAACACAGATGAAAGGCCACAGAAATACCTCACTAAAAGAATCACAGGCCTAAAGCAGATGCCCTATGCTGACAGCCTTAAAAAACTCCAGCTATACTCTGTCGCATATCATCTACTCTGAGGCGATCTCTGCTTAACATAGAAGGCCATGTCAGACCCAGAGCTGTTGGACATGCTAAACTTAAAGAAATCCCAGTCCCTCAGAGCCACACGCTCCAGGGATCTAAACCTTGTCATCACAATAAACAAAACATGCTGGAGGGATAGGTTCCTGTCCCAGAGACTCCCCAGACTGCCCATACATGTCAAGCAGAGCGCCTCTTTGTCCCTCTTCAAAAGGAACCTTGATGATTGGATGGGAGAAAGGAAATTCACTCCGGGGATCATGTCAGTCACCCTGCTAGACAGGGGTCCAGGGAAGTAAATAGTGTGGGAAGAAATAGCCAGGGAATTGTTTTGGCTAGGCTTGTATAGGCCCTAGGCTGATAGCCTAGTACCAACCTATGAACCTATAAAAGCATAAACGGTAATCTGGTCAATGTTATATTCCAGAAACTGAACTATTAATAAACAAATGCCTTTTTTTCTGTCAGTGTTATCTGAACACGGATAAAAACGTAAACTGAAAACTGGTTGTTGTTGTTGTGTCTTTCGGCTTTTCCTGGTTAGGGGTCGCCACAGCGGAACTCTGGTCCGCTAATGATTGGCAGATAGATTTTTACGTGCCGAGTTGCCAGCCCTGACGCACAACCTTCAACGAAGGTATGCCCATTCATGCCATGTCTCCACGCAGAAGACACTCTAGCTGAGAATCGAACTGGACAGTGTCTTACTGTGAGGCGACAACGCTACTGCAGCACCACCACAGCAGCATATAAACTGAAAACTGGTACTGTTATACAATTAACAGTACCAGTTTTCAATTGTCTGAAAATGTAAAAGCATTTGCATATTTACTCTAACTGAATCTGCATAAATACACATCTGTAGTGTATAGATTTAAACTTTAAATACTTTCGTTAGATAACTGCAACACATTTACTGTACATGTTCTGAAACAAACATTAAAAAACAATAATCTTCACTTCTGGCTGCTGTAGTCTTGTCTTTCTGTAGATACTTGACTTGTGCACTATAGCTCTTGCCAGGTTTAGGCCTTATTCTGCATTGGAAGAGCCACCTTAAAGGACAACCATGCCCTCAGACTCAAAAAACATGTTTATTTCATCATGGTTTGGTGTTTCCTACATTTTAACGCCACTCTGGGACTATTTACAGGTTTTTAGATATTTTTATATGTAATTTCTGAGTCTGACCACATGAGGTCTGGCATCTTGAAGGAATTCCAAAAGTTTGGTCTGCCTCTATGTATCCCAGCATGCATTGTTTGTCTCAAAAAATTGCATCACACCTGACACTTTTCCCCTAGATCTCCTGTCACTGAAGTCATTTACAGGCATTCACTGCTGTGTTGTAGTCACCTAGTTTTGGTTAACATTTTATCCTTTTTCAATGACTACTTCAAACCAAAGTAGTGCAAATGCCACAGAACAGAACTGAGAAGTGCATTTTATTGTTGTTTCTTCTTAGAAATGCTAACTTGAATTCAGGCTTGACAAAAGAAATCTAGTTCTTCAAGGTATCTCTCCTCCCCCTTCACACCTACCTTCCCTAGCTGTCAAAGAGCCAAGGGTAATTTGACCCATTATCTGCATGTGATTGACAGCTCACAGCAGGTGACCAGACTGATGTACTGTTTGCTTCTCACAGCCTTTCCTTCCTTACAGTGTGACACTTTTTTGTAGCACTCCTCCTGTCAAATTTAGATCCAAGCTCTATAGCACTGGGAAAAATCACTGCTTTGCAAACCATCAAACTCCCAGTTTTTTCCTTCTAGTGTGGTTAAATAGCTAACAAATGATAGACTATAATCAAGATATATTTCACAGACTTGCATGACAGCAGTCACATGTTTTTTAAGTGGTAATTTAAGAAAATTACAGCATCGCATAATTCATGTCTCCATTTTAATAAACCGAACTATAACTGAAGTAACTATTCCTACCCTCTGGAAGGTCTCTCACATCATTCCACTTCATAAGGGTGGCAACTCGAACGAGCTCTCTAACTAACGTCCCATAGTTCTTCTTTCTCCACTAGCTAAAATCATGGAAAAATGTGTTCATAGGCAATTACTTGATCATCTCCTCCAAAACAATCTTCTAGCAGACTGCCAACATGGCTTTAGACCGCATCACAGTACCACCACTGCTCTATTGTCATTCACTGGCAATATTAATAAAAATCAGAACAACAACTTACTTTCCTCAGCTCTATTTTTAGACCTCTCAAAGGCCTTTGATATGGTTAACCATCCTCTCTTACTAAACATCCTGCAATCATTTAACTTAGACTCTCAGACTATCCAGTGGTTTTATTCCTACTTGGATAATAGACAACAAGCAGTACTTTGGGAAAATCACTTATCTTCTCTTCTTCCAATCAAAATAGGAGTACCACAAGACTCAATACTTGGACCTCTCCTTTTTTCCATCTTTATCAACAACCTACATCAGTCCATTCCATACTCCATCTGTATTCAATATGCCAATGACTCTACACTGATAGGCTCAGCTTCCTCCCCAACTGAGCTTCAAGTTACTACACAAAAAATCTTAACAGCAGCTGAAAACTGGTTCCACCAATATTGCCTCTTACTGATCCCCAAAAAGACTAAATTATTACTTTTTACACCTACAAAAAAAATCATCTTCTTTTACATTTAACATAACTTCTAATAATGGCACTATAATATCCCAAGAACCCACTACCAAACTCCTTGTGGTCACAATTGACCACAGTCTTAACTTTGATTCCCATATTAACTTAACCATCAAGTCAGTCAATAGAAAACTTGGATCACTCTATAGGCTTAAACCCTACCTCACAATCTTAGCCAGAAGCACTATAGCACAAACACACCTACTCTCCACCCTTCTGTATGCCTCACCTCTCTTTTCAAACTTATATAAAGCTAATTACAATAAACTAGCAACAGCATACAATAATATAGCCAGATTTGCAACAGGAACCCCCTTTCGTACCCATCATTGCTCTAATCTTAAACAACTAGGCTGGCTCGAACTTCATAATCAGATTCTACTTCAGCAATTAACCATCACCCACAAAATCTTCTATCAGCCTTCAAATACTACTATACTTAGCTCTCTTATTACACCTTTTAAAAACATCTCTTCCTTACGCTCTGCCACCAATCTTCTAGCAGACTCCTTCAAATCCAACATCAAAGCTGGGAATAGTCTATTTACCAACTGTATTGCACCTGTCTGGAACAAACTTCCTAGTGAAATTACTGCAATGACCTCATTAAATACTTTCAAGAAGCATCTTATAATCTGGCTAAATTCCCAATGGCTCTGCCCTTGTACTAACCCTGACTAAACTTTTTTTTCTCCTTTTCCATCTTCCACACTGTCTAATCTTAACTAACTTTCTATAGCTCTGTTGTTTTTCCAATTTTACTAATAAAGAGAGGAAAAAAAAAAAAATATATATATATATATATATTTTTTTTTACATATATATTTATTTTTTCCTAACAATGTAATTACTTGTACATTTTATTCTTTTGTATAACAAGCATAATATCTGTTGTCCTTTTGTGGAGCTTTTCTCCCCGGGCCTGTACTGAAAATGGACATGTATTCAGCTAGACTAGCCCGGTCAACAAATGTAAAATAATAATAATAATAAAATGTAATCTTATGTAGTGTTGTCTATTAATTGTGACAGACATCTGCTTACTATGTAAATTGATACAATTAATGTCTACGTATGGTCATTGCAAAAGTACGCTGTTAGTTCTTGCAGCTGTTACTGTACTTTTGCCTGTACTTCATCACTGTAGTCACATCAGTAGGGCTTTTCAGAAAAATTGATATTATAGTTTGATATTTTTGCTTTACTGTCATTTCCAGGAATGGCCAATTGTGTTCCAACCACAGTTGACAAGTACACAATCACAATCCAAATCAAGTACATATACTCAATCATATCATGGTTTACTCTGATTTCTGCCAGTTAGTATGCATTGTCTTACTCCATATTTTTATTTAATTCCACTACGTCCCTTTACAAATATGTATGCACTCTCCAGTTCTCTCTATAAATATACATTCTTCACTAATTAATATACACCCTTTATTAATTAATATTCTTAACTGACCTGCGGTGGTGGTGCTGCGGTAGCGTTGTCGCCTCACAATAAGATGCTGTCCGGTTCGATTCTCAGCTAGAGCATCTTCTGCGTGGAGACCTGCGTGAATGGGCATACCTTCATTGAAGGTTGTGCATCAGGGCTGGTAACTCGGCACATAAAAATCAACTACCAATCATTAGCGGACCGGAGTTCTGCTGTGGCAACCCCTAGCCGGGAAAAGCCGAAAGACACAACAACAACTAATTAATATTCTTAACTATCCAAACTTTCCAGAAGTCCCTCCAACGAATGCACTTGACAAGATACACTTACAATGAAAAGGAGTTCCACACAGCACCAGCAAGATTTTATTAGCTTAAGGGTGGGCTGGGCAAGGCAGCTGTGACATCACAGTGTGGGAGGTCTACTGGTTCTTCTACAGAGCATGCAAATCAGGCAGTGCTTATGTCACTTTGGAGGAGGAAATGTCCCGTAACTACAGCAAGAGCTCTGACAGATGTGACATCATCATTTAAGAGCCAGCTAAAGGATTTTCAACTTGGTTTTCAAAGTGAAAGTAAAATGGTATGGAAATGTAGCAAGCCTAAGAAGTAAAACAGTTGAGTGGATTCCTTTTTAAAGCTGCGGTTCTGATTTTTTGAGGCTGTATCAACTAACAGAGACTTTTAGAGACAGCAGGTTGAGCAATCTGCTTGAATATCCCATTGTTGTCCTTTGATGTGTAAGGGTCCTTTGCTGTGGCCAGATAGTAATAAAGTCTAGATAGGTCTGCTAAGACAGTGTACTCCCATATACCATAATGGAGCTTGGAGTCCTTAACTAATAATCTAACCTGTCCAACTTCCAGTCCTCGCTGCTAGGGCAGGCACTGGAGAAGATTGAAGATCTATCACAAAAGCACCAAAGGGTCCAAACAATCTCGTAAAAAAATGAACAAACCCTTTGACACATGGATGAACAACCAAAGAGCCCAATACTTTAAAAAGAGTGGACCACATAAAATAGTTTAACCACTTTTGTTCATTTAATTGAGAACATCATAAAGATCTCACTCACTTTGATCTCAAGGCGAACCTTATTTAGGGCCTTTACTGTATATAATTTGGTACTCTTAAATTTTTGTCTATACCTGTGAGGACATGCATGTTCCAAAACAATATTGACAGTGCAACCATTATGATAAGAAGTTATTATTCCCACCTGTTATACACGACAGCTTTTTAAATGTCTGTTTCCAGTTTATATGTTACATGCACCCACTAATGTTTGGCAGGCCGATTAGTTATACAGTTGTTTCTTGTCATCTCCATTTGTACCTACACACACCCAGAGCATTCCCATAAACTATTAACTTAAAACAATCACAGAAAACAATGTACATCTTTGAATAATGAAGTTTAACTGTCCTGATAGGAACAATTGTCTCAAATCAACAATTGTGCTGACAGGCATTAACTAACTTAAAATTAAGGTTATTCATGCTAGGAGGCATGTTACAGCCTATGCCCCTACATGCACTAATTGCTGTCTGTTCTTGTCTGATCTTTATTCCCCTCCCACATGTGAAAAGCAGCTTATATTCTTTCAGAAAACATCAACTTTGTGCTTTAAGAAAAAGTACACTGGCTATTTTTAAAATAAACTAAATTATACACTGTTCCAGTAAATGCATTGAAGAATTTGGGGGCCGCAAAAGCTACTATCTCTTACTCACGTCCAAAAATGTAAAACTATTTTTTTAATAAGCTGCCCTTTTACCTTTTAATTTTACATTTCTTTATGCAGACAATATCCACACATCTCAGGATCTATTGTCGTTACTTGCACTCAGCTTATTTCTGTGGAAACATAAGAATAGAATGTACAGCTTCCCTCAGCCGCAGACATCTCAACTCACACTGAATATTTATTTGCTAAAGGAAAGCTATTCATTACATTCACAGTTGTCTCTTGTTTTTAAAGCCCACTTGCTTTCATTACAAACTTAGATTAAACCAATGGCACTAATCCAGACATTCGCCTTTGCATAAGTAAAAGGAAACATCTCACCTTTACATATATTATAATTGGTGCACTTATACACCCAATACCATATCCCAACAGCCCACAATTACAACCTATTAACTTAAACATACATTTGCCCAACCTTTCTCCTCTTTTTACATTGTAGTACCTACATTTCATAAAACTAGCAAAGAAAAAAATACTTGTTTACTTTAGTATCTTAAAAATATACAATAACTGAAAATGTTTTACTATATAACATGCAATTTATATTATGACATATTTTATGCAGATACTGTAATAACAAAAACTGTTCATAGGTTCATAGGTTCATACTAGGCTATCTGCCCTAGGGCATTTATAAGCCTAGCCAGAGTTGTGTTGCTTTCACCACCCCTTAGGTTGAAGAATACTATACCCATTAGTTTGCCGTGCCTCTGTCCAGCAGTGATACAGAGATGATCCCTGGGGTAAACCTACGATCTCCCATCCACTGGTCAAGATTCCTCTTGAACAGAGCCAGCAAGGTGCTCTGTCTCACATGGACCGGGATTCTGTTCCACAGCATAGGGAGTCTCTGGGTGATGAATCTGTCCCTCCAGCACGTCCTATTTATATCCGTGTTGAGGTTTAAGTCTCTTGCTCTTGTGGCTCTTGTGGATTTGGATTTTTTGAGGTGGAGCATGTCCATTAATTCCGGGTTGGACATGGCCTTGTATGTCAGGCACAGGTCACCTTTGAGCAGACGGTATGCGACTGAATAGAGCTGGAGTTTCTTCAGTCGGGCAGCATATGGCATATTTTTGAGCCCCTTTATCCTTTTGGTGAGGAACTTTTGGGGTCTTTCCAATTGCTGCAGGTGTCGGGTAAGATACATTCTCAATGGGGCATTGTACTCAATCATTGGTCTGATAAGTGAAGAGTACAGGGGAACAATGACCTCCCTTGATCTGGATGTGAATCCCTTCATAATCAGGTGGGCAATGTAGAAGGTCCTCCTAACCACTTTGGCAATGTGAGTGTCAAAAGAAAGGTTACTGTCAACTTGGGTCCCCAGGTCCCTGATAACCTCTTCTGTGCTTAATGGATTGCCACCTATGTGGTAACTTGGGGTTACCTTGTTTTTACCAAAGGGTATGACTATACATTTTTTGGCGTTTAGCTTAAGGCCATGGCTCTGGCACCAGTTATCCGTTTCTATGAGACCTCTCTGAAGGATATCTGTGTCTGATGGATTTTCAACTATGGCACCCAGTTTGCAGTCATCTGCAAACTTTGTCAGCCACAATCCTCCTATGTTTGCCTGCACTTCTGAAAAGTAGATGCTGAACAAGAGGGGGCCCAGGACTGAGCCCTGTGGGTCACTGCTTGTGACCAGCTTGGAGTCTGACATGGCACCAGCAACTCTAACCCTGTGGGTTCTGTCCTTGAGCCAGTTTGCAACCCATCTTGTGACATATGGGTTTACATTTAAGCTGGTGAGCTTTTCTATGATACCCGAGTGGGGTATTGTGTCGAAAGCTTTTGCAAGGTCAAGGTAGGCTGTGTGAACTGCTTTACCCTCATCAATGGCCTTGGTGACTGTTTCAAAATATCGACCAAGTTCAAGAGGCATGATCTGCCCTTGACAAAGCCGAATTGGGTAGGATCCAATGTCTGTAGGTCCCCTATGTCTTTATTTATGAGTTCAATTATGATCCTCTCCATAGCTTTGCAGACCAGGCTTGTTAAGCTTATGGGGCGGTAATTACCAGGGTCCGTAGAAGCACCGCCTTTGTGGAGTGGGACCACAGTTGCCGTACGCCACTCTTTGGGTACGTATCCTGTGGTAAGGCTAAGATTAAACAGCAGCCTTATGTGTGGGTTTAGTTCCTCATTGAGTTCGTGTAGCACACAGCCGGGGACACCATCCGTCCCATTGATGCTGTGTTTTTAGCTTTAGAGAGAGCAGCTCTCACCTGGGCATTTGAGATGATTGGGAGGCTACACTCTGCTGGGATAGATATTTCTCCTTTTGGGGGGGAGGGAGGGGAGAAAATTTCACTGAACCTGTCTGCCAGTATGTTTGCAATGTCTGTGGGTTCAGTGATTTTTGTATCATTTTGGACTAATTCTGAGCATATCTGGGAGTTTCCACCCAGATTTCTAACATAGCTAAAGAAGGCCTTATGATTGTCTTTTGAGTCCTTGGCGATTTTTCTCTCAAAGTTGGCCTTGGATGATTTTATGAGTGATCGTAGTTTTTTACTAGTATTGATCAGAGATGTCTTCCCTTTTAGGGATTTTGCTCTATCTTGTAGTAGCTTTCTCCTCTTGTTGTAAAGTTTGTTTATGAAAAACATTCATGTTGTATTTATAGTTACGTTTTTTAGTGTTCTTCTAAACATTAATGACATGAAGTGGGTTATATGCCTTTCAGTACCCAACAAGTTTAATAAAGTCAACAAAAGTCCAATCTTTTTCAGCCACTTTTTCTTGTAAAACTGTATTTCACAAATGTGGTTGATGTTTTATAGTCTCCTATTTATGCACCAGTTTCTGTGTTGCTGGTCTTCTTCCTGTTCATGTCCATCTTTCTTGCAATCCCAGACTACAGTTTAAGTCCTAGTGTACTCACTATACTTCTAAGTCAACTCCTGTACTTATTTTGTCTCTCAAACAATTTCCTTTGGAACATTGGAAAATGTTTCACTGAGAAAGTCTCTGTATGAACTTTATTATCAGAAGAATGAGAAGCAGAGTCCCCTCATGTTTGAGTGTCTCATTTTTTACTAGACAAGCTGTTATATTTCCTCCTCAGTCTGTTGTACACCAAAAAAAACAATTAGATCCTCCAGGAAAAAATATTCTGAAGAAAGGTGGCTACAGCAGCTTGAATTTCACACCTACCTCTTGACATTCCCAGATTGTTGGGATAAATTTGCTTTTGTTTTTCCTGGTATTCAGTGAATAATCATTTTTCACAAACATTCTACTTTCTCCAATTTTTAATACTTTGCCTTTCTTCCACAGTTTTATCAGGATCAACTCTTTCTGCTAGTATGATTGCTTCTTTATTAATACAGATATTGGCTGCTTTCTCATGGCCAAATTTGGACCATAAACATGATGTGCCCTTTCAGTTAACAAATGTTGTTGCGGAATACCATTCCAGTTCCTCATTTATGCTTTCATAAAGTTAATGAAGTCTGTTCTTTCCATTTTCTCTGGTATGGCAGAACATCTCAGGTTTTCTCTGCATGCTCTGTCCTCTGATTCTACCAATTTTTGAAACAGCTCTTCTTGAGAAGTCTCATACTCAGCCAGTTTCCTCTTCATTTCATCATCTAATTTTTGCAGTTTTATCAGTTTGTCTGAATAGCTTTTAAAGCTTCTTCCATTTTGTCCAGCCTTTTGTTATCTGAGCTTATATACTACTTCAATGTTTTCTTATTTTTAATCAGATGTGAGCACATTTGATTTATTTTTCCTCTAAATTACTGGAAGCCATCTCTTGTACCAAAGTTAGAGCTTGAATTGTATTTTGCTGAACAGCTGCAAGATTCTTCCCAGTCAGTATTTTCTCTTCAACTTTTCTAGTTGATTTTCTTTCAGTCTCTCTAAATTTCTTTATTGCTTGCATCCAGGTAGTGTACTTATGAGCCAGTAAATGAATTTTACTAAATCAGGGGACAGTAAAATCTGTCAATCTATCAGTTTCTTTTTTCACACTAGGAGAGATGAAATTAAGCTGTTGATCAGAGTGCAGTCAAATTGGAAAGCTAGGTCTGAATGATGTTGAGCAAGGGAATGTTTTCTTGGCAAGATACCACAAGCACATTTCAAGAAAAAAAATAGATCTAGATCAAAGTGAGAATCATGAACATGTGAGATCTGCCAAATCAGGAACAGAAGCATTAAGGGGATATCTGCAGCAACATAATTGAACACTAAAATCTCTTCAGACACATCAAGCTGTACTCAGTGTCATAAACAGCAGTCTGGAATGATTCAACAAGGTTTATATGCATTTTATTTTAAACTGAAGTATTAGCAGCCACGGTGGTGCAGTGGCTTGTGTTGTCGCCTCATAGCAAGATGTTCTCTGGTTCAATTCTTGGCTGGGGTGCCTCCTGTGCAGAGTCTGCTTGTCCTCCCTGTGGTCACGTGGGTTTCCTCCGGGTGCTCCAGTTTCCTCCCACATCCCAAAGGCATGCTGTAGGTGGATTGGATACTCTAAATTGGCCCTAGGCATGATGAGTGTGTGCATGCGTGTGTGTGCCTTCTGTGGAAGGTTGGGCATTAGGCTGGCAACTTGACACCGTAAAACTCCACTGCTAGTCATGAGCGGACAGGTGATCCGCTGTGGCGACCCTAACCGGGAAAAGCCAAAATAACAAGAAGATTATATGATCGTTAGGTCACTGAAGTTGAACCTGTTATAAGAGGGATATTATCGCTTGGGCTTAAGTAACCAAAGAAAATTATCAGAGAATGACACTGGGTATGCCAACTGCAAATAGAGTCAGGGTATGCATGATCAACATTTGTTATGCACTTGTAAGTATATCAACCTGTAGGTGGCACTGGCACCTAGACTTTGTATTTCTGTGGTCCTGCATAGAGCAGATACACGGAATTTTCTGGTAGATAAGGAACACTATAACATATGATATACCTATCATCTCTATTAATGTAAAAGCAACAAATCTTATAACTGAATAAGACAAGTATTGCACAAGTTACCTACATAAATGATACAAAACATTTTTTGCTGTGATAATTACATTTTCACAGTATTTTATAAATTTCAAGGGATTTGTTTTGGTAAACACCCTTAGAATATGTGCACATACATGGTTTTTTAACATTGTTGTTATTGTCACAAGACACATACCTCCTACATATACTACAAATGTGTGTATTTGTGTGTGTCTGTGTATGTGTGTCCGTGTGTATATGCGTGTATTCTGCTATTCATCAAAAAAGAGTGGTACAATAATTAGCCTTAAAATCACATGTTAGACCTGTACCCCAAAATGATAACCTCATTGACAATGACAACTATTGACTGATCTCTGTACTCCACTCTTCCTCTTGGAAACTTTGGTTGACAAAGTTTCTTTCTTAACTTTCTCCTCTTTTTTTTTTTTTTTTCTTCCTAGGCAACCACTGTAGTGAATCTCCACAATAAGTATCCTCACTGAATTCCAACCTGTGCAAACAATAGAAGAGTTCTGTAGCACAGGGGATAAGCATGCTGTCTTAGCCCACACATGACACCATGGTTTGAACTGACAAAGGCTATATATGTATATGTTCTGCTGAACACTGTGATGAGGGAAGCATGTTGTCATTATGAGGGAAGCATGTTGTCGTGATGGGGAAAGCAGAATGGGAAAGCTAAACAATTACCTTTTGCAAAAAGTCCACAGTCAGATCAAGGAACTGTAAAAAAGAAGAGTTATGTTCCTGCAATAATACAAAAATCAAGGAGTTGTATTGTGTTGACTGCTGTTGTCTCAAAAAGGTGCATATATTCTTCATTATAATGCTAAAAGTGATTCAATGTTCAACAGAGGTGTGAGTGTAGAAAACCACTATGCACATTATTAGCTGGTAGAAGTGTTTCTAGAGCAGGGCGGCCACGGTGGTGCAGCGGTTAGCATTGCCCCTTCACAGCAAGAGGCTCTCTGGTTCAATCCTCGGCTGGGGTATTTTCTGTGCAGAGTCTGCATGTCCTCTCTGTAGAAATGTGGGTTTCCTCTGGGTGCTCCAGTTTCCTCCCAAAGACATAGTGGATTGGACACTCTAAATTGGCCCTAGGTGTGAGTTCGTGCGTGTGTGTGTGCGTGTGCGTGTGCGTGTGTGTGTGTGTGTGTGTGTGTGTGTGTGTGTGTGTGTGTGTGTGTGCCTTCTGTGGAAGGTTGGGTGCTGGGCTGGCAACTTGACACTGTAAAACTACACTGCCAATCATGAGCGGACAGGTGATCCACTGTGGCGACCCCTAACCGGGAAAAGCTAAAAGAAGAAGTATTCCTAGAGCAGTTAGAACTGAAACTAAATTATTTTCCCAGAGCTGTAGACAGGAACTTCTGGAAGAATATATTAGATTACACTATCTGAAAATGTATCATGCAAGATATGCAGAGACAATGGACTTGAGAACAATAAAGTGCACCAATAGGATTTTAAGTCAGACGGGTATAAGTGCCTGTGTGTTTCTGTCTACTTCTGTGGTTCATACTTCATTTGTATGCTGCTTCTCTTGGTAAGTAAATTAGGGTAACGCCCTAGGAAACAGTGTAGCATACTGGCTAAGGTGTCAGACTGCAAAGCTAAAAACTCAGTATCAAATGTACTTTCTATCCATCTCAACTGCTAGGTATATCTGAGCTGAAGCTGGTAACTTTCAAACTTTTGAATTCAAGGCTCAGGCTCCTCTCTCTACCCCATAATCTCCTCCACCCTGATATTTCCTCAGCTCTTGTTTTTCACTTGTTTCAGTCACGTGTTCTCCAAGGCTTGACTTCACATTGTGCTATTTGAAATGATTTTTCTCAGATAAGTGCGATTTCTTTTCTATCCTAATGGATTATTTTACTGCCTTGTTAATCTATTTTACTATTTTTCGCAGATGTTTGTAGGTAGGTAGTTGTTAGAGTCGGCATTCCCACCATTCTTGTGCTTTCCCTAACCCTTTAAAAAATGTATAGTTTATGCAGATAGGATTTGTAAATATCTTATTTCTTAGACTATAGTTTAGCTGTTTTATGTGTGAAATTAGTCTTCCTCTCTAACCTTTGTTTACCTTCCTTTGAGTTCAGTGGTCGTCGTCCCTTGAATTTCTTTTTAGCATGTCTGACAAGACTTCGAGCTTTAAAAAGTGCTCTGCTTGCAAGCACAAAATTCCCCCTCAAGACCCACATACTAGATGCATCTGTTGTCTTGGGGTGGCCCATCTTTGAAGAGGGCTGTGACTTTTGTGCTGCTTTTGAACCAAGGACCATTTTGGACCAGAAGTCCAAATTAGTGCTTAAAGGTCTCTCTGCATCAGCGGGGCAATTGGCCTTCTCCATCTCAGGTTCTCCCTCTTCCAAGAGATCAGCAGAGAAGTCTAAGGGACAGAAATTGTAGGAGAAAGAAAAAGATGAAAGAGGGAGAAGGAAAGAGATAAGGCTAGGGAGTAATCCAAGGAAAAAGAATCAAGAAAAAGGTCTTAGGATTCTATGGGAGCTGTAGGTCCTTTTCCTAAGTTGCTTAAGCCATCGGATCCAATATCCTGTCTATCTCTTCGAAGCTACCTCAGATACAATCACCTACCCCCTCTTGATAGTGGAAAAAAGGTTCTGTCCAGAGCCAGTCACTCATTGGCTCCAATCTCCAGTTCTACAATCAGAGTGATTTTGTCACTGGACCCCCAGGACACTTTTGACAGCCTCCTCACTTAGATCCGTATGGGCATCAAGAAATTTATTTAATGTGGATGTGGACAGGTTTATGCAGACATTCCTGAGAACCCAGATATAGATGAGGTTACTTTCTGCTACCCCCCACACACAGAGTGCCTGGACCAGACCCTTCCACCCCTCTCTGGATTCTTATTCCCTCATATGACCTTCAGAGCTGGTGGTTTTGGATCAGAGAGTCTCCCACAGGCTTCCTTTGTTGGAGCCAGTAGTTTGATCATCTTTGACTCTGACATTGTCCCTTTCCTGCTCAACTCTGACAGATTCAGATCTTGAGGGGGTTGGTATCAGAACTGAGTGGTCAGTGTTGGTGAATTGGGGCTGGGTTCAACTTCAAAATTATTGGATCCTATCCTTCCTCTTAGTGCATCAGCATTAAATAGCTTGGCTCAGGTTTCAGCTTTGAAACTAATCTGAACAGCGTCTTGAGAAAGTCTGTTGTCAGGATCCTTGGATCCTAAGAGAATCCTGTCAGAACTGGCCTTGGTATCATCCTTTGAATCATTTGAAAGGGCTATGTGACTGTCTTGAGAAGAGGTACCCCGCCCTCACTCAGATCTCTCCCAATTCCCTCTAGTGTCTGCGGTATCTCTCCCACATCATCTTGCTTCTCTGGGACAGCCAGCTTCAGTGGGCCTTGACAAGGCTCAAGAGACATGTTTCCCTTCATCTTCTGAATATTCCTTGGATCACCCCACTATGGAAGAGCATAGGATGCACTCATGTAGAAGATTAATTTAGACTACCCACAGGAATTTCTTGCTGAAGACACCAATCTTGTAAAAGGGAAGGGTCCTCAAGATCCCCCCAGAAAACATCTCCTTTGAGGACCTCCTGAAACTACTTTGGCAAATGGAGGATGGTCCACTGATGCCCTATCCCAAGAGGAATCAGTATTTCTTGAGACCTTTGGAGCTGGCCCATCTACTTCCTTGGGCAGCCAACCAGCAGACAGGCTGACTGATCTTGTGTCTGACTGGGCACAAAGGAGCCGGTCATGGTGGACCCCATACCCTGCAAGTCCGACAAGATTATAGTTTGTCCATGGGACAGACCTCATTGGAGCAAGTAGCCAGCTGCAGATGCCATTGTGGATGCTGCAGCCATGAAGAAGGAGCTGTCATAGGAGAGCTCTTCTGTCTACCCCCAAACAGGAATTCTTGGGCTATGGTTAGTTTTGGAAAGCAAACTTACACTTCAGTGACTTTTGCCTTACATGCACTGAATTATCTAGCACACCTAATGAGATTTCGGAGGGACATGACCAAAGAACTGTGCAAGTCTGTCTCAGATGCCATGACAGCAGAGCCCCACAAAACAGTTTATTCACAGATGGAAACCTTATGTACCATTTAGAATGTGTCTATGTCCCTTTTTTCTAATGTGGCAGACAGCACATCTAGAGAGGCAGACACTGGCATTGTCTTAGCCAACATGCCTGGATGCATGTCTGTGATTTTATGAAGAACGTCAAAATGCCCTTTTTGAATGCCCCTTATGATGGGTCCACTCTCTTTGGACCCAAAGTTAAAGACACACTTGCTATAAGTGAGCAAGATGGCAAAACATTGTCTGCCAGTGACAAGCACTTCTCACCCCCTCAAAGAACTTTCACCTGGAAAGAGAAGGGTGGTAAGAGGCTATAGTTCTGTAAGTTTCAAGGTTTTGCACAAGACACTTCTGCAGACAGGCCTCCCAAGGGGAATAGAGGGTAATAACAATCCATGGGCATCAGCCTAGAGGCAGAGGTGATCCATAGAATCAGGGTTTTGAAGTCCTTTCACTGACAAACCCTTCCAGCACTCCTGAAAGGTTGCAAGACTGCTACATTCAGGAGGCAGTCGGGGGGTGTTTATTTCTGCACCCTCACACCTGGTTAGCCATCATTTCTGATTCATGGAGCAGAAAGTATTATCCAGAGGCTATGCCATTCCCTTTATTTGCCCACCACAAAAGTTACAAAGAAAACTTCTCTATGCCCCCCCAATGAGAAAGGCAGCAGGTCAAGAAATTGCAAGGCTGATAGGCAATTAAGTCATTCAGGAGGTTTAACCAGGCTAACAAGTATCCAGAGTCTACTCAAGGTTCTTTTTGGTTCCAAAGAAAAATGGGGACCTCAGGCCTATTCTGGACATTAGCCACTTAAACCAATTTGTAAGACAACTTTCTGGATGGTCATGGTTCATTTCATTTTATCTGTACAAAGGAGAGACAAATGGATGTGCTCTGTGGATCTACAAGACACCTACTATCACATAAAAGCAGCCAGAGAGTCCAGGAGGTTTCTTCACTTTCAACTAGGAACCAGTCATTTTCAGTTCAGGGCTCTGACTTTTGGTCACACCACAGCCCCCCTGAGTACTCACCAAATGCATGACAGTGGTTGCAGTACATCTACAACTGTAGGAGTTCTATGTGTTCTCATATATTGATGGTTGTCTTGCCAAGAGGTATCTGCTACTCCAAGTCAGTGACTCCTTGCTGCAATTATGCTGTGGACTAGGAATAACAATCAACCTGGAAAAGTCCAAATTGACACCTGTCCAGACAACAGAATTCACAGTATGCCACCTGGATACCACCTTGCAGACAGCCAAACTCCTAGAAGCCAGATTAGCCACTCTACATCAGCAAACCTGCTCAGCTGTTGATCATTCCCACTGCCTCCGTGACATTTTGTGTTATCTGCCAAGGTAATCCAGTACTGGCCAGCCAGCTTTCAAAATCTCTGACTCAACTCCGTCTCTCTTCCTTTAACAGCTGATTAGCTCAGTACATTCTGAGAGTGAAGCCTTCTACTATCAAAGGAAGTGAGTGTACAGTCTTTTTTTGCCGTCCAAAGAAGAATGTCCTCTGATGCTTCACAAGATCCAGTGTTGATTTTTTCCAGCTTAGTGCTCAGATAAGCCCCATTTGGGGATCCCCTTCCTCTCATTTTAATATTAGATTTATTATTCTCATTATATTTTTATTTATTAAAGAATATTTATTTTAATGTTTTATTTTTGTCAGAGTTTATAGTAATGCCTGTGAGAATTTCTGCTTGTAGCAATGTTTGTCTTCTATCTTTGACAATTTTTTGTTTTTACTGTTTCTGAGGAAACTTTTGTTATTTCTCTCAGAAGTGCAATGTGTATGTATGCTGTTAGACACCAAGGTTTTTCTGTTGCAGTCAGAACTGCAAATGAATCACACCTGTCTTTACTGTTATTACTCTGCTTTATTCTCATCTTTGAAAAAAAATATAGCAGCACTTGTATTTTTTAGCATTTATACATTATTTACTATATGTTTGATTTTGCTCTAAGCGTATATCTCAATCTCTTAATGCAAAAAATCTGGACAAAGCCTAAAATAATGGGGGACGAAGGTTGAAAATAGCGACATATTTTAAATATTGCTCTTAAACTCAGTCAGTATGTATTTTCTGAAGGATATGAAGTCTGAAACTCAAATGCTCATCATTATTTGGTGACTTCAGTTTTCAGTGATTTTCCAGAAAAACAGAAATTTTATGAGAAGCAGACCAAAAATTTGAGACAGAAATTTGTAGATTCTGCAAAAATCCAGAAAGTTGAAAAGCATAGCTGTGTGTGTGTTTAATAATGGATTGTGGTTTTACAGCAAATTAAGTTATTTGAGTGTATATTTTGAGATTTTACTTTCTGTCACAATAAACTATAGTTTAAATTGCTGTTAAGTGTTATTCTATGGCAGTTTAATGTGGTTACATTTTGTGGAGGTAATTTGTTAACACTGATTTGGCCATTGGTTGCTTTATTGTTTGGACTTTGTGTACTAGAAATTCGTTAACTTCTTTCAGTTGTAAAGGAATTCTGAACAAATTTCAAACTTTTTTTTTTTTGTTATAACAGGACAGTTTGGCAGACATGAGCTATTTGGGGATATACTTATTACTAGAAACTTTAAGTGCTTATTGTCATTCATTATCCAGTCCCAACAGTTTATTATTCTGGCTGGTGTTCTCTCCCCTGATCTAATAGGTTCATAGGTAGGCACTAGGCTATCTACCCGAGGGCATTTATAAGCCTAGCCAGAGTGTGTCGGCTTTTGTCGCTCCATTGATTAATTAACTCATCCTCTGTCAAGCAGAGCCAATGAAGTGATCCCAGGGGTGTATTTTCTGTTACCCATCCACTCGTCAAGGTTTCTCTTGAAGAGTGTTAGTGAGGGGCTCTGCCTGATGTCATTTGGAATTTTGTTCCAAAGCATGGGGAGACTCTATGACAGGAATCTATCCTGCCAGCATATTCTATTTATTGTTGTGGTGAGGTTTAGCTCACTAGAGCATGTGGGTCGCAGTGACTTGGATTTCTTTAGGTGGAGCATGTCCATCAATTCTGTGTTGGACATGGCTTTGTATGTCAGGCAGAGATCACCTCTGAGTAAGCGATATGCCACTGAGTACAGTCAGAGTTCTTTCAGTCAGGTAGCATAGGACATAAGTTTGAGACCAGTAATCCTCTTGGTGAGGTACTTTTGTGGTCTTTCCAGCTGTTGGAAGTGTCTTGTGAGGTACATCCCAAATGGGGCATTGTACTATATGATGGGTCTAATGAGTGACGAGTAGAGGGGCATTATAACCTCTTTATTTCTAGATGTGAACCCTTTAGTAATTAGATGGGCCACATAGAAGGATTTCCTAACTACTTTGGCAATATGATTGTCAAAGGAGAGATTACTATCTACCTGGGTCGTCCCCAGATCTCTTATTACCTCTTCTGTATTAAGGGGGCTGCCATCTATGTGGTAATTCGTGGGTGTTTTGTTTTTCCCAAACAGGATGACTATGCATTTTTTGGCATTTAGCTTGAGGCCATGACTTTGACACCAGGTGTCTCTCTCAGTAAGGCCTTTTTGGATCCTAACACTGGTAGCCCCCCACCCCCACGTTAAATCTGGTTGCACCTAAAACAAAAAAAAAAGAAGAAAATATGCTTCAGCCTATGGTTAATGATCCTGTTGAAGCTACTGCTCGGTCTGCAGAGCGCTTACCTTTTGCCCCATCTCTCTCTTGTGTAGCTTTGCTGGCTAGTATGGCCAAACCAAACTAGTTAGATTACTGGAGTAGTCCGGAGTAAGAGACCTCTTGCCAGACATAATACTCTGTCCCCAAATATTTTATCTAGTAGTGAAGTAAACAAGAAAAAAATACAGAAGCTTCATCAGACATCTGATAATCAGATATGATTAAAGTTGTTTATAATGCTGGTGTGATTTCCTTAGCTATGAGTGTTCTGCAGACAGCTAATTCTGTTGGTTGTGTTTCCACATGTGGCTGTAGTGCTAGTTTGGCTTGAGTCCTTTCTGTTGTTTTAGAGAATGGTGAGGAATTTGATGAGGACATTGGTGATTTCCTAGTTGACAATGAGTCCAGTCACTCTGAATCTTCAGAATGTGAACCTGAGCTTAATTCCAAACAAGTGTTCCCTTTTCCTCAGATGATTACTAGATTTAGTGAGGTTTTTCCTTGAGAGCAGTCAGGAACTAACCCAGAGCTAGGCAGGGTATATGTCCTTATAGAGGATGAGATGCCCAATTGTGTGGCTAACTGCCCTGTTTTACTGGACTTGGAAAATGTTTATAAAACAGCCTTGGATATGCCAGGTCTCTTTTCTCATTTGACTGCTGACTCAGATGCAGTCTCCCCATATGACTGCTCAAATATAAAGCCATTGGCTTCATGTAATCCAATGCCCCCTGATCAAGTGGGAAAATGGTTTGATCTTCAGGGCAAAAGGATGTCTCTTTCTAAGAATCTGGCCTTTAGAATGTTAAACTATCAAGGCTATGTGTGAGGAAAATTTAGTTTACAGTGTCATACAGTTTGAATAAATTTGTTGCATCCTTACTTGCAGAACAAAAGTCTTAAGTGAATGAAACTTTCTTATTTGACCATTTTGAAAACTTGCTTTGAGAGGTGTGCTTGAATGTGCAGATACAATTTTGAAAAATGCTGCATCTGCTCTTGTATAAAGGCGATATGTTTGGTTATGTAATCAGAAATTCTCTGATTTAAAAGCAGACGTTTTGAATGCACCTTTAATTTCTGAATTGGTGTCTGGGCCTTCTATTACACAGATGATCAAACAGTGGAATGACAGAGGCAAATTAATGCATGGGTTATCTAGGATGTTTCATGTGCCCAAGGTCTCCCCAACCAAGGTGTCTTCCCTTAAGGGGCAGAACAAACAAACATTGCAGCCAAACAAAAGTCAGGGATCCAAAAGTTAATGCCAGGAGAATAATTCTTCAGAACCAAACAAGAAGGGTTCCTTTCTGAAAAAGGATCCACCCCCTGGAAAGGAATGCCTATGCCAAGTCACAGAGCACCCCTAGCTCTTCCTGCCCTTCCTTGTCTTCCTCCTTCTCCCATTCTCAGTCTCCGTCTCTCAGCTCTGCAGCCTACTCATAAATAGTCTCAAACAAATGGGTTCGGAAAATAATTTGGAGAGGATACACTTAGCAGTGGATACAAATTCTTCTCTCTTTGAGGGGAATTCCCCCAAACCCAGCAGAGCAGGCAGCTATTTCCTCCAGTGCTCCATTACATGGTACTCCAGAATCATTTGGGTACCAGAAAAGGAGCACTCCTGAAGAACCATCATATATTTTTCCTTCTAAACACCTTTGTAAAAGTTATGAAATTAAAAAAATTAAAAATACTCACCTTACAGTCAGTACTAGCATTGCCTCCAGACCACAGTTTCATGTTGAGTCTAGACCAAGGACACTTATCATCATATTCTTATTACTCCAAGTTTCAGGACATTTTTGAAATTTTCTGTGTCTGGTTTACATTAACATTTTTCTGCATTGCACTTTGGAGTCTCTGCTGTACTTTGAGTGTTTACAAAGTGTCTGGTCCCAGTTGTTGTCTATTGCAGAAGTCCGGCCATCCACATTTTTCCTTATTTAAATGAGTTGCTGATTGGTGCAGATACTATATCCAGGTGCTTGGAGTCCTTGGACAATGTTGCATCCCTTCTTTCCCACCTGGATCTTCAAATTGAACCTTCAAAAGACCTTCCTCATGCCCTGTCAATGAATTGTTTTTATTGGGTGTTGGATAGATACAGTAAAAAGGACGGCCTTTCTGACAAAAGACAAAATTCTGACTTATCAAGTCATTTTCTTGGATTTGTCTCTTCCAAACATAGCCTCAGCAAGAGGGTTCCTCAAAATTCTTGGCCTCATGGCATCAGTAATCTTCCTGATAGCACTAGCCAGACTATACTTGAGAAAAAAAAATCTGTGGTGCTTGAAGAATTTTGGATACAGCATCTTCATCAGTTGGAATTCCAGGTACTGGGACTGGGCTTTGTGAAACAAGAACTACAAAGGTGGAGATATCAACTGTTTCTGAATCCAGAGCTCCCTTTCTCTCTTTGGACCCCAGTCCAATCTGTCCAGGTTGACTTTTCAGATTTTGCATGGGGATCAATGTCCATGGGAGTGCAAGTGCAAGGCTTGTGGGGTCCTGTGGACATGCCAAAGTGCATAAACATAAAAGAGATGTTGGCAGTGATTCATGCCTTAAAAAATTCTTCACCACTCATGGAATCCAAGCCCTCTTCTAGTGGACACAGACAACACTACAATGATGTGGTGAACAATCAAGGCAGTATAAAGTCATGCTTTCTTTGCCAGTTGGCAACGCTGACCTGGGAACTGGCTCTACAGCATCCACTGACTCTTCAGGCCTCATACATTCTATCAGAGCAAAATACAGTGGCAGACAACTAAGCAGATGCTGGACAGACCCTTATGAGTGGAAGCTCCATGTAATGGTCTTCCAGGACTTGATCCAGATGTGAGAAACACCTCAAATAGATCTATTTGCCTCCCTTCAAAACAGACAACTGAAAAATTCTGTTAAAGTTATCCTTGCAGCCATGGTTGGAAGACAAATGCTCTATCATTCACATGGTTGGGAATGTTCCTATATACATTTCCACCCTTTCCAGTGATTCCCAAGGTATTAATAAAGATTCAAAAATAATCACCAACAATCATTGTGGTAATCTCCTTTTGGAGCAAGCAAAGTTTGTTTTCCCTCTAAATGGAATTAGCCAAGGGCAATTACCACAAGCTTCCTCATAGACTGGATCTCCTCATACAGTATCAGGGCTAATGGTATATGCCAGCTCAGAGCAGTTGCAACTGACAGCCTAGATGATTCTGTTTTGATACCTTTTAAGCACTTGTTCCATGAGGATGTGGAGCAGGTATTTAAAGCGGCAAGAGAACCTGTAACTTAAAAATCTTACATTTCCCAGTGGAAGAGGTTTTCTGGGTGGTGCCTAGTCAATAACAGAGGTTTCAAAAGGACTTTGAACCTGCTTACTATGAAATACTTGTGTGAACTACTTAGAGATGGTTTGTCATATGCTTCTTTAAAGTGTATCTTGCAGACATCTCAACTTGTCTGTCCAGGAAGCCCTATCTTTCATCTCTTTTTGTGGTCAGTTTATGAAAGGATTGTAGCATGTGAGGCCCCTTCGAAAGCAAATTCCTCCTCTCTGGGATCTCAACTTTGTTCATGTAAAACTGACCTTACTGCATTTTGAACCTGCCTCTCGGGCTGATTTATGGTTCATCACTTGGAAGATTGTTTGTTTTACTGATTACTCTGACTTCTGCAAGGTGAGTCTGTGAGCTGCAAGCTGCCATGGTAGGCCAACCCTATCTCATTTTTCACAAGGACAGGGTAGTATTACACACTAATCCATAATTCATGCCTAAAGTTGTTTCTGAATTCACCTTGAATCAAGCCATCAATCTCCCACTGTTCTATCATGATCAAAAAAATAAAAGGGAGAAAATATTCTACATACATACAATGTGCACATGCAACTCCGGTAATATCTTATCAAAACAAAGCCCTTTAGTAATGCTAAACAGATGGTTATCTCCTATATAGGGGCTAAGAAAGGTAAACCTGTCTCTAAGTGAACTATTGTATTTTGGTTGTCTTCTGCTATTGTTTTGTGTTACTCCCACTATGGTACATTTCTTCCAGTCAAGTATAATGCTCACTTGACGAGGGCCTTATCCGCTTTGATGGCATATTGGAAAAGGGTGGACTTTAGAAGCATTCTAGAGGTAGCAATCTGTTACTCTGTTCACACCTTCAAAAAGCACTACAAAGTTCATACCTTTTCAAGGTCCAGAGCTGGCTTTACTAGGACCATTTTCTAGGGGCTCCTGGATCCTTATCCTTCCACATTCTAGGTAGGGCAAGCTTTAGAAATCTACCCAAAATGCTACTGAGGCAGTGAGAATGATGATCATAGTACAGCTGTGGAAGTTCTACTTACCTGTAACTAAATATTCAAATTCCTCACTGCCTCAGTGACAGCACCCACCCAGCATCCCCCACATTGTGCATAGCTGAGATGGGTTTCAACCTCGTTGATTCAGTTATTGTTGGATTAGGTGTTTTATATGGTATTATGATTGACTGCAGATTTACGCTTGGTAGATGATTCCAGCTTCAGGTATTTTCCTCTCCTTGTGGAAGTGAAAAAGCCTGAACACTCACTTCCTCTGACATTGAAGGCTTCCCTCTCAAAATGCTCAGCCAATCAGATGTTAAAGTAAGATAGAAGGAGAGGAGTCTGAGCTTTTGAAAGCAGGCCAGTATTGGGTTACCTTGGCAGATAACCCAAAATACCACTGAGGCAGTGAGGAATTCAAACGTACTGTTACAGGAAAGTAGGACTTAAGCAACTGTACACTGTGCCTCACCAAAATCCCATCATGAGATCCAGTCTACATCTTTTGGGCTCTGTGGCAACATCCATCACCCATGTCCCCACTCCAAATTTCAAATGAGGGTGTTAGTGCACCCTCTCAGTACAGTGGTCTATTCTGCATCATTCTATGCACTTTGCAGTCAGGTCCACAAGGATGTGTTGACAACATATTTAGTGGTGGCTAAGTTCAGGTCTAGTCTGTCTAGGTTGTCCCTATGTTCTCCCTCCATTAGTAGCCACAGTAACCATGGATACTTCCCTTATGGGGTGGGGTGTATCTCGAGGAGAAGAGGGCCCATGGCACATGGTTTTTGACAGAGGCCAGTCTTCACATCAGTGATCTAGAGATGAGGCAGTCTTCCTAGAATTGTAGACCTTCCATGATTCCTTCAGAGGTCTTTTTCTAGGAGCCAAAATGGGGTAAGAGGCTATAGTTCCAGAAAATCCCAAGGGTTTTCTCCTGACACTTCTGGAGACAGTCCCACCCCAGGCAGAGGGGAAGTTCTAATATTGAATGTTGCCCACAAAGCCAATGTTAGCCACAAAAGCAAGAGATCCCTTCACTGAGTGGCCTTACGAGCACTCATGAAGGATTGCCCAACTGCCATTCTCTGGAAGAAGTTGGAGGCATCTATCTCTTCACCTCAAAGCTTGGATGTCCATCATGAACAGCAAGTGGGTGCAGAGGATAATAATCAAAGGCTATTACTTTCCCTTTTTGTCCTTTCCCCCAAACACAAATAAAGTTAGCAAACATTCTACCCTCTTAAAGACTGGTAGCCCTCAAAGAAACACAAAAGCTGTTAAAAAAGCTAGTCATCCAAGAAGTCCCACCAGACCAGTTAGGATCCAGAAATTATTCAAAAATGTTTTTAGTGCCAAAAAAAGACAGGGGACCTCAGGCCTATTTTGGACCTCAGCCACCTGAAAAAGTATGTCAGGCAATTAAAGATCTGGGTGGTCATGTTTCAATCCATTGTCCCACTACTGAGAGTAAATGAATGAACGTACTGTATAGACCTACAGGATGTGTACTACCATATCAAGATGAACAGGTGATCCAAAAGGTTTCTCCACTTCTGGCTGGGAGCCAGTCACTTCCAATAAAGAGCCTTACCCGTTGGCCTCCCCACAGCGCACCTCCCCCCCCCCAGTGCTCAGCAAATGCATGGCAGTGATAGCAGTGTACCTCAGGCTGCAAGGGTTCTGGTTGTTCCTATATCTGTATGATTGATTCATTTCCACCTCTACAAATTTGTTCAATGCAGGGCATCATAGTGAACTTAAACAAGTCAAAATTCTATCCTGTACAAGTAATAGAGTTCATAGTAGCACACATGGACACAATTCATTAGACAGCAAAACTTTCACAGAGCAGGTTACCCACTCTTTACAGTCATGCTCAAATCATTGTTTTGTCTCAAAAAACAATGGCAAAAATGATTCTTTGTTTACTAGATTCAATGGCTGCATTCATCACTTTGGTCCTTCTCTCCATTTGATGGCTGCATTCATCACTTTGTTCCTTCTCTGCAGATACAACATGCGAGCACTCTAATGGACCCTGTCAATGCAGTGGTCCATCAGGCACCAACTAATGTCTTTCCAAGTAAGTCTGTTGAATGTTTGCAGGTCTTGGATCCTCTGTTGGCTCGAATCCCCTTTGGAGCTGCAAGGCCACCCATTTGTCTTTCCCCAGCCCAAAACCACAGTGACCACAGATGCTTCCCAGTTGGGTTGGTGGGCGCTACAGGTGAAAGACAGTCCAAGACATGTGGTCCCCCTCTAAGGCAAATCTCCATCTCAATGTGCTAGACATGAGGGCAGTTCTCCTAGTGTTGCAGACTTTTCAGAACTCCCTCCCTCAAAGAGTGATATCTTTCCAAATTGACATGCCAATAGTCTGGTACATCAACAAGCAAGGGGGAACCTGCTGTTACCTTTTATGCTGAAAAGTTATAAGGGTTTGGCAATGGATGATATCTTTCAGTCTTTTTCTTCTGGAAATGCACATTCTGGGGAAGTCCAATATACTATCAGGCAGTTTAAGCAGATTCATCCTTCTGCCTCATGAGGGGTCCCACAGTCAAAGGGTAGTAGAATACATTTTCCAGTGGTGGAGCCAACTGTGCTATGATCTTTTTACTTTTCCCCAAAACATCAAACGCAGCATGATCCCCCCAGAGGGAAAGTCACCCATGGATGCTCTGATCCACAGTTAGTCCCCTGATCTCTTTTACCCCTTCTCTCCAACTCCTCTAATCCCAAAATTCCCAAAAATGAGAGGAAGGTCACTGCCATTCTCATTGCCGCCTTTTGGCCCAGACAAGTTTGGTTCCACTACCTGTAACTTCATCTGAAACAACCCCCATGCGTGCTGGATCCCAGCCTAGATCTCATTTCTTACCCATCTGACCTGCCTCTTCTGGACATTTGAACCCTCAAATTAACCCCTTGTTTTTTCCACTTCCAGTGATGGCTAGTCAATCCAGGCTTTCTTCCCAAGTGGTTCACATTCTTACTTCATCCCAGAGACAGTCTATTTGGAAGATTTACAAAAGCAAATGGAAAAAGTTCTCAATTTGGGCTACTCAAATGAATTTAGACACTTTTGCAGTGTCCCTTCCAATTAAACTTTTTAGCCTGTCTTTTTCAGAATGGTGCTACATACTCTACTATTAAAGACCAGTTGTCAGCTATTTCTAGTTTCAACATTTGAGACTCAGTCCCCTATTGCCTCTCACATGTTACCTAATGCCTTTTTTGAGGGGTGCCTTTCTTTTTAGACCTCCTGTTAGAGATTCTACCCCTTCTTGGATATTACTATTTTATTTCAAGCACTCACTAACGCACCATTTGAACCTGCATCCAAGGCGGATCTCCAGTTCCTAACATGGAAAGCTTAATTCTTAGCAGCAGTTACTCCTGCTAGGATGGTATCAGAATTCCAAGCCCTTTCATGTAAACCTCAGTACATTATTTTTCATAAGGACAGTTTCCCTTTGAACCAGTCCTTCCTTTTTACCAAAGGTAGCTACTAAGATCAATTTAAGTCAAAACATTAAGCTTCAATTTTTCTTCCCAAAGTTTTCTAATAAAGGAGACTACATGCTTCATTTGTTGGATATTCACAGACAGCTTTGTTTTTGCATCCATCATATGAAAGCATTACGAAAGTCTGATCAACTTTTTATGTCCTTTTCAGCAAGATGGTTATCTGCTTGCATTACGCATGTATAAAAAGAAAAAGATTTATCCTCACCTAAGCCAATCAAACCTCATTGTACTAGGTCTGGGACAACCATATCTGCTTTATTTTCTGGAGCATCTATTGATGGCATTTTTGCAGCTGCCACTTGGTCAAATGTTCATACCTTCATATTCCATCATAAACTGGATTTATCCTCTAGAAGCAGGGCAGTCTTTGGTTCAGCTGTCTTCCAGTATGTTCTTTCATGAATACATCCAAGCATTATATTACATAGGTGCTCTGTCCTATCTGTTGAGGAATGGATGGAAGAGACAACATCAGATACAAGTTATGTATTTATCGTAGCAATAGATCTGTGTTGTCAATTTCAGTCTTTCCTCAACCCCCCCTCCCACCTATCCTCCAGCCTGATTATGGAATTCATTGTTCTTTATCCTGGTTTGACCAGACTGACCTATTCTGAAGGTCCTTAAAGTCCATTTTGTAACTCCAGACTACCTTTTGAGCACTCATTTTACCTTTGGATAACGCTTAATAGTAATAATAATAATAATAATAATAATAATAATAATAAATAATTACCATTATGGTGTTGTTTGTATTCCTGAGCAAACTCAGTCAGAGGTAATGTTGGGCTTTGCATGGGGTGATAGGTAAGAGGAAGAGCCTAAGCTTGGGATCCAAAGTCTTCAGTGGTAAAACGTAGACCCAAGGTCAGATCGGAAGACCCATCCATTGAGGAAGGATGGAAGCAGATAATACAGATGTATCATTATAGTAAGTACATAACTTTCATATTTTCTGTTCCAGTTTCTCAAACAGGGGTGAATATCTCTTGCATTTGTTGGATGTTCATTGACCATTACACTTCTATCTGCACCTAACCAAGGAATTTAGAAAATCTCACCAGCTTTTCCTCATCTTTCTAAAACTAAATCGGGAACTAGTGTTTCCAAGGTCACACTATCCAAGTGGTTGTCATGTTTGCATTATGTTTGTCTATAGAGCCAAAGGTTGGTCTCTACCTCACAAACCTAAAGGTAATTCTTCTTGAGCTATTCCAGCTTTCACAAACATCTTTTCTAGAATACCTATTAGTGCTGTGGCTACTTGTTTTACAATGCATACATTTTATTTCTCACTATAAGCTAGACTAGGAGTCTAGGTCTCTGGCTTTGATTGGTTCCACCATCATTCACAGCATTCTTCCATGAGTCCACCCATGATTTGTAGTAGCTGGGGACTCTGTTGTAACAGTTTAGATAGATGGAAAAGACAACATCATATATGAAAATTATGTACTTATTACAATGCTAGACCCATGTTGTTTCCTTCCATACATCTCAACTTTGCCTCCTTCCTTCCATCCCCCTGCCAAATTGCCAGTATCTTGAGCTGTCAAATGACCATACTGGGCCTGCCTGGAGCCTTGTCTTACTTACAGTATTGCACTGTTTTGTTGTCATTTCAGGCCCCTTCTTGATTGTACAATATATATAAGGAGCAGGGAAACTTGATATGAGAAGCTGTCAGGGTGGAGGGGGATTATGGGTAGGAGAGGAGACTAAGTCCAGGATCTAAAAGTCTGAAAGTTGCTGGCTTCAGATCTTGTCAGATCTGATATACTAAGCAGCTGAGATGGGCAAAAGAAGATAACATGAATCTAGCATTATGGTAAGCACATAACTTGCTTTAAATCCAGTCAGGGTGTACTGCTATATTGTGTTGCCCTGTAAAAGATGTATAACATTGTTATTTTTCCAAAACTCTCCTGTAAAAGAAATCTGAGCGCTAGCATAGAGGCATACAGCCCTAACTACAGCCCAGGAGACCTAGGTTTGATTAGATCCTTGGACATCTGAAGTGCTGGCAGGGAGGGATGGATAGGCATTCCTTGAATAGGCTCCTTGAGGGAGGCATGGTCGATAGAAGGGAGCAGCCCTTGGATATTGTCAGCAAATGCAGGGGTTTTGGGGGAGGGGAACAATGGGTAAGTCATAATATAACTCCCATCAGTAGCAGAAGTATTTGCTGGAACAGTCCTCTAGGACACCCTTATGTGTAAAACCAGCCCCAGCTCACTTGAAGAAGTCTGGGAGAAGAAAGAGGAACAGCTACACCTGATGATGAATGGGGGCACTGGGACAGCTGGAATGGATAAAGTAGCAAGTGGGGGGGATTTGAGTGCTACAGTGGGGGCAGTCAGTTGTCAAAATGCACATAAATTATTAAGTCAGCATGACTTTTGTTACACTAAAAAACATAACAATTGAACAGCAAGGCAAGTACACAAGGTCTAACAAGAGAAGACATATATCTTAGAGATAGATAAGGACATTGCATCTCCCCCCCATAACAAGAGAAGACATATATCTTAGAGACAGATAAGGACATTGCATCTCCCCCCCATAACAAGAGAAGACATATATCTTAGAGACAGATAAGGACATTGCATCTCCCCCCCATAACAAGAGAAGACATATATCTTAGAGACAGATAAGGACATTGCATCTCCCCCCCATAACAAGAGAAGACATATATCTTAGAGACAGATAAGGACATTGCATCTCCCCCCCATAACAAGAGAAGACATATATCTTAGAGACAGATAAGGACATTGCATCTCCCCCCCATAACAAGAGAAGACATATATCTTAGAGACAGATAAGGACATTGCATCTCCCCCCCATAACAAGAGAAGACATATATCTTAGAGACAGATAAGGACATTGCATCTCCCCCCCATAACAAGAGAAGACATATATCTTAGAGACAGATAAGGACATTGCATCTCCCCCCCATAACAAGAGAAGACATATATCTTAGAGACAGATAAGGACATTGCATCTCCCCCCCATAACAAGAGAAGACATATATCTTAGAGACAGATAAGGACATTGCATCTCCCCCCCATAACAAGAGAAGACATATATCTTAGAGACAGATAAGGACATTGCATCTTCCCCCCCATATATCTTCCCACAAATGACCAGCCCTGTGGAAAGACTGCAAGGCTAATAAAGTCTTCCTACCATTGATGAGTGGCTCCCCTGACTTCTCCCAGAATTTCTTTAATGAAAGCTGGCCAAGACGAAGGAGGATCATTGGAATAGTTCTACCATTGATCCTGTCCTTCTGAATGCTATTTTTGTATAGATAAAGCTCCTGGCTTCTTATTTTGCTTCCAAGGAGGCAGCTGCCCCATACAAGCTACCACTATAGTGGAGTAATATACTTATAAAAGCATTCTATGGCAGATTCCTAAATTATCTTTTCAGTCCAAAATTGATCTAAAAAATCACAGCACCTTTCCACTTTACTACACAATAAGCAGTTCTTTAGACAGGGTACGCAATAAAGTTTTAATTTGTACAACATTAAGGTTTAACGGCACAGCTGTCTGCCTCACCCATTTAGGTGGACTACTTAGTGGAGAAGCTGGCAGCTCTTCTTCACCCTAGGATCAATGAAGACAGGGTTATGTCCCTTACCAAAACTCCGGCTGTTATCATCCATATACCCAACCAGAAGTTTGTTTGCACTGATGCTGCGATAAGAGCAAAGGCTCATACATATAGTGGAAGTTTTTGTGCCCCAAGGGCAGAGGTTTTCCTTGGGCAAGCCTTTTAAGACCTGGGAGATGACCTTCAAAAGGGAAGCATGTATTGATCACTATAGGTGGTCTTCACACTGCCCTCCTACCCCCTCATAATTCTTCTATGCTTTCTCTACTTTTGTGGAAACATATGAACTCTGTCCTGGTTATGTCTCCCAGGAGTACCAGCCTGTTGACCCATCAGTTACAGTATTAATTACAGTGCAGGAATGTCTTAGTACATTGGGAGGATTTTCCCTGTATTCCCTAGTTTATAAAGTTAGCATCAGGCACTAGTAACTTCCTGATGTCGTCATGTCTTAGAGTACTTAGATCCACCACAGGAAAGGGCTTCACTCTCGGGCAAAGCATCTCAAGAGCACAGTTGGTGCAAGCACAAGATCTTCTCCTTCAAAGAGGGAAGTTGAGCTATATGCTAGCATGCTTTCTCACACCTGAAACTAGACATGATATTGGTGCTACTATCCTAATATCAGGTCTGGAATGTGTCATGTCTTTGGTGCTATTAAAATCCTTGCATCATACTCAAATTTTGCAAACCAGTCTAAACAAGTATGTAATTTATTTCACTCTTGCACTGTAGGGAGCATCACTGTCTCTCCATGAAGAAAGGTGTGTGGCTACCTATAGTGTAAAGTGGATGAGGTTTAAATTCATTGAGTTAATTTCCCTTATATTGAAGTACCTGATTACTGTTCCCTGTAAGAACTCACTGCTTGTGTGGTTTCTATTATGTGCTGGCAGTGATTCATATGTGTGGGCACTTAGGTAGGCAGGTCCTCCTTCCTACAAAAAAACAAATCTTTTTTATGGGTTTTGTTGACCTGAAGCTTTGATAGGTATGTTTTGTCCCCTTGAAGTGTCAGAAAATATTAACTTTATGAAATGTAGAGGAAGTACCTATAATAACTAAAGCCTTGGTTCAGCTGACTGTCCTGACTGTCTATACCATTAAGCTCTTACTTCTGGAATATTAGCCACCTCTTGGCAAGAGATGTAAAATTGCCACTAAAGCCTACCCACCAAATTCATCTCAGCAAGAGGCATTATCATTAAAAAGCTTAGTGATTGTTGGAAGTGTTTTCAATAAATAGTCCCTGCTAGCTGGAACAACCTACTGTCATGCATTCAATATGAGCTAGCCTTTGACAAATTTCAAATTTGCATTGAAAATATATCCATCTGATTGCTGTAACTGACTTGCTATAAGGACAGTTGTAATGGTTAAATCATGAGAATCTCATGGATATGTTTATCAGATTTTTAAAATTAATGTGCTGTAGTTGTACTTGTGTTATAGTGCAATATATAAGGGCTCATGGCTACCTCATTCTCCTGTGTCCTACTGACCTTTGTATGCAGTTTGCTTTTCCCTCATGATTTACTAGGGCCCTTTTCTGATAAGGCTGTTTTACTGCTGCCTCACCTAATGGATTTTCCCCTAACATCTATTATTTACTGTTTTTGATGATTATAATTTTATGTACTTTTGCTCTTTACCCTAAAAATATTGTAATTTTCTGTTATCTTCCTCTAATGTTAAGAGGGATCACAGTTCATAGGTTGGTACTAGGCTATCAGCCCTAGGGCCTATACAAACCTAGCCATAACAATTCCCTGGCTATTTCTTCCCACACTATTTACTTCCCTGGACCCCTGTCTAGCAGGGCGACTGACGTGATCCCCGGGGTGAATTTCCTTTCTCCCATCCAATTGTCAAGGTTCCTTTTGAAGAGAGCCAAAGAGGCACTCTGCTTGACATGTATGGGCAATCTATTCCAGAGTCTGGGGAGTCTCTGGGTCAGGAACCTATCCCTCCAGCATATTTTGTTTATTGTGATGACAAGGTTTAGATCCCTGGAGTGTGTGGCTCTGTGGGATTGGGATTTCTTTAAGTGTAGCATGTCCAACAGCTCTGGGTTTGATAGCATGTCCAACAGCTCTGGGTTTGACATGGCCTTGTATGTTAAGCAGAGATCGCCTCTGAGTAGACGATATGCGACAGAGTATACCTGGAGTTTTTTAAGGCGGTCAGCGTAGGGCATCTGTTTTAGGCCTGTGATTCTTTGAGTGAGTTATTTCTGCGGCCTTTCCAGTTGTTTCTGTCTTAATTTACAATTGCCTAATGCCTGTTAACAGCTCCATGCATGTATGTTTAGGCATTGTGTTGTTTATAGGATCATAGAAATTTCAAGGCAGTTCAGTCTCACTACCATAAACGTCTTGCCAGTACCCACCTATAGGCCATATGACCTTTGTATGGGAGGGCTAGGCCAGTCAGACCTGAGACAACTTTGTAGGCACCGGGGTTGAAATGAGAGATAGGGACAAAAAAGGTCCTTCATGCTAAGTGAAGACTATATTAAAAAAAAAAAAAAAAAAAGGTCTGCTGTTTCGCATTGAACAGAAGTTGCTCAGCTTTGCGATTTATGATTGGCTTATATAATCATATAATCAAAACTTGCATAGCAGAGCCTCTTCTGTTCAATGCAGAACAGCAGGCTGTTTTCGCCAGGAGTTAAAGAGGCAGTATGGGACTCAGGATTGGGTTGCTGAACTCGGGACACTCCTGATCAAATAGGGACTCTGGCAACCCTGGTAGGTACCCATGGAATCATCCAGGCTTATTAGGAAGGATGATAGTTTAATTTACTGTTTGACATGCAGGGGCAGTCTTTTCCTGAAGTGGGGGAGGTACTGCATGATGAATCTGTCTCTTCATTGCATTTTATCTGTTAGTGAAGATTTAGGTCCATGGTTCTGGTATTAGTGGAATTATCTGAGTTGTTGAAATGGAGAAGTTCCGGGACAGTTGGGTCTCTAATGACATTGAAGGCCAGGCATAGATCACCCCTCAAACGTCTATAAGACACTGAACACACAGACAATACTTTCAGCTGCTCTTGGTAGCTCAGGGATTTCAAGTTGGTGATCTTCTTCAACAGGTATTTATGGAGTCTTCCTAGTTGTTCTGTATGTCTAGTGAGGTACATCCTAAAGTGGCCTTGTACTCAGTGATAGGTCTTATCAGTGCTGAATTTAAGGGAGATGACTTCTTTAGATCCAGATGAAATTCTGTTGGCAATTATCTGCACTAAGGAGAAAGATTCTCTGACTACTGTTGTCAAGTGATGATCAAAAGAGGTGAGACTATTAGCTAAGTTCCAGTGTCTTTAACTACATTTTTATTAGTGGAGAAGTATTGCCAATACTGTACAATGAAGGGAGAGGTTGTTCCAAATGTAATGATATTGCATTTTGTTCATTTAATTAAAACCAATTTTCAGTACATCAGGTATTTATGAGTGTAATTTCTTCTGGGAGGGTATAGATATCAGAAGGAGATTAGACAATAATGTGCAGTTGGCAGCCAGCTACAAGCTTAGTTAGATGAACATCTTGGTTCCCAGTCATGAAACTGGAAAATCAAATGCCCTAAGGGACTCAGCTAGTTACCTTCCTATCATCTGATGAGGTGCCAAACATTTGCACTGGGTGAAGTCTTTTACCCTGTTGGGCTAGCCACCTAACCACACAGGTATCTATCTTTAAAAGATTTACCTTATTTATAATGCCTGCATGCAGTATATTATTGAGTGCCTTGGCCAGCTCAAGATATGCAATGTGAACAGTATGGCAACTGTGAACAGCCCATGTCACCCTATCAAAGACATTTTTCTGGTTCATTAGACAGGATCTCCCTTGACAAAGCCATGCTGCTGAGGGTCAAGTCTATTAAAATTTTTGTTATCGTAGTTTATGAGGTTATTTATAATATGTTCCATGGGTTTATATATGAGTATCATCAGGATGATGGGTCAAAAATTTCCTTGGCAAGTGGTAGTCTTCCCTTATGGAGTGCACACCTTTATGAAGGGCATTACTACTGTAGCGCACCAAAAAAAAAAAAAAAAAAAAAGAAAGAAAGGTTGAGGATCAGTTTTGCAAGCACATGTTTTAACTGCTTATTAAAAAGCTAGGTTTATTGTCTGGACCTGTAGATAAAACACTGCTTCGGTATGTATCTGCTGTTCTTGTAGCTTAGTTCCTAGGTAGTTACTAGGTATGAAGTCCTGGAGATCATTAAGGAGCCTAGCCCACATTCTGCATTTCCGCACAGCAGTGTTTGGTTAAGTGACTTGCTCAGTGTTACATAGTAGACAAATGAAGGAACCAAACTCTGTACTGCAGGAAGTAGCTCACCTGGCATAGTGGACATGAGTATCCTGAGGCAATGAAGTAATTGCCTCATGTACATTGACAACCATCTAATCTTCAGATATACGAATATGATATGCGAGAGATGTAGTTATCCAATGTTATTGGAGATAAGACTCTTGCCTGCAGGCACCTACACTACCAAACAGGTTGTCAGAAGCACACACAATTCACATAATACAGACCTGTCACATCAACCCACTTACCCTGAGGCTCTTAAATGTAATTTCCCCAAACCACAAAGATATCTCCCAGACACTGCACACACAAAAAAGTCCTCAGTAACCTCAAGAGCACTTCACAAAAACAACAACCAAGACATGTATTGCCACAGCCCATGGTGGCTTGATGTCTAAGCCCATAAGGCGTATTCTGGTCATAGGAGACTACATAGCGAGACACATAGCTGTAACACACACAAGGATAAACAGAGAGAGACAGTCATGGTCAGCTGCCTATCAGCAGCCAGGATCTGTCTTATTACTCATACACTCAGGTCACTTTACCCCAAGCACAAGTATGATTCAGTCATAGTCGAAGTGGGTGTTAACAATCTGAGACACACCTCCCTGGACTATATAAAGAGGGACATGACTGAGTTCTCAAACTATGTGTCCCACTATGTGAGCCTAGCAATGAGTATCATTCTACCCTCTCTAAGAGTGATGTCACAATAAAAAAAGAAAATAATTGACTTGAACAATCGGGAGCTCTAGACGTTTGTCCTGTAACTTCCAATGGGTGAAGCCTAAGCATTTTGATAGAATCAAATTATGTCCTCACATTCCAAACAAATGTTCATATCTCTGAAACTGTAGGGGTTACTAAAGAAATGTGACTGGCAAACTCTTCAGCACAAACTATTTTTATAGTGGTAGTATTTTTTAGGTTCTAGGTCTTAAACTGAATTTTATAAGTCACAGCAAATATGATAACTATTAAGCTTATAACGTTTTGTTAACAACTTACAGTATCTCAGCAACTACTCAAGTTGTACACAAACTGTTAATAGCATTTTGTTGATCCAGCTGAGAGCTTTCATATTAAGCTAAGCAATTATGTCTGTGCTACTTGGTTGTCGAGATGTTTAGAGAAACACGAAATTTATGAAAACGTAAATATGTATTATATGAACAGCAATTAATCTCTCTTATCTCCACTAGACAGAGGTCAAATATTGATACGGTTGTGTTTGTCGCTTTAGAAGCTTTAAGATGAAATTTTTTAATACTCTGTATTTTACTTGGTTTTAAAATTAGTAATGCAAATATGAACAATCCGAATTTGAGGCCAAGAGGTGTCAGTAGCATGTAACTGCCGAAGCAACTACAGGCATGACCTTGGCTGTAATGAGCAGCACTGTGTCATTCGAAGTGGGTATAATATCTGTCAGCCAGGGAGGACATGAATGGCAAACCATGCTGCCTTGCAGGGATGGTCTGAACCTGCCCCCCTGGGATATTGAATGTTGGCTAAAACCTTTTGTACCTCCATGCTGCCTCTTTTAAGCATTGCCAGTGAGATAAACCTTCCAATATAGCTATACCAAACCGGGAAAATCTGAAGGTGTTACTGCTCAATGCCAGGAGTCTGAATAAGGAACTCCACTCCCTGCAGGCTATCATTATGTTATAGTATTTAGACATCTGTGCAGTCACTGAGACATGGTTTAAAGCAGCGGAGAACACCCTGGCAGTGCAGGTCTACAATGCCTTCCACACATTTAGGCCAGCTATTGCACAGGAAAGGACAAAAGGTGGAGGTGTCTCAATATACATTAGAAATGAACAGACTTCAAGGTTATTCCACCAGCGTGATTGACTCGAGTTTCTCCACGTCCAAGTCATCATAAATAAGGTCCCATACCATATCATTGCAAGCTATAATTCCCCCTCAATTGCCCAGGAGAATGACAATACTTACCTAAAGGCACTCGATACACTCCCCATCCAACTCAACACCATATTCATGGGTGACTTCGACAACCCCAATATACACTGGGAATCATATACCACCCCCAACATACAGACTCACAGATTAAAACACCAACACCCTGGATCAGCTAGTTCATACAGCCACTAGGAGCTCAGCCATCCTTGACCTGGTCACCATAAACAAGACAGAATGCTGCACCTCTGAACTAACCATAAAGTTGTCTTATTAGACATAACTGTGAAAACAAAGACACCTGCAAACAAACCCTGGAACTTTTAAGAATTACTCCAAGACAAACTTCTCACTACTAAGTGACACCCCAAATAAATTTCAAGGCCCCCAACCCTAAGAATGCTGCCTATGCAGAACTGTTCAAGAAACCCTCTACAACCATATCAACAGATGCACAGAAACTGCAGTACCTACCAGAAATAAACACAGGGCCACAGCAAAAAAACAAACTATCCTGATGGTATTTCAACATAAATACGCTATACAACAAAAGGAAGAAACTCATGGCAAAAACTAAGACAGACAATACCCAGAAAGGTAAAAGCTCCCACATCAGCCTAAATAAGCAATGCAGGGGGGTTAACAAAGTCCACAAAAGCCAACTCTGAGTTAAAAAATTAACTGCCCAAATCAAGGACAACCGCAAGGCTTTCTTCAGCCTTGTCCGAAACTACAAAGGCAATACACAGTAATGTACCAAATTAATTGTAAATGGTGATGCCTACATCGAAGTAGAAAATTTATCTAATCTTCTGGCTGAAAGATTTGGCTCAAACTCCCCTGTCCCCCTCCCCCAGATATTGCTCTGGAAATTCCAACACCCATCTTTCCCCCAACCATTACTACAGAGCAGTCCTCAAGGTGCTGTCCAAAAACACTGCATTGATGGGTTCTAACAATATGCCAGGATACGTGCTTAATAGCATGAAGCATGAACTATTGGTCCTACCAGAGCCTCTATTCAACCACAGCCTACAAACAGGTTTTGTACCTAATGAATGGAGGGCTGCAACAGTTATACCACTGCAGAAGGGCGTCCCATCTTCAGACCTGGAAAACTACTGACCCATTAATTAGCCTGACAAGTCTGCTGTGCAAGGCTATGAAGAGGATTATTATACATATCATAAATTATGACATAGGTAACCTGCAAACACCAGACCCCAGTCAGTTTGGGTTTGTCAAGGGCATGTCTTGCCTGCTAAACCTGGGGGACTTCTTTGAGAAGTTTATCAAAGTGATGCACAAGGGGAAACCACTACATACTGTCTACCTCAACCTGGCCAAAGCATAGATATTAACCCCTACATCATCCACTGGATAGCCAGCTGATTCCCTGACAGAACCCAAGAAGTTAGAATAGGGGAATCTACGAACACAAAAAGCCAGTCATTCATGGGGTCCCCAGGGCTTATTGCTGGTGCCATTGCTGTTTGGCACCTCCTTCCCTGAAGTCAAGATTTATGTCAAGGGCCTCTCGCTGACCAAGTTTATAGCAAATTGGAAGTAGTCATTGATTTTTCTGTAAGATACTAATATCCTCCATGAGGGTCTAACACAGACTAATAACTGGTGCCAGAATCATGGTGGAAAACTCAGTGTTAAGTGCATCATAGCAGCTTTCAGCAGGATGGCCACTCCTGCAAATTATCACATTGATAATACACCCCTGAGAACAGACCTTGTCATCAGAGACTTGAGAGCATATGTAGACAGAGATTTGGCATTTGTCTAATATGTCTCTATTGTGGTGAAGAAATCATTCCATGTTGCAATACTTATAAGTAATGGTGCAGCATCTAGGCCCAAACAAGTCATTGTCCTGTTGTACTCTGCCCTTGTAAGACCTATCATTTCTCACATAAAGAATACAAGGGGTAGAAAACAAGTCCTAGACAGACCTTCTGAATTCATTGTCCCTATATTCAGTTTTCTACAGGCTGCTGAGAGGTGAGCTATGCCTAGCATACATAGCTTCTTCAGATCTAGCAGTAATGGACTTGTTACACATTCAGAAAACAACTAGCATTAGAAACACCTGATCTGAGCATGTGTGTATCTCAGAGGCTCCTCCTTCACTGGAACAGGCTTCCAATCCATGTAAAACACAGTTCTTCCTTGCATTTATTCAAGCTTAACCTGGACTAGTGGATGAGGGATCACAAATATACCCCTGGTCTGTCATCCATGTCTGCACTAGAGAGAGGAAGCTTTTAATTGTTTGTCTTTCTAGGAATATACACCCTCAACAAAACATTTGGGAACCATTATCAATCAAATTTTATTTTGGGGGACTTGGCTAAGCTTAAAATGGCTGTTAAGTCATTAGGCTAGTATTCTACTATGATAATTAACAACTCATAGCCTTAGTCCTCTGTACTAACTGCCAGACTATGGTTTACGGCTGAAAAGAGTACATGGAACAAACCAGATATCAAATAAAATAAATAAACAAACTACAAATAAAATGATAGATCTGTCCTTTCTTCAAAAAGTCATGGGTATACATTACTGCCATTACTCTGTAGTACTGTTACTTGAGTTTGTCTGAATTACAGACTGGGTCATGGTTGAAAAGAGTGTTTGGTTTAGCCCATCTAGTTAACAACTGGATAAATAAAATATTCATTCTTAGCTCTGAAGGTGACATAAGCTGTCATCAAGCACTCCTGGTATGTCAGGGCCATGATGATGAATCTCCAGTGGATCATGTTCTTTCTGCCTTGGGGCACATGGATGATGTCACTGGACATGGTGGATGCCTTCTGGCATATCTGGAGATTCACCATCTTGGTGCCAAGATGGAGAAGATCATGTTTGTACTGACCTGGTGCACATGGATGATGTCACTGGACATGATGGATGCTTTTGGCATATCTGCATGTGAGGTCCACACAAGAGATTCATTTATTTAATTCAGGCTGGGAATCACTTTCAGTGCAAAGTACTTCTGTTAGTTCTGTCATCTACACTTGGAGTGTTTACCAAAGTTCTAGTCATGGTTCTGTAGGCTTTGTAGATGGATCAAATGAAGGGATACTGGGGACATTGGCAAGAGACTCCATAGTTATGTCCTCGGCTTCTGTGCTTCCATGATTGCAGGCCACGGTTGTCATAAACTGGGGGAAGTTCTTTATGAACCCCACTTAGAGGATTGCCTTTATTGGGGCAGAACTTGGCACTTTTCAGTGTATTCATTTCTGCTTGTAAAATGGGTCCAAAAGAAAATCTCTCAGGTATCCTAGATGAGGATGCAGTGAAGGGTCCAGGCTACCCTTCTGTATCTCTTGGGCTTAGTCTCAGTCACCTGCTTCACCATTCTGTTCAAACAACTGATAATATGGGTATTGCAATGGATGGCACAATGTCTGTGCCTGCAATGTTACCTCCTGCTCACAAACCGTCTACTGGTGTCAGGTCATTATTTTCCAGTTTTATCATGGTGGATAGTTCAAATCAAGTTCAATTTGAGATTTCCCCTTCGTGCAACATAAACCCACACAAGCTTTACTAAAAGATGCCTTGTTAGCAGAGCAGGGAATCCACCAAAGTTGTTCCATGGTTCAGTGAACATAAAAACCTTCATATAGGGGCCAAGCATAAACCAACGGGAACTACAGTGTTTCATGTGTTCAGTGCTCTGGTGAGGGACTTGAGGCTTGAAGCCTCCTGTTCTATTCTAACTACCAGTCCAGTAGTGTGGTACCTGAACAACGTGTCCTGTGTCATCAGTATGCAGAGCACCAGTGCATGTATGGCAGTGGACTGTAGATGGGGTACTGTAGTTACAGATGTTCACATTCACTGGGAATTGAATATGTAGGTAAACTCCCAGAGCCACAATTCGAACCATGTCCTAGTGGGTTAGATTTGGGAATCTTACCCATTTAGGGTCTGTTGAGAGTGGAACATCCTAGAGGTCAAACTATTTCCCCCTTAGGAGATGGTGGATCTCACAAGATTCTATTTATTTTGGCAAGACAAAAGGGGAGCTGATGGTAAACACATTTTGTTTCCTATGTCAGGGAAGATTTTTTTGTGTTTATATAACAATAAAGACTATATATTGTTAAGATGAATAAACAAGGAGAGTTAGACATGAGATGCTTTCACCAAGAAGCTTTACTACAGACAGATTCTGGTGGCAGGATCAATGATTTACAATACTGAATAGCTTTAGCTTCCATTAAAGATACATGCAATGTTTTCATGTTACCCTACATGCAAATCCCCTTACCTAATGAATAACTATATACTATATATTATATACTATATTTTTTAATTGACATATAATGATTCAGAAAGATGATATGCTACCACTATACTGTGTCTTGTGTGAAATATACAAATACTCTCAATAGAAACATTGTTGAGCTTAGATATCATTACAGTGTTTGTTTTCATTTATTTGCAATTATATATAAGTGGCTTTTTAAAATATCTTCCAAACATAGAACCTTTACAATTTAAGTTTATTTAGAATAGTAGCTTTTGAAAACTCTTGCTTTGGTTCCAGTTCAACTCCAGCTTCGACTTTATTCATGTCCTCACGCCTAGCATGGTATAATAAAGTTTAAATGAAACAGATAATAGAATAATGCAAGCTATTGCAACCTTATGAATTATCTAATCATATGCACCCTGTGTATAAAATAAGCAACTGAGACTGTAGAAAAAGAATTAGAAAAATAAATTTTAAGTTTAAAAAAATATTTATTTATTACTGACGACCACACACACACACACACACACACACACACACACACACACGAAGCAGCAGTCACTAAAACTGAATGTTAAATAAAAAACGAGCTGTCCAAAACCAAAACTGTACTGACGACCACACACACACACACACACACACACACACACACACACACACACACACACACACACACGAAGCAGCAGTCACTAAACCTGAATGTTAAATAAAAACGAGCTGTCCAAAACCAAAACTGTACTGACGACCACACACACACACACACACACACACACACACACACACACACACACACACACACACACACACACACACACACACACACACACACACAAAGCAGCAGTCACTAAACCTGAATGTTAAATAAAAACGAGCTGTCCAAAACCAAAACTGTACTGACAACCACACACACACACACACACACACACACACACACACACACACACACACACACACACACACACACACGAAGCAGCAGTCACTAAACCTGAATGTTAAATAAAAACGAGCTGTCCAAAACCAAAACTGTACTGATGACCACACACACACACACACACACACACACACACACACACACACACACACACACACACACACACACACACGAAGCAGCAGTCACTAAAACTGAATGTTAAATAAAACGAGCTGTCCAAAACCAAAACTGTACTGACGACCACACACACACACACACACACACACACACACACACACACACACACACACACACACACGAAGCAGCAGTCACTAAACCTGAATGTTAAATAAAAACGAGCTGTCCAAAACCAAAACTGTACTGACGACCACACACACATACACACACACACACACACACGAAGCAGCAGTCACTAAACCTGAATGTTAAATAAAAACGAGCTGTCCAAAACCAAAACTGTACTGAAGACCACACACACACACACACACACACACACACACACACACACACACACACACACACACACACGAAGCAGCAGTCACTAAAACTGAATGTTAAATAAAAATGAGCTGTCCAAAACCAAAACTGTACTGACGACCACACACACACACACACACACACACACACACACACACACACACACACACACACACACACACGAAGCAGCAGTCACTAAACCTGAATGTTAAATAAAAACGAGCTGTCCAAAACCAAAACTGTACTGACGACCACACACACACACACACACACACACACACACACACACACACACACACACACACACACACACACACACACACACACACGAAGCAGCAGTCACTAAACCTGAATGTTAAATAAAAACGAGCTGTCCAAAACCAAAACTGTACTGATGACCACACACGCACACACACGCGTGTGTGCACACACACACACACACACACACACACACACACACACACACACACACACACACACACACACACACACAAAACAACATAATTCTGAATAGCTGCAATCTTAAAATGTTTTAGCAACCGTTCCAGGTGCAGTAGCAGCTATTCCAAACAATGAAGATCATGATAGTTCACCACCCACACAGCAATAATTCAGGATCATTGTAGCTCTGAAGCTGTGAACATCAGTCCTAAAGGACCTGAGCAACAATCCTTAATGCTGCAACAACAATCTCAAATGATGAATATCATTGCAGGTTGGAAATATTATAGGAGTAGTCCAAAACATTGAAGCCTGATGTAAAAATAGGCAAGGAACAGCAAATGTTTGTAATCCTAAAATATTAAAAGAAACTTGCAGCAATCTTAAATAGAAAAACAGTGAGGGTGCATAAGATAAAATAAAGTTACCAAAAGTGGACATAGCCAGCCAGCTGCTGCCATCTTGGAGTTTTTACATTTGCCCCCAAGCTGCAACTTTGTTAGTAGCTTTGGATTTAAAGTCATGATGCATTTCATCAGGATTAGTTAGATACACTGTAGATTGTGTTGGAAAAAACACTTTGTATCACCTTTTCTTAATTTAGATTAAACACCTATTCTTTTTGCAGATCCATATCTCCAACTCTAGTTGGGTTACTAGGTTTAAAATCTGGTGGAGTAGACGAATGCTTTCTGTTTCTTCTTAGATCTGCCTATTTGTCCATTGTATCAAAAAGACGCTGAAATTCTGTAAGACAGAGTCTGTGCTTTTGGCTTGTCTAATCTGAAACAATCTTGACTTGTTCTTATTCTTTCCTGCTTTTTGTAACATTTGATATTATTTACTCTTCTTTTAGTTGCTAGTAAAGAAAATTAAGTTGGTTATTTGGATTTGAACTAACTGGACTAAAGAGACCAGTTGTTATAATGGTTAATATCTGTGCCTCCCATGCCCAAGATACATGGTTGGATCTTACCTCCGGCCAATGTCTTTGGAGTTTTCATGTTCTTCCTGTGTCTCTGCAATGTTCCTTCCACCGCCAAAAAAACATGCACCTCAAACTCACACAAGAATAGAAATGTGGGCAGCAGCACAGACCCTACATGGTGCTCTATAGGGGGAACTGGGGATGACTTTGCAATTGCTGATTTTACCTCGGTACCCTATTCTTACAAGGAGGAAATCTACCTGAGTTGCATGTTCGCCACTTTTGTATGCGATCTTGTGACTGTCTGTCTTTCTGAACCATGTGGTAGCCACCATCAAGCCATTTACCAGAGAGAAGTCTAAAATGGTGTCTCCTTCTTTGTTTCTGTAGCCTCATCCATGTGAACCCAGGCAGTCCCCATATCCTATTTTGTCTGTCTTGATATGTGCATTCAGGTCACCCATTAACATCACCAATTCATGCTGTCCTGCTTTGTCTTGTAGGCCCTGCAACTACTGTCTGAATGCACTCTTTTCCTCATTATCACAACCCTGCTGTGAGGCATGGGCTGAGATTATGAATATTGCCCTGTCATAGGCTGAGATTATGAATATTGCCCCATCATTAGGCTAGAGTCTGACTGACATGAGTATGTCACTAGTTCTAAGGACATTCCTCAGTGTCTACTGAAGTCTCTCCTTCACCACAATTCCCACACCATTTCTAGTCTGCCCTCCTCCTGAGTAGTAGATTCTGGATCTGAGGCCAAGTGGCTTTGCTGCACTGCCATTCCATCTTGGATCCTGACTACATAAGATGTCCAGCCTCCTCCGTACCATCATATCATCCACATCCAACCTCCATCCTGTCAGTGAACCTACAGGGAGTGTAGCAATGTTTAGTTTTTGGCAGGTTGATTAGTCTTATGTCCAGCTTTCACTCAAGAGAGCTATCTCGGTTAACCCAAGCTGGGCAACTGGACACCTGCTGGCCAGTAGCTTATTGACCTAGGACTGCTAGGTTTTATGACAGGCACACACTGACCAATAAGGGGAGATACACCCATCCCACCATTAGTATGGGCCAGGGTAAGCCGGGTCCTGAACCCACTTATCAATGTCAAATACCCATGCCCATTTGGCGACATTAGTCAACATGACCAACTCACCTAGAGTCATATTTTACACCATCAAGTGGTTAGTCCTGCCACAACAGGTAGTCTGTGATCTCTTCTATCTTGAAGATATGACACGCCACAGTATATGCCCCAAACAGTTGATCTATACAGCTGTTCCCCCTATAGAGCACCGTGTAGGGCCTATGCTGCGCCCACACTTACATTCTTGTGTGAGTTTGAGGTGCATGTTTTTTGGAGGTGGAAGGATCCTTGCAGAGACACAGGAAGAACATGCAAACTCCAAATAGACATTGGCCAGAGGTCAGGATCCAACCATGTATCTTGGGCATGGGCGGCACAGATTGTGTCTGGCAAGGAGGATCAGTAGCTGTCTAGCAAGTTCCAAGACAGTTCAGTAAAAAGTGCATGTTTAGTGCAGTATATGAGGAATCTGCAAAACCCAAGTCAAGTCTTATTGTTAACTGTTGTAATAGTGGTGCCAATTATGAGTCTAAAAGAGAGAAGTGCTTAGCATTTGGTCAGCAATGCCACAAGTGTAAAAAATAGAATAATTTTCAAAACTTTTGCAAATCAAGCAAGCCTCATTCAGTTATTGAGAAAGGTTACTCAAAAAAGCAAGTTGACCATGTAGAGAGCTGCAGACCTACTTTATATGTAGATGGTGTATCAGTGGTCAGTGAAAAGGTTAACGCAGTAGACGTACTGGCAAAGAACAATTTTGTACTGTCCTAAGCAATGGCAAACCCACAGAGCTCATAGAGACACTGGTTCAAAGTGTAATATAATGTCAGCAGAAACATTTGCTAAAGTGAGGGCTGGTGAGCAACTTAATTTGGTCAATTGTGTGAAGCTTGTAGCTTATGGAGGTGAAGAGGTTCAAATTGAAGGCTCAGTAGTGCGTTCATGCTCTCCTTCTGGGAACAGTTAGAGCTGCAATTTTATGTAGTCCAAAGACCTCTGCAGTCATTATTAGGTCTCAGAGACAATTTAAGAATGAAACTGCTTTCTTTCACCAAAGAAGTATATCATGTAAGCACATGCCCCAGTTCTAGCATCAGTGATGCTATTTTCTCAGAGTATGCTGATGTTTTTGATGATAAGCTAAGCAAACTTCCAGTTGTGTACTCCACGAAAGTAGACCCAGATGTCAGTCCAGTGCTCAGACCAGCAAGGAGAGTTCCAATAGCAATGAAGGACAAAGTCAAAGTCCAGTTAGATAAAATGGTGATGCAAGGTGTGATGTGTCCAGTCACAGTGCCAACTGAGCGGGTGTCTTCCAGGGTCTATGTTAAATCATCGAATGCTTAAAAAAGTGAATGATGATTTGTCGAACCCATGTAAGTGAAAGCTTGCAATCTCAAATGCTTAGAACAGTGATTTTTTTTCCAAGGGAAAAAAAAAACATATCGCTGTTCCACAAAAAAAAAAAAAAAAATTAAAACATTACATGAGGTGGGGGCCTTTGCCCCCCACACCCCCTGATGTGGGGATCTTTGCCCCCCAACCCCCCTACTGAAATATACCAACTCCGAGATCACACTACAGTTACAAAAACGGCAAAGTAATGGAAGCAGCCAAGCGATTTCTTTCCCAGGGAAAGAAGTCGCTTATATGCCATTTCACTATTTTACCTTTTCGTGCTTTCAAGTTCGATCAAGACACATTCGAAAGAATGCGTCTTCGATCATTTAATAGGAACCCGTCTTCCATGGTAGCTGCTCATAAGAAAAGTTCAGATGAAATTAGGGTATGCATTGACCCATGAGACTTGAACAAGGCATTAAAAAGACATCATCATCCAATGTGTACAGTTGAGGAGATTGCCCCCCTTATGCCAAATGCCACTGTTGTTTCTGTCTTAGATGCAAAGAGTTCATTTTGGCAAGTAATGCTTGATCGTAAATCTTAACTACTGACTACATTCATTACCCCATTTGGTAGATACAGATTCCTCAGTATGCCTTTTGGAATAAATTCTGCCAGTGAAGTCTTTTAGCGTGCAGTGGAGCAAATTTTTTCAGGCTACCTGTGTGCAGTAATAGTTGATGATTTACTGGTTGGAGGCAATGGTGAAGCAGAACATGACGGAAACCTCAGGAAAGTTCTGGACAGAGCGCATGAAGTGAATTTAAAGCTCAGTCCTCTGAAATTTAAATTCAGACTACCAGAAGTTACTTACGTGGGTCATTTATTTACCAGTACAGACTTACGGCCAGATCCTTCTAAACAAGCAGCCATTCTTGAGATGCCAGCTCCAGACAATGTCAAGCTCTACAGCATTTTCTTGGTATGGTTAACTATTTGGGTAAATTTATCCCTGACTTTAGTGAGTTATCAGCACCTTTGAAAGAGCTGACATGCAAAGATATTGCCTGGTCATGGTTAGAACAACACCAGAGAGCATTTAATAACCTCAAACAGCAAATTCCTATCCCATCTACATTAAGATACTATGATGTCCACAAACCAGTAGTCCTTTAATGTGATGCTTCAAACTTTGGTCTTGGTGCAGTTCTTCTTCAAGAGGGCAGATCTGTTGCCTATGCATCTAGAACTCTTACCCAAATGGAGATGCAGTATGCTCAAATTGAGAAGAAACTTTTGGCTATTGTATTCGCATGTTCGAAGTCCCAAGATTACATTTATGGCTGAGCTATCCAGATAGAAACTGACCATCAACCTCTATTTTAAAGAAGCCAATGCATTCTACTCCAGCAAGACTACAAAGAATGATGCTCAAATTGCAAAAGTATAATTTCAAAATGGTCTATAAAAAAGGAAAACTTCTTTATCTGGCTGATACCTTATTCAGATCGCCCAGAAATACCATGGAACAGCTTGATGCAGAGAATTTTGACTTTGATGTTATGGAAGTGCATACTTTTTCTACCACGAGACTCGATGCGCTAAGAGATCATACAAAGACTGATCCAATTTTGCAAAAGCTCAACCACTTCATCAATGTAGGATGGCCATCAAAGCAATCCTGTGTATTGCCAGAAGTGCAACCTTACTTTCCATACAGAGATGAGATGCTGATGGAAGATGGTATCATTTTCAAAGCTTTAAAAGTTGTTGTTCCTACTTCCTTACAATGTGAATGCATTCAGATTTTGCATTGTGGCCACCCATGTTCCGAGTCTACCAAAAGAAGGGCGAGAGGACTAGTATTTTGGCCGTCTCTATCGAAAGACATTTATAAAGTGCTTTCTTCTTGTCCAGTGTGCAACAGTTCTAATCCACATTTGCAAAAAGAGCCACTTCAACTAAGTCAAATTTCTGAACTACCTTGGTCAACAGTAGCAACTGACATATTTGAATGGAACAGTCAACATTATTTAGTGTTGGTAGAATCTTATTCGAACTGGATTAAGTTCAATTTGCTACCTAACATCCAGTGCTATTATTAATAAGATAAAACATAATTTCTCAGTCTGTGGTAGTCCACACAAAGTTATTTCTGACAGTGGTTCTCAGTTTACCAGTCAATTGTTTCAGAGATTTTCAAAAGAGTGAGACTTATACCCATGTTACTAGTAGTCCCGAATACCTATGGTCAAACAGCCTTGCTGAATGTGCAGGACAGAGTGCAAAGTAATTACTAGAGAGGTCAAAGTGTGACAATAGTGATATCTGCTTGAATTTACTTAATCTCAAAAATATACCCCGTGACAACCTACTTGGCTCGCCTGCTCACATACTTCTATCTAGGCAAACCAGAACAACCTTGCTTATTAGTTTTAATTTTTTAGTGCCTAATGCTAAAAACAACAAAGCAATCAAAGCTCAAATTAAATTTTTAAGAAACATTCTTCTCAGAAGCCCAGCTATGACAAAATGAGTAGATTTCTTTATCTGTTAAAAGAAGGAGAGACAGTGAGGATGCAAACTGCAAAAGGCTTTGATGAAACTCGTCAAGTGAGAGGTATATGTGCCGAGCCGAGATCCTACTTAGTGGAATCTGAGGGTATAGAGTACAGGAGAAACTGTAGATGTCTTCCTGTATCAAAAATGATATTGCATCATCGTACCCGTGATACAGACTCTAGATCTCAGAGCAACCCTGACAATTTTCATACCGAAGAACATGGCACAGTGTCCAGTCCCATTCCTGATGATGTCCCAGTTGTCCCCAAAGTTGAACATTCCTTGAAGGCAGTTCCTGTTGCTAGATCCAATTTTGACTTTTATGTTACATGATCAGGTCGTATTTCTAGACCTAGTGTAAAATACAACCTGGACATAATTGTTTTATATGTGTCTGATTTTGTATGATTGCATGTCACATAATTAGTTCTGTATAATTGCATGTCAAAAGATCATTTCTATAAATTGCAAGTCATTGAATACTGTCATTTTGCATATGAATTATTTCTCAAAGAGGGAGGATGTAGATCAGAGAATGTGTATGTACCTTTAAGAAGAATTTCCAGATGTAATATTTGCATATAAATAGGGAGCACGTGCATGCAGCAGTGTCATTTTGAGAGAACAGCCAGAGTGCTAATATGTATGAGTGTGGTAGTCTGTTTATAAGTTTATTTAAGTTTAAGTTACAAAGCCTTATTTCTGATGTGTTTGTGTGCAATAAAGTTGCTTGAACCGAACCCACGAATATTTGTCTGTTTTATCCTAACCAGATGAACAACACCAGCTAAACTTGGAATATTCAGGAACGACTCTAAGGCTAACCTCCTGCTATTAAGTATACTTATTTCTCTACTCTGCCCACTTGCCCTTCTGCAATGCCTCCTATCTCAACTAACATCCTTAAACACAACTTCTTTACCTCAGAAACTCACATCTGTAACTGCCATATGATCTTCAGCTCTCTCCAGCTACTCTGATATATCTTCTAGCCTGTACACACGCAACATAATTCTACATACCAAACTAAAATTACTTCCTCTCCATAAAAGCATTCACAGCTATATATCAGTCTCCTGTCACTTAAAAAGAAACCTCCCACCTTTCACCTACCTGTTCAAGCAGTCTAACATACTCCTATGTGGAGATCTCCACCCTAACCGGGTCCCTATTAGATTGACAAAAAGGCTAAAATTCAAATGGACTAGTGTTCGAAAATGCCATTCTTCGAAATAAGTATTGTGGGGGGCTGCACCCCCCACACCCCCCGCTAATTATATATACCAACTCTGAGATTGCACTACAGTGAGGAAAGGGCAAATTTTCCAATCTTCACTCTACCGCGATCTAACAATACCAATTCCAAAGAATGGCATTTTTGATTTCTAAGCCATTCGATCTTTAGCCTTTCATTGATCTAATAGGGACCCCCCTAACCCAGGACCCATCCCTTTGAATGCCAACCTCCTTAGTTCACATAAATCTCTAAATCTCACTGCAATCAATTTCCAAAGTATCAGAAACAAAATACCAAAATTCCATACCTGGATATCCCTGAATAAACCAGACATATTAGCTGCAACCAAAACTTGGCTGAAACCCTACATAAAAGATTCAGAATTCCTGCTTCCAGGGTATGCCTGCTTATGGGCTGACAGACTCTGGAAAAAAGGAGGAGGCATTGCCATACTTTTTCCTAACATTTTCACCATTGTCCCATACTCTAACCCTACTTCTCAAACTGAACAATTCTAAATATCTCTGCATCATAGCCATATACATATTCAGGCAACAATATTCCCCTTCTAGAAGATATTCTTACCTGGATATCAAGCAATATAAATAACAAGACAATTACCCTAGGCAATGTAAACATTAACTGGATAGATTTCTCAGGTCACTCTCCATCATCTTATAGCAACCTCTTCAACTTTACACGGCTGATAACAGATACAACTAGACCCAACAGAAATAAAGACAGTGGCTCACTTCTTGACTGGATAATAGTCTCTGACTCTAACAAAATTTTGAAAGCAGCAACACTTTCCTGAAGCATTAGCGACCACCTACCAACCTATATACTTTGTAAAACCAGCCCAATACCTTACCAACACCAATATAAACAAACTAGAAATCTAAGTAACTTTAACTCTAAAGCTCTTAATGAAATCCTTAGAAACATCAATTTGAATATACTAAAGGTCCTGCCTCTTGGTGAGACTGTTGAGTTCTTCAAATCCACATTCCTCAATACCTTAAACAAACTAGCCCCGGTAAGACAAAAAAAAAAAAAGAGTTAAAAACTAAGCATGCCATATGGCTCTCTAAAGCTACTAAACAAATCATGACTACTAGGGGCTAAATATGGAAAAAAATGGCAAAAGCATGAGAATCCCACTGATCTCCTACAATTTAGACGGCTCTGTAATCAAGCAGAGTGCCTAGCCATTAATGATAGAAAAGGATGTTATCTAAGCCACCAAAACAATCACAAACAAAATCCAAAGAAATTTTAGAACTCCGTCTCATCTCTAATTAACACTGGTACCAAAAATAAACCCTGGCCATTCCCCTAGAAAACAGCCAGTGAAATAGCCACCCTCTTCAATTCACATTTCAATGGCACAATAGCTAAACTTACCACTACCTTTCCTCAAACTAAGTCTAATACTAATTCTCATCCACTAGCACCTCTCTCTCAGGATACAATCCCCTCCCCACCCACCTTTTCTTTACCCCCTATTCCCATTGCTATTATAACTAAACTTCTCCTAAAACTGCCCCTGACAACTTACCTCTAGAATACCTCCAAATGTTAGCACGATCCATTGCCTATCCCATCAACATACTTCTCAATAGATCCCTCCAAGAGTCCTATGTTCCTACTATCTGGAAAAAAGCAGATAATCTTCCCCTCCATAAAGGTGGTAATAGCACACATATTTCTAATTTCTGACCCATTGCCATTCTCTCTCCTCTTTCTAAAATCCTGTAAAAATGTATCCATATCAACTTCTAAATTACCTACTACTAAATCAACTCCTCTTTCCAACTCAACGTGAGTTTCGGCCTGGCCACAGCACTACTACTGCTCTTATTTCCTTTATGGACACAGTTAATCAAACTAGAAATACTGGTAAATTCATATCCTCACTCATTCTCGACCTCTCAAAAGCCTTTGATATGGTCTCCCATCCTCTACTCCTCAGTAAACGCTCCACCTTAGGTATCTCCCCCAACTCTACACTAGTTTGCTAACTACCTAAAGGGCAGACAACAATTTATTAGATGGCTCAACTCTTTCTCTTCATTTCTTGAGTCTTCTATAGGTATGCTCCAAGGCTCCATCTTAGGACCCTTTCTTTTCAGTATTTTTATAAATGACTTCCACATCAATCTTAAAAATGGAACTCTTGTACAATATGCAGATGATTCAACCATTATTTGCTCTGCTAAATCAACAACAGAACTTCTACAGATAAGCCAGAATGCCTTTCCACTACTGAAATGTGGATGGCTAATAGTCATCTTGCTCTAAACCCTTACACAACTAAATTGCTATTATTTACTCTGTTAATAAGACAGATTTCATCATTCATTCTCAAAACAACACTGCTATAGAGGTTGTCTCCCACACTAAATTACTAGGCATTATTCTTGATGAACACCTGACATTTGACCTTCACATTCACAATAATATAAAAAAAAACATAAATTAGGCATCCACTACAGATATAAATACTATCTTAACTGTTCTACTAAGAATGCCCTTGTCTTAACCTTTCTCCTACCTTCTCTCCTGTATGGGACTCCTCTCCTTACCAATATCCAGTCCTCCCTAAAATCCAAACTTGAGTCATGTTACAACAAGCTCACCAAGTTTGCAATCAACGCAAAATACTCTTCCCATCATTGCATTTCCCTAAAAATCACTCAGCTGGCTCAAACGTTCACATCATCTAACCTACCTACAGATAATCAAAGCACACAAAATCATTTACAAACCCTCAGACTGCTCAACCCTTTCTTCCATCTTAACCCACTACCATCCAAACAGGCCACTTAAATCCAGAAATCAATTTCTCCTGCAAGTAGATGGTTACATATTACATTATCGAAGTTTCAGTACTTTGAATACTATATGGTCCACACCATATGATCAAAGTACTAAAACTTCGAAAATGTAATAAAAAACAAAACAAAACAAAAGTAACTGCTGTGAGCAGGGGGGCAAGACCCCCTGCACCCCCCACACCCCCCTTCTTAAATATAACAACTCCAAGATCGCACTTTAACAGAGTTAAGCGTAAGAAAGGCAAGCCCCCCTGCACCCCACACCCCCCTCTACTTAAATATACCAACTCCGAGATTGCGTCGTTAAAGTGCGATCTCGGAGTTGGTATATTTAAGTAGCGGGGGGGTGCAGGGGGGCTTGCCCCCCCTGCCTACACCCTTTACTTTACCTTTCCTTTTTTTAATAAATTTTTCGGAACATTCAAAAATATAATTGTTTGATCATTAAGGGTCGACCTTTAGTGATTCGAACAATTGCATTTTCGATGTTCCAATACGAACCCCAAGTAGACAAACCTAAACTTCCAGCTGGTGACATGTTTTATTCCTTCTCTATTGCCAACCTATGGAATTCTCTTCCATTAGCTAACAGAACCTCCAGCAATATCTCTTCCTTCAAAAAATCTCTGTGGCAACACCTCTCCACCCTTTGGCAATCCAGATGTCTCAATTCTCATCCATTCATAACCTGACTCACCGCACCATAAGTTATACTCACCTTAATTTAGATCCTCACTTCTTCAAATTTTCCTTTAGAACTACTTAAAACATATACAATTTATCTATTTTACCTTATTATCTATCTTTGCCTTAATAACTATCTATGCCTCCACTCTGGCTTGCACGATTGTGCTGCTTATACTCTTATAACATCTTGTATATACTGCTAAATGACGGCTTTTATCAGCATATTATCTCTAAATGTATAATGATATGATGACTTGATTAGTATGTAACTTAGAACTGTATAAATCTGTACATATTGTGTGTTTATATACTTATTATTTTTGTTAATACTGCTTGTATCTGCTGTTTTGAATTTTATCTACTGTTATAATAACTGTGATATGGAGCTTTTCTCCCTGGGCCTTCACTGAAAATTGGTTCTTTTTGACCCAGTGGACTTTCCCAGTAAACAAATGCCAATAAAATAAATTAATAAATACATAAGTGATAACCTGGCAAAATTTCAAACCACCACAAACCCTGAGAATACTGTTGCCTATGCAGAACTGTTCACAGAAACCCTGTACAAACATGTTAATAGCTGCATAGAGGCAGCTGTACACCAGGAAGAAGTATAGAACTAACTCAAAAAAAAAACCAAGAAACTCTGGTGGAATCACAAAATCAATAGACTATATAACAGAAGGAAGAAAATCATGGCAAAAATTAGGGGGTGCAGCACCCAGCAGGATAAAACCACTCTCATAAAACTAAACAAACATCTCAGAGGACAAATAAAGTCTACCAAAGTCAAATTTGAGGTGAATTTGGCCTCCCAGGCCAATGACAACGACAATGCATTCTTCAGCTATGTCCGCAACCTCAAAGGCAATACACAGTTTTGTGCAGAGCTCAATGTAAATGAAACCACCTATACTGAGCCAGAAGATATAGCAAACCTAATGGATGAAAAATTCATCTCCAACTTTACCCCTCTCTCCCCTTCAACCTTCCTTCAGGAAATACCACCAAATATAACTACACTGTTATCACTAAGGAACAGGTCCTTAATGCTCTCTCTAAGGCCAAAAACACTGCATCAGTGGGCCCAGACAGTATCCCAAGATGCCTACTAAATAGCATGAAACATAACCTATCAGGTCCTCTGGAACTGCTATTGAACTATAGCCTCCAAACAGCCTTCATGCCTCATGAATGGAGAACAGCAACAGGCATCCCTCTCTACAAAGCTGTGCCATCTACAGACCAAGGAAACTAAAGACCCATAAGTCTCACTAGTCTTATATGTAAATCCATGGAAATCATTATCATGGAAATAATTAATAGTGATATAGTAAACCTCCAGACACTGGAACCAACCCAGTTTGGTTTTGTCATGGACAGATCATGCCTACTCAACCTAGTGGACTTCTTTGAGAAGGTCACCAAAGCAATGGATGAGGGCAAAATGGTTCACACTGCATACCTTGGTCTGTCCAAGGCATTTGACACAGTATCCCACTCGGGTACTGTTGACAAACTCAAGAGGTTAGGTATAAACTCATATATCACCCAGTGGGTAGCCAGTTGGCTCACAGGCAGGAACCAGGAAGTTAGAATTGGGGAGTCCACCTTTACAAAGAGGCCAGTCACAAGTGGAGTCCCTCAGGGATCAGTCCTTGGACCACTCTTTTTTGGCATTTACTTCTCTGAAGTCAGGGCTAATGTCAGTGGTCACTGGATAACTAAATTTGCACATGATTGCAAATTAGGAGCTGTCATTGAATCCCACATTGACAAATGTTCCCTCGAAGGGGCTGACACAGACAACTGGTATCAGAGCCATGGACTAAAACTAAATGCCAAGAAATGCATAATAGTATCCTTCAGGAAGTCATTCACCCTTGGTAACTATCATATTGACAACATACCCATAAGAGTTGACCCAGTAGTTAGGGACTTAGGGGACACACATCGATAGTAATATAGCCTTTGACCATCATGTGTCTACAGTAGTAAGGAAATCATTCTATGTTGCACAACCTATAAACAAAGGTATGACATCTAAGTCCAAGGAAGTCATTGTTCCACTGTATTCTGCATTCATCAGACCTATCATTGAGTACAGTGCCCCCTTTGATATGTACCTAACCAGGCATATCCAACAATTGGAACATCCACAGAGGTTCCTCACTAAAAGAATGCAGGGCTTAAGTAAAATGTTCTATGCAGACTGCCTCAAGGGTCTATCCCTGTATTCTGTCTTCTACAGACTTTTGAGGGGATATCTATGCCTGACATACAGGGCATTGTCAGACCCCACTCTGATGGACCTCCTGCATATCCACAAAACAAACAGCACCAGAATTACACATTCTAAAAATTTAAACCTTGCTTGTGATATAAATATGACCTGCTGGAGAAATAGGTATGTATCCCAGAGATTACCCTGTCTCTGGAACAGCTCCCCATCCAAGTGAAGCAGAGTTCCTCCTTAACCCAATTCAAGTGCAACTTGGACAATTGGATGGGGAACAGGAAATTCATCTCTGGTTTGGCACCTATGTCTCTAATGGACACAGGCAACCTGTAAATGGTTCATCTCCCAGGCACTAGCTTGTAAATAATTCATCTCCCAAGCCCCAGCTTACACTTATCAAGGGTATCAGAACTTGTCAGAAATTTGGGATGCATGGCTAGGCTTAAAAAGGCCCTTGTAGTCATTAGCCTAGTAAACACCTATGAATCTACAGTATGAACCTATGAGGAGTACTTCTAGCAGCTTCTGAATAAAGAGTTCTGAATGAAGAAAACCTCACATTAGCTGTAGTGCCACAGACACAGCCTTTGTTGAGAGAAGAGGAGCAGCCTACCATACAAGAAGTAAGAACATCAATAAGGAAAATGAAGTCAGAGAAAGCAGCAGGCCCAGATGAGGTTACTACAGATATGATAAAGATGTTGGCTGAGACAGGGAGAAATGGCTCCTGAGGGTACTCATAGCAGTGTGGAGAGAAAGCAAATCCCTGATGAATGAAGAATAAGCATACTAGTACCAGTGATCAAGAACAAATTGGATATTCAGAGCTGTGAACAGTACAGAGGTATCCAATTCCTGTCACATTGCATGAAAGTTCTGGAGATAAATGAATATGCAGGGTAGCTGAAAGTAAGATAGGAGATAACCAGTTCTGATTCAGATCAGAATGTAGCAATGCTAACCTGATGTTTGCAGTGAGAGAGATAGTTGAGAAGAAGCTAGAGATGAGAAAAAAAGTCAAACTCTGCATCCCAGACTTGGAGAAAGTATATGACAAGGTCCCAAGAAAGCTGATATGGGCAGTCCTGCAATGGTTTGAAGTCCCAGAAACATTGGTAGAATTAGTGCAGGCTATGCACAAGGCCCCAGTGACTCAAGTATAAACAGTGTTCAGTCTCACAGAGCGGTCCCCAGTGGGAGTGGGGGTGAATCAGGGTTCAGCTCTAAGCCCACTGTTGTTCATACTGGTGATGGACTTCATTAGCAAACAGGTCAGAGGGAACAAATCATACAGTGCTGTATGCAGATAATGTGGAATTACAGGCAGACTTTTGATCAAGAACTTCAGCAAATGATAGGGGAATGAAATGCAAAACTGATGGCACATGGGATGAAACTGAGTACAGATAAGACAGTTGTAATGGCAGCAAATGGGAAAATCAAAAGAAGCTGAAAACTGAGATAGAAGGGAAAACAGTGGAAAAGGTTAGCAGCTTCAAGTATCTGGAAGAATGGTTGAGGAGAACAGAAGTCTGAATGAAGAGGTCAAAGCTAGAGTCGGGGGGTGCTGCAGCCAACTGGCACAGAGTGTCCAGTGTAGTATAAGACAAAAGAATGCCAAAGAAGCTGAAAAGTAAGATGTATAAAACAGTGGTCTGTCCAGTACTGCTGTATGGTACAGAAACCTGGACAGTAAATGAAGAGCAGCTGAAGAAGCTTGAGGTGATGGAGATGAAGTCCCTGAGATAGGTGGTAGAATACACACCGTGGGACAGACAAAGATATAAGGAAATAAGAGTAAGCCAAAGTAGCTTCAGTTTCAGAAAAGATCAAAGAGAACAGATTACGGTGATTTGGGCACATGTTTGTGAAGAAGGTTTGGGACAGACAGGAAGAAGGCAAGAGGAAACGAGGGTGTCTAGCAAAGAAGTGGATGGATTGTGTGAGAGACCTGCACACAGGCAGGCATCAGTGTTGAAGAAGGTAGGAGAGTAGCACTGAATAAAGGGAGATGGTGACAGCTAACATGACACCCCGAGTCCATGTAGAAAAAAGGGAAAAGGGGGTTGATGACAATGATGATGATTTGGATTTGAAACAATAACCCATAAATAGCAGAGTTAAAGTAAACCTGTAAACTGTAATGGTGTATTCCTATACTGAAAACAGATAAAGAATGGATGAGTCATTTTTATTATACCATACATTGTACCTTCCCATTACTCTAAGAATATCTAGGACCCAGTGTAATGTGCTTGAATTCCCATTGCATCAGAGAAGTAGGAAATTCCTGGCTCACAAGCTGGGGATTGTTCATTGCTATCACTTCTCCAGGTATTCCCTGCTTTGCAAAGAATGACTTCAGTACAGCAGCAACACTTCACCTTGCAGTGTCACATATCACAACTGCAGAGCATTTTGGATAGCAGTCCGCAAACAGGAGAAAGTATGTATTCCTATAATGGAATAAGTCATCTCTTACTTTCATCCAAGGTGAAGATAGAATATTGTGAGGTATCATCTTCTCTGTTTGATTTTGATTTCTTAATCTTCAAAATATCTCACAGATTTGCTCCTTATGTTTGCCCTGTGCAGCCATGTTAAGCCAGGAGATGACATAACAATCTCGTTCTTTGCACTTTCTCATGCCTAGATGCATCGACTCAGACTTTACTTAGCATACTCTAATGTAGGTGAGTAGGAAATAAAACACTGTTACCTTTAAGTAATAAACTTTGGATGCTTAACAGTTCAGCTTGGTAAGTCAAAAAAGTTCTAAAGATAGCATGTAGCTGCATTATCAAGCCATTCATTTGTGAAAAGGTCATGCAGCAGCTGAAGGTCAAATTTATCTCTGGTACAAACCTTGAAATCTTGGAATTTTTTCAGTAGTCGTTGACATCTGAGAAGCAATCAATATGACTTCTACATCTCTCCCTTACAAATCTTCCTTGCACTCATGCACATATGATCTGTTCAAGGCATTAGCTTACCACATTGATACTGAAATTACAAATTGCATTTTTCTAATGAGGGTAATGCTATTTAAATTATTGCTGATGTATTGTATAGAGACTTTTTTAGATATATTCTTAAGTCTTAACTCCTTACTATATATATATATATATATATATACACACACACACATATATATATATATATATATATATATATATATATATATATATATATATATATATATATATATATATATATATATATATATATATATATATATATATATATATATATATATATATAAATATATATATATATATATATATATAAGTTATAGAAATTTTGATAACCAATAACTATGTCTCATACTTCTTTCTCTATTTGAACATAGCACATCTGAGCATCATTTAAAAATCAGATCTCATATGCTGTTTGTTTCCACTCTTCCAATAACAATACACCAACATCTTGGTGACTGCTCCCTACCTCCGGAGTAGTAGGTAGCAGCACATCATAGAATTTAAATGTAGGTACTATAATAACCAGATGTTCGAACAGATTAAAGCTTTTCTCTTGCTGCTGTGATCACAACTATGTTACATCATGCACTAATAGCTTCCTGGGTGGTACTGTTACATTTGACAAAGTAAGGATGAACTTAAAGAAATACACCACTATATGTAAGAAATGCAGTAGCTTTCAGTTTTTCAGCATGCGGTTTAAGATGTGAAGACAAGGCATGTTCCTTGTACTTAAGAGATGTTGCATAATTTTGTTAGTTTTCTCTACAGCTTTAAACCATTTAATCTCAGTCTGTTTAGTGGCATTACCAGTCACAGTTAATACTTCTGTTTTGCAACACTCCAGAAAAGACTTAACATTTATAATGACTACTCTATCTAGTTCCACAGCATTCCTACTGCAGCACATGGAATAATTCCTGGAACAGATGAAATTCCAAATGGTGACATCAGAAATTTTTATCTACCAAAAGATGTGATGTTATGTGATCCTATCTCGCCTACATTCTGACTGATGGGTTCGGAGCCGATCCTCGGCTCCGACTCGGCACGCTTATGCCAAAGAACGAAGTCTCTTATTGGCTGAGCTTACTATATCCCAGGATGCACCACTACCAGTCCCCCAGATCTCGTTTGCCGCTAACAAGCAAAGACGTGGTCTCGAGCTGGCTGAGCTAAGTAGTGTTTTCTTCACTTACTTTCCTGTCAGGAATTTCCTAAAATTTCAACAAAAAGCTGTTTTAACAGCTATCTCGTGTTTTTGTGTATGAGTGAATATTTTCTGTTAAATATTTGTGTGGTGATTGCGTATTTTCTGACTAGAGGTCCCCTTTGAGTTGAAGGGCCTTCCCTGTCAGTCCGTTGTTGTTCAAGTCCCGTTTTATTTAGGGGCTCTTGGATCCCTTTAGTTATTTTTGTCTATTTGTGACAGCCTTTGGTTAAAAAAAAAAAAAAAGAATTTTTTCTGTGATAGTTAGTGTGTTTGGTTTTTGCTAGTTCACTAAATTGGTTGCCATAATGTCACAGGCTCCTAGGCCTTCAGGTTTTAAGAAGTGCACTAAGTGCAGTTTCAAAATGTCAATAACAGATGACCATTCTCTCTGTGTGTACTGTTTGGGCACCAAACATTTGCAGGAGTCCTGTAGCGTGTGCCACGCGTTTTCCTCGAGGGTCCTCCAAGAGAGGAAAAATAAACTTATTTTAAAGGGCCTTATTAAACCCTCATTTGAAGAGGCTTTAGCTTCCTCTCCTTCTCCTGCAAAGAAGAAAAGGGCGTCGGCTCCGACCAGCCCGTCGGAACCGACCGCCAAAAGACATAGGCAGGCTTCTCCTTCGGCTCCACGGACTTCGGAGCCGAGGGCGGAACGGTCTGCCTCGATGCCTCCAGCCTCGACTCCTCTGGGTTCGGAGCCAACGGCTGGGGCCTCGAGAGGCGGGTCATCTTCATCGGCTCCACTGATCTTGGAGCCGATGAAGGTTGTCCGCTCAGACACTTCCTCCTCGGCGCCGAAGCCCTCTTCGGCACCGATGGAAATTGGTTTGGAAACTCCTTCGGCGCCGATAATTATCGAGTCGATTCGGAGCCGGTCCCCTAGTCCCTTGGAGCCGTTGGAGAGGCCTACTCGGACCCGTTCGGTCTCTTCCAGGTCATCAAGGATGTCAGATTCGGACATAGACAGGGTACTCCAAAGACTTTTCCAGTCCCCAGTCTTTCAGAAATTAGTTTCGGCTCCAACCCAATTGGCTTCGGAGCCGATAGCCCATTCCATTGCCATTCCTCCTCCGACCGCTTCGGCTCTGTCGGAGCAGGTGCTGATGGAGCCAGTGGAGATCCTAGGGTCGGCTCCGAGTTTAGCACACGGACTTCTTCGGCCGGGCCCGGGGGTGACGTTTCGGGACCAATGCAGTCGGTTCCAAGCCTCCCTCTCGGTGCTTCGGCCGCGGGACTTCCGTCTGCTATCATGGCTCCGGAGACTGGACCCTCCCAGGATTCTGGGGGTCCGGCCTTCAGAGCTATGAGGAGTGCCTTGGCCAAATCTTCTTTGGCCATCTCTACGGCTTTACCGGCACCTTCCCTGGGCATGGAGACTGGGTCTTTGGCAGTTCCCCTGTCTCTAGGCAGCGGAGCCCCGGGGCCTGAGGTTACCCCACTGGGGTTCCCTCCTCCTGAGGGTCTTTCGGAGTTGTCTTTGGAGGAGCCCCCAAGGAAGAGATCGTGCAAGAGGAAGCACGTGGACTCCCCCGATGAGTCTCTTACATCGGACACTGATCTTGATGATGCGGAGGGGTCCCCAAAGTCGTCCTCGGATGATGTCTCATTTGCAGACATTCTAGAGATCCTCAAGCAATGAGGCGGCTGGAATTCCAAACCCCCCTCCGCTGATGAGTCGGTGTTCCTCAAGGCCTTCGGGGCTCAGCCATCCGCCTCCTGGGTGTCTCCGCCCTTCGACGAGCTCCTAGATTTGGTTTGTCGGACGGCGTGGGAACATCCAGATACTGTGGAACCAGTGCCTTCTCGCCCTAACAAATTTTTGTCTGCCCCACCCGAGAAGGAGTTCTTAACGAAAGGCGTGGCTGTAGATGCCATGGTGGTGGCATCTGCTACCCAGCAGGACGTGGCAGAGGCTTCAACGTCCGTCCATCCTCCTAATAAGGAGTCTAGGAGCATGGACCGCACGGGAAGCACCCTGACTTCAGCGGCCTTTACTCTGAGGTCCCTGAATTATTTGGCACATTTCACCAGACTACAGAGGGATCTGGTCAAGGAGCTCTCAGACTCCCTCTCAGGTAACTTACCTGAGCAGCTAGCCCAGTCGGTTGGCTCTCAGTTGGCTACCCTTACCTCGATTTCTAACTCGTCCATGAGGCTCATTTCATATGCGGCCGAAGGGGCGGGCAGAGCGGCAGGCACAGGCGTGGCTCTACGAAGACAAGCCTGGCTCCGTTTGTGTCATTTCGCGGAGGCCTTCAAGTCTTCCTTTGCCGACGCTCCCTTTGATGGGTCCTCTTTGTTTGGACCCAAGGTAAAAGACACTCTTACCCGCTGTGAGCAGGAGGGAAAGACTTTATCTGCCGTAGGAGCATGATTTTCCACTCCCTTTCGGCCTTATCCCAAGGCCAAAAGAGGAGGGAAGATGTGGTTCCGCAAATCACAGAAATTCTTTCCTCAACAGCAGGAAGATTTCCCTTCCAGAGGCAGAGGACGGGGAAATTTTTCTGGGAGACGCCGTCCCAGAGGCGGCAGAGGCCCCCGCAACACTGGAGACCGTGAGTCCTTTCGTGGCTCTTCAGCCTCCCACACTCCATGAGGGATTGCCCGGCTGTGCTGCTCCAGAGCCAGTCGGGTGCCGTTTTGCCAAGCACCTAAAAGCCTGGGAGTCTATTACTCAGGACAGATGGGTGCTTCGGATTATTGCCGGAGGTTACACCATTCCCTTCACATGCCCACCCCCACCGTCCAAAAAAATCCCGGACCCACCACCCAGTCAAAGGGAAATTGCAGCCGCAGAAGCTTCAAAGCTGCTAGAAAAAGGAGTCATCCAACCGGTCCCCACAGACCAGATCGGATCCGGAAATTACTCAAGGTTCTTTTTAGTGCCAAAAAAGACAGGGGACCTGAGACCCATTTTGGATCTCAGCAAACTAAACCAGTCCGTCATGAAGTCCAAATTCCGAATGGTCACTTTACAATCCATTCTCCCATTGTTGGAGAAAGATGTTTGGATGTGCTCCATAGATCTCAAGGATGCCTATTATCACATACTGATACATCAGGCGTCCAGGAGGTATATGCGCTTCAGCCTGGGAAACAGTCATTTCCAATTTTGTGCACTGCCCTTTGGTCTCACCACAGCCCCCAGGGTGTTCACCAAGTGTTTGGCAGTAGTGACTGCTCACCTGAGGAGTCTCGGATTCCAAGTGTTTCCCTATCTGGACGACTGGCTCCTGACTGCCACCACCAGGCATCTACTACTAGAGAACCTACAAGCCACCATCTCCCTGGGTGCTTCCCTGGGAATTACATTCAACTGGTCAAAGTCTGTCTTGCTGCCTTCTCAGCGCATAAGATTCATAGGAGCAGAGATAGACTCAAAATTAATGCGGATCTTCCTTCCTACCGAAAGGATACAAACATTACAAGATCAAGTCCGAGCCCTGCTTCTAAGATCCAAAGCCCCAGCCAGGATGGTCCTGCAACTTTTAGGTTCATTGTCTGCCACGGTTCTCCTAGTTCCTCTGGCAAGGTTGCACATGAGGATTCTCCAGTGGCTATTATCGACACAATGGTCTTTTCAAGATCTCCCCCTCAATCATCACATACTGATTACAGAAACGTGCAAACGGGACCTCCGCTGGTGGCTTCTGCCATCCAATCTGAATCAGGGAAGACCCTTTGTTATACCCTCCGTGGCCACCTTGACTACGGATGCCTCCCAGACGGGGTGGGGGGGGGCATTGTCTGGGCAGGTCAGTTCAGGGTTCTTGGCTTCCAAACGAAACATTTCTCCATATCAATGTGTTGGAAATGAGGGCTGTACTTCTGTCCTTACAAGCCCTCCACAAGTTTCTCCCTCAAGGCATTATCGCCATCCACACAGACAACATGTCGGTGGTCTGGTATCTAAACAAACAAGGAGGGACCAGATCTTACCCCCTTTGCAGAGAGGCCATGAGGGTGTGGGAATGGGCAGTGGCTACCAAGCGCTTCCTGGTAGCGACCCACATTCCAGGCAAATCCAATGTATTGGCAGACAGACTGAGCAGGACTATTCTCTCTCCTCACGAGTGGTCTCTGAACGAAACAGTAGCAGCTCAGATTTTCAAAGATGGGGATTCCGTGCTGCGACCTGTTTGCAACACCACGAAACACGAAGTGCAAAAGGTTCTTTTCCTTGACCCCGCGTCAAGGGGAGACAGCTACGGATGCTCTAGTCCAACCTTGGCCAACAGGACTGCTTTATGCTTTCCCTCCGATTCCACTCCTCCCCAAAGTCATCCAGAAAGCTTCCCAATTGGGGTCCACAATGATTCTAATTGCTCCGTACTGGCCTCATCAGGTATGGTTCCCCTACCTACAGAAATATACCCTGGACGGTCCTTGGTTCTTGGATCTAATTCCGGACCTTCTGGTTCATCAGTCGGGACAACAGCACCAGTCCCTTCACACTTTGAAATTAACAGCTTGGCTCCTCCACTTCCGACTATAGTCAGAAATCACACCTTGGACCCGGAAGTTATTCACATTTTATCTTCAGCCCACAAACCCACCACTAAGAAATTGTATCACAGTAAGTGGAAGAGGTTTGCTATCTGGGCTCAACTCAGAGGCTTAGACCCTATTACTGCCCTGATACCAGAGGTCTTGAAATTTTTAACATCCTTGTTTAATCAAGGATCTTCAGTCTCTACTATTAAAGTCCAACTAGCAGCTATCTCCAAATTTCACGATTCCATAGACCCACCATTGATGAGCAGCAGGTAAAACTTTCATGAAAGGTGCTGTGCTTTTAAGACCCCCAGTTTTTCATCCTGCGCCTCCGTGGGATCTTGATTTGGTACTTCGTGCCTTAACATCTTCCCCCTTTGAACTGGCTGCTACATGTGAGTTGAAATATCTGTCTTGGAAAACTGCCTTCTTAATTGCAATTACCTCTGCAAGAAGAGTTTCAGAACTTCAAGCCCTATCTATCAAACCACCGTACTTGATTTTTCACAAGGATAGAGTATCACTTAGACCTAATCCATCTTTTGTCCCAAAAGTTTGCTCTAATCTCTGTCTCCAACAATCTTTAGAGCTACCAGTTTTTTTTCCAAAATTTTCAAACAAAGCGGAATACACCTTCCATACATTGGATGTTCACAGGCAATTGCGCTTCTATCTAGATAGGACTCAACAAATTTGGAAAACAGATCAATCGTTTGTGTCCTTTTCAGATAATAAACTGGGTAAAACCATCACTAAAGCTACTATTGCCAAATGGATCAGAGATTGCATAACTCAAGCTTATTCCTCTTCAAATAAACAACTTACAACATCTGTCAAAGCTCACTCTACTAGAGCTATGGTTACCTCTATTGCATTCCATTCCAAGCTCGCTATTTCTGAGATTTGTGCTGCGGCTACTTGGTCCAACCCGCACACTTTCATTTCCCACTATAAATTGGATGTGGCATCTAAAGGACGAGCATCATTTGGTTCCACGGTACTCAGGAGTGTTTTCCAGTGAGCCACCCAGGATTTAGGTGCTAGGGACGCTGTCCCATCAGTCAGAATGTAGGCGAGATAGGATCACATAACATCTTTTAGTTATGTACTCACCATAACTTCAGATGTTTGGGATCCATCTCTACATTCCTAATACCCACCCTCCTTCCCCTGCCTTGGAGATCAGAAGAGATTGAACGGTTTGAGTTCTACTGTTTTTATCTTGTATCATCTGTCAATGTTATATAAGCAGTGCATGCGTGTGTGCATGTATGCGGACAAACTAGATCTGGGGGACTGGTAGTGGTGCATCCTGGGATATAGTAAGCTCAGCCAATAAGAGACTTCGTTCTTTGGCATAAGCGTGCCGAGTCGGAGCCGAGGATCGGCTCCGAACCCATCAGTCAGAATGTAGGCGAGATGGATCCCAAACATCTGAAGTTATGGTGAGTACATAACTAAAAGTTTTAAGTGTACACAGTTGGAAATAGCTTAAACCAACATAATCTGCTAAAAATCTTTATTAGTGTAACGTACGTAGAAGAACAGCATTAGGTGTAGTTGCTAATATCTCTTTAACTGTCTGAACGGAGCAGTATTTCCTTTTGATCCACCTAATTAGTTCTTGAGGATTTCTGCATATCCTTAATTCATCTTGTATCACAATTGCCTCCATGCTCTTCACTATTTCAGTTGGTTCATTTTTTTTTTTTTTTTCTGTGACTTTAATTCTTGTTTGCTTCTATTCCCTTTGGGGATATACTTGCTGAATATCCTTTTTATGCCCCCCCCCCCCACTGCTTGCCAGCCATCATCCCTCCCATTAGCAGGTGGCTCACTTGTTTCTCCATGGGATGAGAGATAATCAACTTCCATGCTGCACTCATATGGGACCATCATCCTGGTAGCCATCAGGAGTATTTTTACTATGTCTTAATCTCTGATATCCATGGTGACAAATGGGTATGATTTAAATGCTAGCCACCATTCACAATACAGTATTGTGCATGCCCAGCTCCAGTTATAGCACTCTGCTTAGCAGGCATTCTTCTTGCTATGGCCTGATCATTTCTGGTGTACGGTATGCACTTAACCTCTACTAGATTTCAGTAAAGCTGAAGGTTTTGACAAGGATGTGTAAGCCAGCAATGGCTGCTTAATTCCATCCTGCATCATCTACCCCATCTAGAGTCCATCACTAGTCAAACTTGGGTCATCTGGTGCAGAATCAGGGCTTCATCCTTGTATGCCATAGTTTCAGGCTTGCCTCAGTGGAAATCTTTATGTGATGTTCATCTTGCCAATAGTCCAAGCCATAAAAATGAGTTAGATTATTTCCACAAAATATCAGTACTTCCTTCTTTATGGACAGTGAATACTCTTCTCTGTGGACTTGTGTTTCTGGACTTTCAGTGAAGTACTTATTATAAAAACCCTTTTTATTGCATTTTATTGACACATCAACTTCTTTATCATTAATAACATATGTCTGCACACACTTCATTGCATCTGAGTATTAAAATTAACTGCTAATTTCATCTGTTCTGATGTAGCTAAAATATTGCACAGACATTCATGCCAGACACCTCTGCAACTGTTTTCTGTGAATATACATGTGCTGACTCTGTATTTCTTAAACATTGTCAGAATGGCTACTGTGGCCTTTTACTGTGTCTCTGTTGTGGCTTTTATTAGCTAGTAAATCACACTTATACTGTGTTGCCTACATTCATGTTACCATCCCTAGTGCTTCACAAGCACTGCAATGTAGACTATTTAATTATTTTAGCTGAGCATGCAGTGACTCTGCTTGGAACAATAATGCATATTGTTTATGTTTGTACTCAGTCTAGTCAGAATGTACCCATACACAGTAATTTATGACCTGAATATGATAAAAGCATGCATTCTGATTATTACATTTTATTATGTAAATTCAGTGTCTTAGAAGTAGATTCTGATAATATACTGCATTCTGCTCCTCAATCTAGTTTAAAAACAACAGATATGCCTTAAGTCATCATTTTTTTACCACTATTTGTCCTTGCTATCACTAGTAGTTTGAAATGAATTCACACAACCATTACAGAAGTTACTGTACGCATTTCAGTTATTACCAATAAACATTTCAGTTTTAAACTGCTGTTCATAGATAGGTACTAGGCTATCGGCCCTAGGGCCCATACAAGCCTAGCCAAAAAATGTACCCTGGCTTTCGCCACCCAAGAAAATAATTTTCCTATGCCCCTATCAAACAGAGCCACAGAAGTGATCCCCGGGGTGAATTTCCCATTTCCAATCCAATCCTCAAGATTTTTCTTGAAGAGTGCTAATGAGGAGCTCTGTTTGACATAGATAGGTAGTCTGTTCCAGAGTATGGGAAGTCTCTGGGACAGGAATCTATCCCTCCAGCATGCTCTGTTTATTGTGGTGACAAAGTTAAGGTCCCTAGAGCGTGTAGCTCGGAGGGATTGGGATTTCTTTAAGTGGAGCATGTCCAACAGCTCTGGGTTTGACATAGCTTTGTATGTTAGGCAGAGATCGCCCCTGAGTAGGCGATATGCGATGGAGTAAAGCTGTAGTTTTTTGAGACGGTCTGCATAGGGCATCTGTTTGAGGCCAGTAATCGTCTTTGTGAGGTATTTCTGTGGTCTTTCCAGTTGTTGTAGATGTCTTGTGAGGTACATACCAAAAGGGGCGTTGTACTCTATAATGGGTCTAATGAGTGATGAGTAGAGGGGAACAATGACCTCTTTTTTTCTGGATGAGAATCCTTTTGTGATGAGATGAGCCACGTAGAAGGATTTCCTGACCACTGTGGCGATGTGATTATCAAAGGAGAGACTACTGTCCACCTGTGTCCCAAGGTCTCTTATCACATTTTCGGCATTAAGTAGACTACCAGCTATGTGGTAGTTCATGGGTACAGAGTTTTTACTAAAAGGGATGACAACACACTTTTTGACATTGAGCTTCAGGCCATGGCTCTGACACCAGGTATCTGTCTCAGTGAGGCCCTTTTGTAGTTTGTCCACATCGTTAGGAGTTTCGATTATGGCTCCTAGTTTGCAGTCATCTGCAAACTTTGTTAGCCAAAGACCTTCCATGTTGGCCTGCACTTCAGAGAAGTAGATACCAAACAGGAGAGGACCCAGGACTGAACCCTGTGGCACTCCACTTGTCACTGGTCTGATGTCGGATTTGTAATCCGCTACTTTCACAGTGTGGGTTCTGTCCGTGAGCCAGTTGGCAACCCATCTTGTGACATAGGGATTTATACCTAGTTTAGTGAGCTTATCTATAATTCCAGAGTGGGGGATGATGTCGAAAGCCTGGGCGAGATCTAGATAAGCTGTGTGAACCATTTTACCATCATCTATGGCTTTAAAACATTCACATTTTGCTGCAAAATGTTATTTCACTTTTTATAGAATTTTGTAAAATGGCTATGACCCCACAAAGCCTGCAGACTATATTAAATTCTTTGTAACGTGTTTTTGTGCCTTTAACCACATTTATAGGTTCATGGGTCAATACTAGACTGTTAATTCACAGGATCATTATTAGCCTAGCAACAATACCCCAAATCATAGGTACCCATTGACATGGCTAATTTAAATCTAATTGTGAACCCTTTCAATTAAGGTTTGAGTAGCAAGAACTGGGATGTATGTACAACTGCCCATCCATTCATCCAGGTTATGCTAAAAGAGGATCAGGGAACTACTTTGCTTTACATCCAAAGGAAGCATATTCCATAAAAAAGGGATTGTCTTAGATATACATCCATATTGCTAGTAGGCGGTATTTATGTTTTGGTGAAAATAAAGATCTCTTGAACAGGTGTTGAGGGTGTTATTAGTTTTGTAGATGTGCAGGAGGATGCATACGCCTAGATTTCTTAAGGCTCTGTAGACTAGACATAAGTCAACATTGAAGAGTCTGTAGGAAACAGAAAAGATAGAGAGTGCTTTAATGCAGTCTGGGTAGTTCATGGAAGACATAGTCTTAATTATTTTAATGAGGAAATGCTGTGATCTCTCAAGGTGGGTCATATACTTAGGTACATACCAAAGGAACCATTATATACTCTACTACGGGTCTGATGGGGGAGGAGTAAATATATATATATATATATATATATATAGAGAGAGAGAGAGAGAGAGAGTTAGTTGATAATTTTCTTTAAATCTGGAAGAAATGCCCCTGGTAATTAATCTAGCAAGTTAAAATGATTTCCTAACAACAGTGGACACATGATGGTCAAAGGATAGTTGTCAACTAATGTCCCAGGCTCTAATGGTTGAGTCAACTTTCAAAGGGATGTCACCTATGAGGTAGGTGCATGGGTTACCAGTTTTGCCTAAGGACACAATGTTGCATTTTCCGGTGTTTAGTTTTAGGTCCTGATCAAGGTATGCCTTAGTGGTGCATTTTAGTCCCTCCTGAAGAATTTGAAAGTCATCTGGGGAGTTCGTGACAGCTCCAAATTTGCAGAAATTTCAATACAATGTAGAGAATATAAACAATCCAACCACCACACAAAGAGATGCAAAAGAAATAAAGTTTAATGAGGTAAGTGATTTCACTACAACTGTAGATTCATCAGACCACTGATAGAAAGTGCCAAAAACTATTTAAACAGTCAAACAGTGATATCAGAAAGCATTAACCAAATCAGCATTCACATAAAACAACACACCCTCTTAAACATACAATACTATAAAATTCAGCAGGGAAACTTAAAACCTTTCAGCTCAGAAATCATAAAAACATTTTAATACAAAATTTATAATCAATAAAATATTAAAACTAATGAGGCAGCTCCCTAGTCCTTAATATGGGCTAAAGGATGACTGAGAACTGGCCAAAGTTAAGCCTAAGACTGTGGTGCAAGTGGTTGTGCAGTGATATTAGCACATGCCACTGATCAGCCATAAGACCTTCATCTCTGTTCTCTTTTTATTATATTAATATGTTTTTATTTGTAATATAGTCATATATTTTATTCACTTGAGAAATTGTTTGGAATTAGTAGTTCAGGTCCATGATTTGCATGTGATTCTTGATGCCATGCATATACCAAAGGACTATATGACAGCTGTGGTAAAGCCATCATATTTCCATGTAAATAATATTGCACAGATATGGAATACCAGTCCTGTTTCATCATCAGCCTTTCCAACTCCATGCATTGGTATTTTTTCATCTAGTCACTAGAATGCCCTTTACCTTGGGCTTTAAGATATGGACTTGGCATGGCTGTAGTGGGCAGAAAACACTGCAGCAAGATTAACAGGCAATAGTTCCCAATAATATTTATCACTCACTTGCTGCAGAGCTTTCTCTGCTTTCCAGTCATTGCCAGGCCTGTATTTAAGAAACTGCTTACTTTCCTGTCTCTGCACAGTGGGGTTCCTGTTCGTATTAAAGAACTTTGGGCTCCTCCTGTATGGCTTGGTCCCTCAGATTGTCAGAAGAAGACCTACTGATGTTCTTTTTTTTTTTTTTTTTTTTTTTCAAAACAAGTTTATTGTTTTAACATATAAGAGAAATATCATAACAATTTTATACAAATAATTAAAAATAGGTATTATTATAATATTCAACAAAACAACTAAAGTATTTACAAAGACATCCACTACAATCAGATCAATTAATTAAACTAAAATACTGTGCTATTGAAATTAGAATTTTTTTAACAAATTTTGTAAATTATCCCATACAATAAAATGTGATGTTTTTCTAGTTGTTCTCATTCTAATTGTGCTTATTTCCATATGACACATTATATTCATAACATTTTAAATTCATTGAACGAAGGAGGTGTATCTGAAATCCAATTTCTAGTTATTATTTTCCTAGCCACTGCTAGGATAGACCATAACAAGGGAAGCTTAATCTTTTTAACACATTGAGGTACAGGTGTGTTGAATAATATAAGAGACTTAGAAATAATGAAATTATCTGTAAAAAGAGCCTGCAAAAATTCATTAATTGACTTCCAGTATTCTTTCAACTTCATACAGTCATAAAACATATGAGCCCAGTCAGCATTAATTTCTACATTACATCTCTTACATAGATTATCTTTATTATTAATTTTATTCATCATCAAAGGTGTATAAAAAGATCTATGTAAAAATTTCCATGTATAAAGTCTCCAGACAATGGAAGATGTAGTTCTATAAGCAGATTCCAATATATATTGTTTATCTTGTTGAGTTGGTGGGTCCCCATTAATAGAGGTGAAATAATTCCAGTATGAATCTACATTGTAAAAAGTTTCTTGTCTGATAATTTTATGTATATATGAAAGTTTACCTTTATCAGAAACTTTATGCTGTAAATTTATTATCAAGTAATCAATCAGTTTTGGAATAGATTCTTTAACTGTTATAGACATTAGATCTATTCTATCAATGAGATGTTGTCTAAAGATCTGAACCTCTAACCAGCAAGTTTCTCTTAGATCAAATTCTTGTTTTAAGAAATCTAGATTTTTAACTTTATTATCAGATATCAACTGATACCAGTACTTTAGATTATTATCTATAGCTAAATGAGCTCCTTTAGAAGTAGATGACATAAGCATACCCTGAGTATAAATTGTAGGGAATACAATAAAATTCCATTCCCTATACTTAGGGTGCATGAATATAAAGTTACGATAACTAATAATAATATTTAATGGGTAACAGACCATATGTTTAGGTGTAATAGGTGAAGTACAAAATTCCTTTAGCAACCACAACATGGAGTTATTTATAATCATATTTTTATGTGTTAAGGAGATTTTCATGAAGTGCATACTAATTAGCTCCCAATAATCTTTCCATTTTGCGACATATGACCGATCTATTAATAAAGTAATAACTTTTATAATAGAAGAGATAATATATAAATTAAAGTCTGGAAAAGAAATACCCCTTGAGACCAGCTATTAGTATGTTTCTTTAATGCAATCCTAGGTCTATTAGGTGCCCATAAGAAATTTAACATTAGTGTATTCAGTTTCTTGATATTTATTTTTGTAGGTGAAAGTATTATTGATTGTATTAAGTATAAAATCTTGGGGAATATTATCATTTTAATAATTGTAAGTCTCTCCTCCATAGTAAAAACATATTATTCCAGGTATTAAAAGATTTTGTATATTAAGAAAACAGGTATTATAGTTATTATATATAATAGATTTAATATCTTTAGATAGTATTATACCTAAATAAGTTATCTGACCTGAGTTGGGTACATATTTAGTAAAATCACTAATGAGAGTATTTTTTCGTATATATAGGTAGTATTTTAGTTTTTCTTCATTGAATATTAAACCAGAAATACTTTTAAAATTCATCATTTTATCAAATAAAGACTGCATAGAAGAATTAGATCCTGCTGATGTAATTAGAACATCATCTGCAAAAAGTTGAATTTTTGATGTTGTATTTTCTTCTATTTCAAAACCCTCTATGTCAGTACTGTTTCTAATCAAATTAGCCCAAGGCTCCATTACTAAAGTGAATAATAATGGAGAAAGTGGACATCCTTGCTTTGTACCTTTAAGAATGGGTATTTTTGTGAAACATATGTTCCTACCTTAATATAAGCCAGCGTTCCTTTGTATAAATGCTCAATTAAATTTACAAATGCATCAGAGAAATTTGTGCATTTCAGTAAGGTAAACAGATAGTCCCAACTTACTGAATCAAATGCTGAACCTATATCAAGACTAATAAGTGTTAAATCTTTCTTTTTCCTATTTGCAAAATCAATTAATGTTAAAGTTCTTCTTATATTATCAAAAGTATTTCTATTTACAATGAAGCCCGTCTGATCTATGTCTATAATGCCGGGGATAATTGTCTTCAATCTATCAGCAAAAATATTCATAAACATTTTATAATCAACATTAAGTAATGAGATGGGTCGATATGAAGAACATCTAGTTGGATCTTTATTAGGTTTTAAAATTGGTGAAATAAATGTATATTGCCAAGATGGGGGGGGTTATTAACTCAGTTTGGGCCAGAATAAAAACCTTATGTATTAATGAATATGTAGTTTTAGAAAGGATTTTATATATCTCTGGTATAATACCATCATTACCTGGTGCTTTGTTTGATTTAAGCTTATTTATTTGTGTAATAACTTCTGTATATGAAATACTCTTGTCCAATAGTTTAATCTGTTGTTTATTAAGCTTTTTATTCATGTTTGTGGTTATAAACTCCTTTATTTTATCTTTAGGTTCCATGTTAATGTTGTTATGGTTAATCTTGTGAAAGTGATTTCTAAATTATTCCAGTATTTCTGGTATACTAGAAACATTCTTCTTTTTCCTTAGAGAAAAGATTTCTTTGATATGGTTTTGTTTATTCAATCTTTTGTTTTATTTTTAAGTCTATGTAAGTATTTGGGGCTTATTGAATAAGACAAAAACTTGTATTTCTCTAAAGTTATTTTAACTTTATGAGTTAAAATTTCTTTGTATTTCTCATTTAGTTTGTTTATTTCTTCAATAACTTTCTTGTCCATAATATTTTCTTTATTATTATGTTTATAAGAGTCCAGTTTACTTTGAATATCTAACAATTCCTTATCCCAAGATTTCCTTTTGTTATTATACCATCTGATACTTTGTCCATATAGATATGATTTTAAGGCATCCCAAACATAGACAATGGAGACTTCAGGAGTATTATTTATGTCTAGAAAATGTTGTACTTCTGAAAGTATATATTCTTTATAGTCTTTTAGCTGAGTTAAGTATGCTGGTATCCTTTTGATCTGAACATTATGAGTATTTTTATCATGAATTCAAAACAATTGAGTTATGATCAGATATAGGACATGAAATGATTTTGGAATTAATTAAATCTGTTACCATCTGGTTAGAAATAAAGACCCTATCTATTTTTGAATAAGTTTTGTATCTGTTAGAAAAAAGGTGTATGGTAATGATTTTGACTCTATCTGATTATTAATATCATTCAAATGATAAGAATTAGCAAAATCATTTAAATGTTTTGCATTAGATGTCATTCTTCTTTTCTTTATAGTGGTAGTATCACTTTCATGTAGTATACAATTAAAATCACCAGCTAAAATAATATCCCCTATAGAGAATGATATGATCTTATCAATATGATGTTTCACTGTATTAATACCAATTCCAGGTATCCAATATACATTAATTAAAGTGTAAGTCTTCCCATTAATTTGTATTGTAACCATACAAAACATTCCTTTGTCATCCTGATAAGACTTAATGGTTTTAGGAATGGGCATACTTTTATTCCATAAAATAGCCACTCCTCTTTTTCTGAGTGTGCTCTGAACTAACCAATACTGTATACTTATTAGTGGCTAGTTTATCAATATCTTTTTCAAGAGATGGGTTTCTTGCAGGAAGACTAGATTGGCCTTGTGTAGATTAATGTATCTTATTAGGCTTGCCCTTTTACACGGATTATTCAATCCATTAATGTTTAAAGAAATTCCTTTTAAAGATGTCATTTGGCATTTTTAAAACTCAAGAATCTTATGATCGAAATAACAAATAACAAGATAAATAATGTTACATCTCCTCTTTTAGGTGTACCTTTAAATATAGCTGTATTTATTAAATCTCTTATGGGATTTTGTATAGGATTCAATTTTGTTTGTAGTGACAATGAGTGTACAAAATATATTGTGGATGTCAAAACTATATACATATAACAATGAACAAGTGAAAATAATGTAAGGATTAAACCTTGCATCCGCCTGAGTTGAAAACTCCAACTTAGAGCAGTATTTACTACTCAAGTTAACCCCTACCCTAAGCAGCAGTACCTCAGCTACCACCTTATCAATTTAATACTAGTTATATTTAACTGAGGTTAACAGTTTTCAATTCAATTATCTATCAAGACAAAACTACACATTTGGTAAAACAGCATCATATAAACTAAAATAAACTTTTTTTTTTTTTTAAACTGTTCATACTATTATATAGATCTATGTAATATATAACACTTGTATTCTAATAGCATTCAAATAATCTTAATGTTAGAAATCAAGAGGAGAGAAAATTATGTTCTAACATTCATTTAAATCAAAAACTTTGGCTAATATGATTCAGACATTACATGCATTAAGATGCATCTATTTTCTGTCATGTGAATTCTATCAACAGCTTCCAAAAAAATCTTGAATTGTTTGTATATGAGCATTTACTTAAACTCATTATTGTCAATAGAGTAAAATATTGTATTCATAAAATGTTCTGAGTACTTATTTGGGATAATTCTGACAAAATGGCTTCTGCCTACTTGACTCCAGTCATCTGTACTTGGCTATCTTTACCGATTTGTGCATGAGAAACTTAGCACTCTTTTAGTAGATCCCTATAGTACCATCTTTTTAGGAAAGTATTTGTATTACACACAGGGTATCTGTAGTTTTAATTATTTGTTGTAATAATGTATAATTTGTTTATATCTATTTTTCGTATGCTTAAAGTACTGCTACTTTTTCTTTTTTTATAATGCTTAGGTTATCTTAGCACTATAAAACAATAAATAAGTATAATAATTTAAAGCCATTTGTTTTATAAAGAAAACTATGTTTTGAATATCTGAGACTATGCATTTTGTAAGCATTTCTTTCTTTTTTTAGTTTATATGATATCAACATTTATGTCATAAGTATTTCACTGATATGAAAAGATGCAATGGCCTATGCTGCTGTCTCTCAGCTGTAACATCTCTGGTTCAGTCTTAGTCTCTAGATGCTGTTTAGATAGAGTTTACAAATTTAAAGTGCATCTGCTTTGGTTTGTTCCTAATTATGCTGCTTAGAAGGACTACCCATTCTAAATTCTCACAAGGTTTTTATTGTGGAGCTTTTCTACCTGGATATCACAAATGAACATTTGCTTCCTGTAAAGTAACCTGATTAACAAAATTAAATATCTGGCTGTCATTTTAAAAGTCAAATTATTCTCTGTAGTATAGCTTACTGCTGTGATTCCATACCTATTCAGAACTTATCTAGTCATAACTAACATTTTATTTCTTTATTTTGTTTCCTATTTTAAATGGAAACTAACTTTAAACTTCTTAATGCATGTAATTTAGCTGATGCTTGTTTCTTGGAATGACTTTCTGAAGAAATATTTTGCAAAACAAGGTATAAATAGAGCTGGACATATTTGTGTCACTCTTTTCATACAGCTGTTTAGGTTCATTATTGGTGACACCCTTGTTACCCTTCTACATTGTTGCTATGGTGCAATTTCTGCTTATACAAATATATCTGCATCATTTATTTACATTTATTCTGTATGGGTTTGGTTTCATTTTGCTGACTGTTTGGGCCACACAGGGCAAGTGACCTTTGCAGGGGTAGGTGGAACATTTAACAATCCCTGCATGACAAACATTTTAATACATGTGTGTGCTGCTATCAGTTTCAACCAAGCAGGTTTAAAAAGTGTTTTTTTTTTTTTGTCAAGATGTTCTCAGCAAATGCAGTTTGGGGATTCTGATCCTCAGTGCATTTGCTTTCACATGTGACAGAGGAATATAAGGGCAGCTTTGGGGAATCTGTGGAGTGAAATGAGAGAAGATGCAAGGATTAGCCTAGGTAGCTACCATATTTAACATATTTATATGTGCATCTTCCCTGCAAAACAAAGCTATAACTACTTTTCTACACTTTCAGTGTGTTCTTTTCACTTGCAGCATCACACATGAAAATTTCACTACACTCGCATTGCCTTTAAATGGATGATAATTTGTAAAGCAAGTTGCAAACTGCATCTGTTCAAAGTAATATAATAAAATTAAATGAAATAAAGATACTGGTAGTTTCTTTGAAGATCAAGGAACTAGTTTCCACAAGATTTTCATAAAGTTTTTGAATGACAAAAACCCTGCAAAAACTAAAAATTTTGAAAGTCTTGCTTAATAAGTTCCATTTGTTTAAATTATTATAATATTTGACCTCTAGGCATTTTCTGCAAAGAAACATTGGCCATAAAGCTTTGTCTTGGAAAAAAAAAATAGATACAATAAGTACAATATAATTCACATCACTCCTGCAGATTGACATCTTTCACAGGGATGACATATAAAACAATTATCAAATATTTTAAAACAAAGCTAGATAACACAGAGGCTAAGGTTTATTAACAGTAGAAAGAATGGAATTGACTGTTGCACTTTAAGTTATTAATGTTACAGCTCTGTTATACCCCATACTAGCTCAAAGACATAGGAACATAAAAGTAGATGACCATATTATACAACACAATATCTATACCTTTATGTCAACCTCCTCCTCATTTTTCAAATTTAGTTTGCTTACAGTCTTGGCTTATTTATTTATTTATATTTGTTTACCAGGTAAATGGGCAAGTCCAGTGACCTGTTTTAGCCATGACCCAGGCAGGAAAAACAAGAGTTACAATTAATTAATAAACATCTTACAGCACACATTTTAATATGTACAATGTTACACTGTTAATATAAAACTGAGTATGTGCAACACTGTTATCAAGTAGATACAAATAGACAGTAAAGTCTGTTATACAAAAAAGAGATCATTATTAACAACAAAGAGACTCAGAATGACAAAAAATGAGTATTTGTAGAATTATGTGTGCAACTTCTGTGGGGAGTTTAAGCTGCACAGTGAAATGAAGGGTAAGTGGCAGCCTGAGATAACAATTACAGACTGCAAATATTAGGGGGCCGGTAAGTCAAGCAATTAGATTTACACATTAAGCAGTACGGCTTGTCAAGAAAGATAGGGTTGCCACCTTTTCAAATGTCCAGAGTGAAACATTTTTTGTAGAAAGGTGAGCTTTTGCAGGACAATATATAACCACAGCCAGTGCAAAGGACAAAGCTAAACTTTTTTTTTTTTTTTTTTTTGCAAAATAAAAACTTATTCTTGTGGCATTTGAGTTGCTTTGCTATTTCATAGGATAATAGGATCATAGGAGGTTACTAGGCTAATGGCCCTAGCCAAGAGTTCATCCCCAAAAAAAGAAACCTCAGTCAGCACCTGAGGCTGTCGCCCCTGTCAGTGAGGGACACAGTTGGAACCCCTGGAACAGATTTCTACTCATCAAGGTTGTGCTCGAAGAGGGTCAGCGAGGTACTGTGTTTGACGTGTATGGAAAGTCTATTCCAGAAAAGGGGAAGCCTCTGGGAGACAAACCTGTCTCGCCAGCAGGTTTTGTTGATGTTGCATATTAGATTTAGGACTTTCGAGCAGGTAATGAGTGAGGAGTTAGACTTATGGATATGGAGCATCTCTAGTAGGGCAGGGTCCAAAATTGCCTTGTAGGTGAGACACAGATCACCTCTGATCAATCTGTACAATACCGAGTAGAGTGATAGTGATCTGAGCCTGTCTACATAGGACAGGTGTTGGAGGCCATGGATTCTCTTTGTGAAGTATTTCTGTGGCCTTTCCAGTTGGTTCAGGTGTTTGGAGACGCACATACCAAACAGGGCATTATACTCAATTATTGGCCTAATGAGGGAGGAGTACAGAGAGATATTAACCTCTTTTTTTCTGGATGCAGTTTCTTTACTTGTGAGATAAACCAAGTAAAAGGCTTTTCTGACCGCTACTACTACATGATGGTAGAATATGAGGTTGTTGTCAACCTGAGTACCCAGGTTTGTCACCACAGGTTGTGTGCTTAGGGGGTTGCCATTGATGTGGTAATCAGTAGAGGCCATGTTTCTGCCGAATGGTATTATAACATTTAGGTTTTTGACATATAAAATAACTGTTTTATGCAACTATTAAAGCAAACTTAGGACATATTTTTTGTCTGAAAATCTTAGGACATTTGCCATTTTCAGGGGTTTTTTTTGCATGACACAACTCCCTAAAGAGGGACTGCCCCTTGTAAAGAAGGACAGGTGGTAACCATAAAGACAGATGCTATGAATAATTGGAAGCAGAAGCTAAATGTTGCATTTTATAGGAAGAAGTTGCTAGAGATATTTGCTGTTAGGAACCAAACAAACAGTCACTTGGTAACTTGAAAATTAAAGACCCCGACAACAGAAGGAGTGTACACCCTTACTAATACTTTGTGTTCTAATGACAGCTCTCCAGTAATTACCTGCCACAGTACATAAAACACTGAGTAATATGGTGAATGTGCCACCACACTCAATTCAATGGCACTCCAGAAGCCACATAACTCACCATAATCACTAAAGTTGTAACAATACTTCGTAGTCTCAATGTACGATTCATTCTAATTGTCAAACTCTGTACCTGAACCACAGAAAATTCAGCTTAGTTCCAAAGTACTTCTAGCACTGATCATCCAAAAACCAAGTTTGATCTCACCACTAAAACACGCTTGCAATGATGGAAACTCCCAGAATAAAAAAATGATCCACAATCTGGTGTAGTCACACCAGCATTAATTCACTAGGTGACTTCAACTACCCCTCCATCAACTGAGAAAACTACTATTGCACTGGCGCAACATTTCCTGGAATTCATCAATTCCAATCTCCTGGACCAGCTCATTCTTACCCCCACTAGAGGAAGCAACATCCTTGACCTGGTTATTACTAACATGGGCAACCATTTCTTAACACCAGTAGTCAATTCCTCCCTGGTTAGATCCGACCACAAACTAATCACCATGGAAATCCACATCTTAGCCACACCCCCTGCAAAGGTATCCACCATGAAAAACTTCTCCAAAGTTGACTTTGGACTCCTAAGAACAGAGGTGGCTAACTTCATGACACCCATTCCAATGGAAAATAGATACATGACTGCCGAATCACACACCAATGCACTGTACGAATATATATATATATATATATATATATATATATATATATATATATATATATATATATATATATATATATATATATATATATGTATATATAAATGCATGGAACTAGCCATACCCAATAGAACCAAGACGGTCTCCTCCAAAAAAAGGAAGTGGCCCCTGCCATTAATAAACTCTAAAACAGAAAGAAGAAACTTATGCAGGAAAAAGGTGAAGTCCCAAGACTGGAAAGATTCCCTTATTAGCTTCAACAAAAAGTCGAGATCCCTCATCAAAACCTCCAAAGACAACTATGAGGGCAGAATTGTGGCAGACACTAAAAACAACCACAAAGCCTTCTTTAGTTATAGCAAGACTCTCCACAGCAATACCCATACTGGCGAACAAATTCAGTTCCAACTTTACCCCTCTCTCCCCCCTAAAGGACCAATCTCAATACCGGAAGAATGCCAGCCATCCAGCATTACTGCAGCACAGGTTAAAGCTGCATTGTCCAAGGCCAAGAATACAGCTTCCATGGGACCCAACAATATCCCTGGCTGTGTTCTACATGAATTACAAAGTGAACTGGCACCACATCTGTGTGCCCTGTTCATTCACAGCCTCACCTCAGGCAAAGGTCCCTACCGAATGGCACACTGCTACAGTAATCCCTGTCCATAAAGGAGGAGCGACTTACAGACCCTGGAGATTATCATCCCATTAACCTGACGAGTCTGAGATGCAAGGCTATGGAGTGCATCATCATGGATCTAATTAACAAGCATATAGGGAATCTACAAACTCTAGATCCTACGCAATTTGGTTTTGTGAAAGGTAGATCATGCCTGCTCAACCTCTAAAGTCAGTCACCAGAGCTGTGGATGAAGGTAAGGCAGTTCATACAGCCTACCTCGATCTGGCCAAGGCCTTTGGTACTATTCCTCACTCAGGAATTATTGATAAACTCACCAAACTAGGCATCAAACCCTATATCATTAGATGGGTTGAAAATTGGCTCACAGATAGAACCCATAGTGTGAAAGTAGCAGACTCCAAGTCAGACTGCTGACCTGTCACGAGTGGAGTCCCACAGGGATTACTCCTGGGTCATCTCCTGTTCGGCATCTACTTCTCAGAAGTCCAGGCCAACATGGAGAGACTCTGGCTGACCAAGTTCACAGATGATTGCAAGCTGGGAGCCATTATTAACTCCCCAAGTGATGCAGACATCCTCCAGAAAGGCCTCAATGTGACCAGTGACTGGTGTTGAAACCATGGCCTTAAGCTTAATGCCAAAAAATGTGTTGTCATCCCCTTTGGGGAAAAACTCAGTTCCCACTAATTACCACATCGATGGGAGCCCACTGAACACTGAAGGTGTTATAAGAGATCTGGGGACACAGGTTGACAGCAACCTCTCCTTCGACCACCACATTGCCACTGTGGTCAGAAAGTCCTTCTAAGTGGCACATCTCATTACCAAGGGTTTTACATCCAGGAAGAAAGAAGTAATCATTTCTCTCTACTCTTCCCTCATTAGACCAATCATAGAATATAATGCCCCATTTGGCATGTACCTCACCAGACACCTGCAACGGCTGGAGAGACCACAAAAGTACCTCACGAAGAGGATCCTAGGTCTTAAACACATGTCCTACATGGGCCAACTCAAAAAACTCCAGCTATTCTCTGTCTCATATCATCTACTAAGAGGCGATCTCTGCTTGACTTATAAAGCCATGTGTGACCCAGCTCTGTTAGAAATGCTACATCTGAAGAAATCCCAATCCCTCCGCACCACACTCTCCAGAGATCTCAACCTCATTACCACAATCAACAGAACATGCTGGAGGGACAGGTTCATAACCCAGGGACTGCCCATGCTCTGGAATAGACTTCCCATACATGTCAAACAGAGCACCTCACTGGCCCTCTAAGAGAAATCTTGATGAGTGGATGAAAAATAGAAAGTTCACCCTGGGGAATCACTCCAGTGGGTCTACTTGATAGAGGCACTGGGAACTAACGTCGGGTGGCACAATGCCAGGGCACTTCTATGGGCTAGGCTTGTAAAGGTTCCAGGGCCACTGGCCTAGTACAAACCTATGAACCTGTGAACATATATGTAAAAGAATAACAGGGACATAAAACAACCCAATTTCTTTTGATATACTTCACTATGTTCAAAGAGTTTTCAATTTCTGTAAATAACATTACTAATGATTTCAGCATTACTATTATAGATACAAACACAACCCCCCCTCCCCCATATGGTTTTAAGTGCTTTTTGTTCATAACTGCCACTTCGCTGGCTCCAAATTCATCTTTTTGTCTCAGTAAAGATATATAAAAGCCATCAGCCCTTGTGTTGTACACTTGCTGGTCCAGAAAAATTTCTGAATAACCTCTGTTTATTAACATATGTATTAGTTTTATGCTTTCCTTATAAAATGTATCAATAGCTGATGTCATACATGCCAACCATACTAGATGGCCTTTAACCAAAGCTTTCTTCTGAAATATTGGGTGGCACCTATTGAAATGTAGCAATGCATTTGAGTAGGTAGGATTTCTATATATGTTGGAAACAAACCTTTTTTCCTACGTAACCTTTCTAACTTCTACATCCAAATAATGTAGGATGTCATGGGATTTTCCATAGTGAATCCCAAAAAATTCAGTGATATTGGGGCACTCCACAGGATAAACTCACCAGTAGTGGATTACATGAGTGACCGAATTGTGATTGTGTAACTTATGAGGATATGAACTGGAGTGGAGGAGTTCTGTCGAGACATGAGATTACTTTGGGTGCATGGCTGCAAGCCAAGTTCAAATTTCCATCTATTTCTGGTAATTCCAGTTCATCAGTGGTATTACTTTCCAGACAGCTTCAGACGTTTGTGAACAAACTGCCTAAATACTGTAAGTTATAAATAGAAAACAGTTATTTTCAAGAATGTATTAAGATGGGCACTATGCATGTGTATTACCTATAATAGTGATGCTGAAAACATTAGAGGTGTTATTTACAGAAACATGAAAATCTTTGAATGTAGTGGAATAGATAAGAAGAAACTCTGTAGTTTTTATGTGCCTGTGACTTTTTATGTGTATGTGGGTTAAAGTTGGCATGACCACACCAGATTGTGGCTAGTTTTTTTTATTTTTGGAGTTTCCATTATTGCAAGCATGAGTGGTGAGATGAAACTTGGTTTTTGGATGACCAGTGTTAGAAATACTTTGGAACTAAGCTGAATTTTTTGGTGGTTCAGATAGATGGTTTTATAGATTAGAGTGAATTGTGCATTGAGACTATGAAATACAGTTACAGGTATACGCTTCCTTTGTTCCAACTTTAGTGATTATGGTGACATGTTATGTGGCTTTTGGGCTACCATTCAATTGAGTGTGGTGGCACTTTGCCATATTACTTGGTGATTTATGTACTGTGGCAGGTAATTCTAGTGAAGTGGTCATTAGAAGGCAAAGTATCGGTATGGTGTGTATGCTTCTTCTGTTGTCAAGGTCTTTGATATTTGCTGTTAGCTTTGTCCTCTTGGGTATAAAGGAGACGCAGAGTTATGAATACAGAGTGATGATATTACATTCTTTTAACTGCAGGTGAGCTAATCTAAATTGGTGTCTGTGCATAAATATTTGTATTTATGTGTAAAAGTATGTGTACATATACACCCCCCACTAACCTATTGCAGTGTCAGTGGTGTGACAAATAGCACACTTGCCTTTGGTGCAGAAAGCTCTAGGTTTTATTCCCACACCAGGTAGATGGATTACTGACACTGCAATGCAGCATAAGGGGGGGGGGGTGCTGCACTCCTGAGTGTGTTGTCCTTCGGATGAGGCTTAAACTGAGGTCCCATCTGCTTGAGTTGGAGGTAGCTCATCTGGAGGTAAAAGATCCCATAGCACCTTTCAAAAAGAGTAGCGGAAATTCCCTGATGCCCTGGCCAAACTTCCCCTAGTAGTATAAATACCACATCAGGAAGAGGATACTAGCCTAGTGGGACTAACCTGATCAACAAATGATAAATAAATAAATAAAATGTATACTTTGAAATTGATATGGCTGAGAACATATCACTGTTTCAGAAAAAAACAAACAAAAAAATTATATTTTTAATGTTTTTGCAGAGGGGCAAGCCCCTCTGCAGCCACCACATCCCTTGCTAATTAAATATATCAACCCTGAGATCGCATTACATTATGGAAAAGGGTACATTTCCCGTTCCGCACTGTACGGCGATCTCCATTAAAAACATTCAGAGCTTCAAAACTTCGATCATATGATCCCAATCATATGACTTTCGAAGTTCTGAAACTTCGATTATCTGATAGGGACCCCCACTCACACAGATATATCTATATCTATACCTATAAAAAAAAAATATATATGTATATATATATATATATATATATATATATATATATATATATATATATTTACACAAACATATTTATACTGCTTTTGTTCTCTCTCTCTCTCTCTCTCTCTATATATATATATATATATATATGTGCATATGTATATTGTGTGTGCGTGTGCGTGTGCGTGTGTGTGTGTGTGTGTATATATATATATATATATATATATATATATATATATATATATATATGTACATACATACACATATATATATATATATATATATATATATATATATATGTGTGTGTGTGTGTGTGTGGATGTTGGGTACTGGATTGAATGGACAGTCCCCTGACACCCTGTAGACTGACACTATTTGGTTGATACAGGCAGGTGTGCAAGGTTGACAATCCCCAAGCAGGGGTATATTTTCTTTCCCTGGGGATTGTGCAATCCTGGAATTAGTATATATAATTGACAGGGGGTGCGGGGGGCTGAGGGATGCCCACCACATAAACACTTGCTGTTGGTTTAGTCTGCTCTGGGGTAATCCTTGGAGCAAGAGCAGAATATGTTGATATTGGTGACTTTGACATTATAGGTTCATAGGTAGGTACTAGGCTATCTGCCCGAGGGCATTTTTAAGCCTAGCCAGAGTGTGTCGGCTTTCGCCGCCCCATTGATTAATTAACTGAGCCTCTGTCAATGCAGAGCCAATGAAGTGATCCCAGGGGTGTAATTTCTGTTACCCATCCACTCGTCAAGGCTTCTCTTGAATGGTGTTAGTGAGGGGCTCTGCCTAATGTAGTTAGGAATTTTGTTCCAAAGCATGGGGAGTCTCTGTGACAGGAATCTATCCCTCCAGCATGTTCTATTATGACATCGATCCATTGGTGTCGGGACACGGTCCATTCGATCCAGTACCATATACCCATATTATATATCTATATCTATATATATATATATATATATATATAGATACATATGAATATCTATATAGATGTATATATAAACGCGCGCGCGCGCACACACACACATACACACACACACGCACACACACACACAAAATCATATGATCATGGATAATATCTATTGACATCACTTCTTCTCATTTTCTAAGGATTTTGACCACAGATTGTTGAGCTGGACCAATCCATTCCTTTACACTGAGGGATGTTCTAGATTATATATATATATATATATATATATATATATATATATATATATATCTATATATGAAAAACATTATATAGACCAAAAAGCCTTGATCTGTTTGGAAAAAGAAGGATCTGAGGAAGTGCAAAAATGTAAACAACAAAATCTGGAGACTTTTGAAAGGTATAAAAAAGAAATATGGAGATGTTAAAGAAAGAGAGATCTGAAATCTGATATGGTGCAATATTTATAAAAAAGGAGAAAGACAAAGTAATCAATGCAAAGAAGGCAGCCCCAAAGATATTTGAAGAGAAATACAGGCAAAGGCATCCAGGTATGGAAAATTTCATAATACAAAAATAAGATCATTAAGAGGGAATGTAGAACAGACGATTAGTAAAGTAAAACTGAACTTATGGAATACTTCCAAAATGAAGGATTTAGTGTCGAAAGTCTAACACAGATTACATCACGGCATGATGAAATGAGTCCCCAAAGTAAGGAGAAACAGGAGGATCAAGGGACATCTCAAGAAGAAATATTGAATAAGAAAATAGAGATTTAATATGGTGTGATATTTATGCAAAGGAGAAAGCAAAACTAATCAATACAAAAAGAGCAGCACTAAAGATATTTGAAGAGAAATACAGGCAAAGGCATCTGGACCTGGAAAATTTTACAATGCAAAAAATAAGAAAACAAAGAGAAATATTAGAAAAGAGGATTAGTAATGGAGAAGTTAAAGAAATAGAAACTGATGTTGTGGAGTACCTGTGAAGTGAAGAATTTGGTATAGAAAATATAACTCAGAAAACACCACAGCAGGATAGAGCAATGGATCCTGAAATTAAGGAGAAACCAGTGGAGTGAGAAGCATTCGCTCAGTTGCCATATGAAAATATGGGTCTATATTAAATCACCGAATGCTTAAAAAAGCGAACGGTGATTGATCGACCCTATCTAAGTGAAAGCTTACAATGTCGAAGTGTCAGAACAGTGGTTTTTTTTTCCAAGGGAAAAAGAATCGCTGTTCCAACAAAAAATAAATAAATAAATAAATAATAAATTTAAACATTACATTAAGTGGGGGGCTTCGCCCCCACACCCCCCTACTTAATAATACCAACTCTGAGACCGCACTACAGTTCCGAAAACAGCAAAGTACCGAAGCAGCCAAGCAAATTCTTTCCCAGGGAAAGAATTTGATTAACAGCTGCTTCTATATTTTCCATTTTCTGCCTTTTAAGTTCGACCAAGGCGTCTTCGGTCTTCTAATGTAGACCCGAAAATACTTTGGAGCCTTCCATAGGAAAGCAATACAAATGTTCAGTTGGAGTTGCACAGCAACGGGAGGAACAGGAACCTGTGGCAACTGTGATGCAGTGAATGTTGTGGAGTGATAGGCCAGTGAGGTCCCATATGAAAGAGCAACAGATGACACAGGATAAAACTGAAGAGAATGTGGCACAGGAAGATACTTTGGAACTTTCTGTAGAATGCCCATAGGAAATGGAGAACAAAGAATGTGTCCTCAGTTTAGAAGAAAATGTTCTAAGAGAAAAATTGCTTGATTTAATAGAGATGGACAGGCATATTAAGATCAATGAAAGAAATAGACTACAAAAAGTCAATAAAACCACAAAAGTTAGAAGTTTGATAAAATATGTGAACACAGTAATTAGGACTGTCCATAGATATATATGTGATATAACAGGAGTAAACAGGATATATTATTGTGCAGCTAAATTAATAACTGATAAAATCTTACCACAAAAACACAGGGAAGTAAGGGAAAGGAAGGGGAGAAATCGAATGCCATCATGAAAGTATTGAATAGAGGAAACTATAAAACAATTAAGACAAGAAGTGTCACTGTTAGAAGAGTATAGAAGAGGGAACAGATCAACAAAAATACTAAGAAAGATAGACGTGATAAAAGCAATGTGCAATATCAGAAGATATCAGGATCTATCATGCACTATCACAAATAATAAACTAAAAATATCAGCACAGGGAGAAAAACTTAGAAAATATGCATATAAATGTAAAGGAAAAGTACAAAATAAGCAATTTATTGTTGACCCAAAAATGTTTTATAGAGAATTGGGTAACAAGGCATAGGGAATTCAAACACCACCACCAAAAAAAAGAAGAAATTGATATATTTTGGAGAAATATCTATGAAGATCCTGTGGAACATAACAAAAATGCTAAATGGATAGAAGAAGTAAAAGAAAGAATAAGAAGTTCAAATGTACAGGATATGAAATGGGAAGAAGTAATGGTCAGATAATTGTAACAAAGTTAAGAAAAGCTCCTTACTGGAAAACTCCAGACCCAAGTGCAGTA